>NC_133666.1:28637829-28958676 GCF_037893015.1 Macrotis lagotis
TGTACCACCTAGCCACCCCCAGGTTAGGATTTTGATCAAAGACATGGACAAAGGTATAGAGGTGGCCCCTTTGTCAGACAAGATTCCACAGTAGTAAGGGTCTAGAAGATAGGATTCCAAAATATCTCTGCAAGATGGAGTGATTGGTGAATTGTGATAGGGTATATCAGAGAGATCACTAGGTCTCAAGTCAAAAGAACTGGATTCTAATCTTGACTCAGCCATATGTTACTTCTATGACTTTGAACAAGTCACTTGATGTTTCCAGACCCCAGTTTCCTCATAGATAAAATGACCTGGCTGGACTAGATGACCTTCTAAGATTGTTTCTAGCTTTAAATCTATATATGATCTGTTTAATAGGAAATTTAATAGGGATAAAGTGTTACACTCAGTTACAGACAATATAACATTGCAAGTACAAGATACAGGAGGCAGGGTTCCATAGCACTTCATTTGAAAAGGAATGGGTAGCTTGTGAAAAGCTAGCTCCAGATGAATCAATAGAGTGATATGGCCCAGAAAGCTAAATGGAGTCTTAAGCTGCACCAAGGGGTCTGCAGATGTCAAGTCCTACTACTCTTTGCTCCATTCAGAGCCCATGTGAGTTCAGGTCTGAGAGTCACATGAATCCTCTGGATGGTACTCAGATTGGTGGAAGGGTCTAAGGCCGTGTTTATGAGGATGTGGTATTTTGACTTGAAGAGAAGACTTGGGCATTCCCCTTTCTTACCATATTTGAAGGACTGCCATGTGGAAAAGAGAAGACACTTGTTTCTGTTGGCCCTGAATGGCAGAACTAGGCAGCAATTGGGAGAAGTTGAGAAGTGATGAGTTTAGACCTTTTCTGAGAAAAAGCAATGTAATGAATACAAGTATGTCAAAATGAAGAGTTGCCTTAGAAAGGTTAAAGTAGATCATTTGGCAAAGACTGGATTAAAATTTGTGAGCTGAATCAAATGTGTTTCTTTTTAGTGTATTGGATGGACTTAATAACCCATGATGTCTCTTTCAACTCTGAGATGCCAAAATTCTGTGATTAGATAGAATTATATATATGTATATGTCCTATATATATATATATATCTATATAAAATAATAGATATATTAGATATAATCTGTATTTATCAATAAGTTGACATAGGCTAGACTTTGGTTGCCTTCAAAAGATTTTGCTCAACCTCTCTCCTTTTGCTTTTGCCTCTCCTGTTCAAAACCAGTCCTATTACCATATTTCTTTGTTCTGCCCCAAGTATAGAACCACCGAGGAAATAGCAGACAAACACATAAGGTCTAGACAAGGGAAATGTCTTGCCCAAGCTCATACAGATAACAATAATGGAACCAGGGTTTGAACCCATTCTTGAATACAAAAATCTGTGTTTGGGGTATGGGTAAGTGGCTTAGGGGTGATATGAGAGGGTGTGACAGATGCCAGTAGAGGGAAAAGAGCTCCATTTTGTTTTTTGTTTTTTTGTTTTTTTAGGTTTTTGCAAGGCAAATGGGGTTAAGTGGCTTGCCCAAGGCCACAGAGCTAGGTAATTATTAAATGTCTGAGACGGATTTGAACCCAGGTACTCCTGATTCCAAGGTTAGTGCTTTATCCACTGCGCCACCTAGCTGCCCCAAGAGCCCCATTTTGATTGGAAGTAGAGTGGGACTGGTCAGTGATGGCTTCAGAGAGGAGATTCCTGAAGTGGACCTGGAAGGCAATAAAGGACATCAATCAATGACATCAGTAAATAAATATTTATTAAGTGAAGAGACGTTTCAGGTGGAGCACTGAGCCTAGAGTCAAAAAGATCCAAGTTCAAATCCAGCCTTAGATACTTTCTAGCTGTGCATGTCATTTGACCCTTGTCTGCCTCAGTTTCCTTACCTGTAAAATGGGGATGGTAACAACACTTTCCTGTTAGGCTTACTGTGAGGATCAAATGGGACCTATTGGTCAAAGTTCTTAGGATACTGCCCAATACCACAGTAAGTATTGTGTAAATGCTTCTTCCTTTCCTTTCCTCTTAATGAGTACCTACCACATGGCAGGCACCAGGCTAAGTGCTGGGGATTCAAGTTCTCAAGGAGCTCCTAGGCCAGCTACAAACTAAAGTGGAGAAACTCGCCTAAGGGCAGGTTTCTTGGAGAGCTGAGCCTTAAAGGAGACCTGGAGTTAGGAGATGGAGTGTCTAAGAAAGAAACAGTAAGGAGGTCAGTTACTTGGAGCTGACACTGGCAGAAGTAGCAAGAAGACTGCAAAGGTTGGAGTTGAGGGGAGTCATGTTTTGAAGGATGTTGAATGCCAAATGGAGGATTTTCTATTTAATTTTGGAGGTGATAGGGAGCCATAGAGTTTATTGAATAGGGGAGTAGCATGCTCAGATCTATACTTTAAGATCACTTTGACACCTGAGCGGAGGATGGACTGGATGGGGGGGAGACCAATGTGTAGGTTATTGCAGTAGTCCAGAAGTGAGGTTCCCACTCAACTGGTAGACATTTCAGAAGAGAAATGGGGTGGATGTGAGATATATTACAAGGTAAAACCACCAAATATGAGAAAGGGATTGCAGAGCTCTTTCTGCAAAGAACAGTTTGAACAAAGGTATAGTGATAGGAGAGGGCAAGACATGAATATGAGATAGATAGTAGTTTTCTTTGACTGGAAGTGTAGATCATGCAAAAGGGAGTGGTATTAAGGAAAATTTAGTAGATTGCTTGGAATCAGATTTTGCAAGGCCACTGATGCCAGGGGCAGGAGCTTCTCCTGGTACTGGATAGCCACTAGAGCATTTGGAGTAGAGGAGAAATAGTCTAAGGACCATGCATCAGGTAGATCTTCCTTGCTTAGAAACCCTGAAAGGGATCTCAGAGGTCATTTAGTCCAGCCTCCTTATTTTACTAGGGAGTAAGTTGAGACCCAAGGGGGTTACCTGACTTGTCCAAGATCACCCAGCTTGTGTCAGAAGTTTTGAACCCAGAGATCAGTCAACCCTCCACTTTGCTTGGGGAAGTCACAGAAGGAGACCATTGTCACATCTGCAATGTCCTGTGTCCCCTCCATGTCCACCAACTGGAATATCCCTCCCCTTATCTAGGGGTAAAAATAAAGAGACAATAAATCAAACAGTTAAACTGTTTCATTCTGGGGCAACTGGGAAGTCTGACATTTATGTACATTAGCAGAAGATATGAAGTGATGGCCTTCTGCCTGGTGTGAAGCATTGCCTCTTTGGGAGCTTCAGGTCTGCTAGCCTTTTTGTTGTCTCTCTGTTCCTTTCTGGTGAAGGAAGCCAAAGGAAGCTAACACTTTTGTGGGAATGATTTGGAAACGGTGTTTTCTTCAAACATAACCATCTGAAAAGAATTTCCAAAGAACTCTCTCTTCCTGGAGAGATTCCTGGCATTCTGGGGCTTTGTGCAAATATAAAAGCATCTGAAAAACATCAAAGGAATAATAAAAATGAGATTCACAAGTAGTCACAGTGCAGATCTGGGACCTCAAAGATGGGCTTTCCTTCTAGCATGTTGATTCGGCAGTTTGACAAATGGCCACTGGGTGTTATTTGGCACTGGAGTTAGAAGAACCCAAGAGTGAAGTCAATTCTAGAACAAAGAAGGAGAGTCCTGGTGGTACTATCAGGGATCATTTTGTAATGGTTTTATTGTTGCCATCAACATCAATTCTCAAAGAAATTAATTGATATAGTAGTTTCTCTCCCCCCCCCCATGTGGGCTACATAATCTGAAGGGTCATTTAAACTTAGTAAGATGATACCCTTTTTCCAGATGTGACTGTTTTCATAGTTAGCAACTAGCAGAAGGGAAAAGATGCCAAAGGGAGGATTAATAAGTGAGAGGGTCCATCACCACTGCTGGCAGGTACCACATTATGCACAGGAAGAATGAGCAGCCCCATCTCTCATTCTTGCAAAGGTAGAATTTGGGAGTATTTTCACAAGCATGCCCTATCACGTATGGTGGGAATGAGGCCAGTCCTAAAGGGCTGATTTCCATTTGTATCAATTGCCTTCTTCCTGTTCTAGGACTATACATGGGCCCTGAAACAGGACCTCAGCCTGGGGCTTTAGAGTGATCTCTCTGTGGCTACTTGGACTATATCACTCATGCAAAAGATGCTCCACAGTCCACATTCCTGCAAGGATTTTTCTTTTATAGGCTTATAGATTTAGGTTTGAAAGCGATCTCAAAGAGCATTCAATTCAAATCCCGTCATTTTACAAATGAGGAAACTAAGTCGGAGAGAGGTCAAGCCACTTATCCAGGGTCACCCTGTGAATGTCCTAGACTCTGAGGCCAGGGGACGGAGCAGCAGGCCTTTTATCTGATGTTCCTTTTCACTACAACCTGGACTCTTGATTTTTCTGAACTTCTTCCCAGAAGTGAGACCAGTTCCTTCCCAGCTCCACCCATGCCTGTGCTCTGTTTTGGCCACCCTTGGCTTCTTCTGCCTCTGCCTCCTGTTCCTATTTGCCCCGATTTTTCACCTCCTCTGAATCTTATTAATTACTGATAAAATTCCTTAAGGCAGTTTGTGTTAATCTTCACATCTTTCTTTGGTTACCTTTCTTTCCTAGGCGGCTTGAGATGTGGTCAGTTATCTTGGGATAGCTACTTCCTCCCAGCCCCCAGCTGGCTCTTTAACCCCTTCCCTATCTGGCTTCCCCAGTCGTAGGGAGCAAAATAGGAACTAGCAAGGTCAGAGGGAACAGTGACCACTCCTCTCTTCTATTATGCATATGGTTGGAGCTGAGGCTCCCTTCCTCCCCAAGTCCCAGTAAAATGATATTTCCAAGCATCAATGTTGCTAGGGCAAACAGGAAAAGAGAACGGTGTCAAGGGGCCTGGGTTTAAGTTTTGATATCTTGTACAACCATCACCAAGTCCCATCCCTTCCCTTCCCTGGGCCTCAGTTAGGCATTTGTAAAATGAAAGAATTAGACTAGATGGCTTCTGAGATTCTAGTTAGCTCTAGAGCTACCATTTAATAATATGACTTAGGTCAAGTGACTTTTCTTTTATGGGCCTAAGTTTCTTCATCTGTAAGAGGTGAGGCCATTGGACTACATGGTTTCTAGGGTCTCTTATAGATCTATATCTATGATCTTAAGAGCTCTCCCCACTGAATCCCAAAGTTGTTGGGGCACACATAATCCATGAGCCCTTGGGCCAAGGCCAGAGTAGGGAAAGGTGCTCATCTAGAAAAAGTTCCTTCCTTTCTCTGAGTCTCAGTTTTCCTATCTTTAAAATGAGGTTTGGCTAGAATCTCAGGAGAGCTGAACCTGGGGTCTGGGAACTTAAAAAAAAAAAAAACCCAACCCTTTCTTTCACCATAATGAGTTTCCTTTGTTATTCTTTGTATTTTGTTTTCTACATCTAAAAATCTTATTGTGAGAAGGGGTCCATGGGTTTTCCTATTCTGCCAAAGCCACCCACAACTTCAAAGGGGTTAAAACTCTGAACTCCCTGCTCTCCATGAGTTCTCTCCCAGTTCTGATAGCACGTGTTACACTCAATTCTGTGGTTTAATCTACCTTCACACTCACTTTAGGTTCTAGTCAAACTGAATGACTGATTATTCCCAGTAAAGACCAAGGCTGGATATATATAGATTTGGGAATCCTCTGATAGTTGAACATGAGAGAGCTGATGGGATCATGAGAGAGTTTAGCAGAGGAGGGCTTAGGGCAGAACCCAGGGTGGGTGGGTGGGGGACCCAGGAATGATGATCTGGCAAAGGAAACTGAAAAGGAACAGTCAGACAGGTAGTAGGACAAGCCAGAGCAAGAAAAAAGGCCTTTTGTTTTTGCCTTTTATTCCCAGGCCTTGGCACACAGTAGGCACTTAAGAAATGCTTGTCAAATTGAATTTCTGGCTTAAACTAGTCAAAAAATGCCCCTGGCAAAGATTCAATTCTACATGTTTCTTTGGGCACTGGACTAACTTCTCTTTCCAGGAGATGGAAAAATCAGATAACCTGGGGGAGGTCCAGGAGAAAAAAATTTCTTTTCATGAGCAAACCCTTGAGTTTCTTATGAATGAAGTTGCTCTCATATACTCACTCCCAAATCTCCAGTTTCCTGAGCCTCTTTCATCCTTGAGGAGCCTTTGGAAAAGCCCAGTTACCTGTGGCAACCCCTCAGAAGCCTATTGTCCACTGTGAAAACTTCTTGGGGGGGGGGGGGTCCATCCTTTATAGGGCTTTATCTTTATTCCTTGAATGGAATTCCTTTTTTTTGGGCAAGGGTTCACCAAAAAGAGGAAGTAGGCTTTTCTTCATTTCTTTGGATGACACGAGTTGCAGTCCTGCCTTGGCCCCTGATGAGCTTTGGATCTTTGGGCAAGTCCCTTAACCTCTCTTGGGTTTATGTTCCTCAGCTGAAAATGGGGATAACAGCAGCACCCACTTCACAAGGCTATGGTGGGGATCAAATGAGATCATGTGAATTGTAAAGGGCTATATGTTTCTCTATTGATCTATCTGTGTATATTTATATATGTACATATATCTGGATATAGAGTGTGTGTATATGTATCATGATGTCAGTTTCTGGCATGATCAATCTTCTTGAAGTCCCCCAGGGTGCAGGATCTCAGATGATGTGCTTGGCTGTTTCTCAGTACCTGCCCTCCCCGTATCTCACAGTCTGACTGTTCATTGGAAGGTCAGCACTCTTCTGACCCACAGTTTAGGGAGAGTGCCAAGTGGAGGAGGCAGCAGATTGGCAGTGGCTTTGGGGTAGATGAAGGTAGTGGCTTGGGCTGCAGGAGGGAGGGGAGGGGAGGGGAGGGGAGAAGCAGGGAGGAGCTGCTTCTGCCAGAAACAGCATCTGAGCTGGGCTTTGATGGTTGGGCAGGGACTCAATCAGCATTTGTGAGCCATCTGCTAAATGCTGAATATTGGTGGGCACTGGGGATTCAGTGACCCAAGTGTGATTGTTCATGCCTTCAAGGAACTTATATTTCATTGGGGAGTGGGGAGAGACAGAGGAGCATCCTTACAGAATAAGTATGAAGCAATCTAAGATGGGTAAGGCCTCAATCACTAGGTGAAGAGGGGGAAGAGCAGCACTTCCCTGGTGGAAGGAGTAGTTGGGGAAGAGTCCAGAATTTTAGGTCTACGCAGCTAGGTCCAAGACCTAGTTTTATTCTTTCTATCCATATGACCTAGGACAAGTCCCTTCTTCTCTCTAGACCTCAGTTTCCTCATTAGTAAAATGAGTGGGACTAGATGGCCTCTAAGTTTCCTTTCATCTCTAGTTCTATAATGATCAATTTGGATCTGGAAGGGATCTTAGAGGTCCCATCCCCATCAGTTTACAGATGAAGAAACTAAGACTAAGAGAGAAGTAACTTTGCCTAGGTTTGCAAGAGGAAGTAAAAGTCAGAGGATGGATTTGAACCCTAGTTGGATGATTGAATAAAGGCATAGTGCAGAATTCATTGAGGGGGACTTTCATGAGTTTTCCAGTTTGGTTGGGCTGTAGAAAAGTGTGTAGGAGAGGAAGGATGGAAAAGGTAGTCATGCCATGTTGTGGTAGACCTTGAATGCTAGGTACAATAGTTTGAATTTTATTCAGTAGACAGTAGGAAGCTATTGAGAATATTTGAGCAGAACACATATGTTTGGAAGGATATGCCTCTGTTATAAATAAAGTAGGGGTGGGAAGGAGTGAAGGCAGAAACATTCAGTAGGAGGTTATTGCAATAATTCCAACAGATTAGATGAGTGGTAATGAGGGCCTCTACTAGAGTAAAAGCAATGCCAATAGAAAGGAAAGCCATGGTTCACAGAGCTGGTATTGCTTGGCCTTGGTTACTGACTGGATGTGACAAGAGTCATAGTAATGAATTTGGAGAAGGGGTGAAAAGAAAGAAAACACCAATGATTGAAAACCCCCCTGCATTCTAAATGAAATTGGCTCAGATATTAATTTTCAGAAGGCTTCATTTTTGACCAAGATATTTGCCTTTTGATTAATATTATATTTGCTATTTGATTCAGATTTTTGTAGACACCCAAATTCTTAGCTATTGTATAAACATACCAGGATCCCTCCATCTGTTTAGAGCAGGCCCTCTCTCAGCCTAGGGAATGCCATTGAGTTCAAAACTCTAAACCTCAAACTCTACCACACCAGGATCCCCAATTTCATGATCTCATTTGCCTTTGGCTTAATGGGCTTGCCTCCCAAATTAGAATTCACTGGGAATGTCTCTCCAGGCCCCATGGATTCTCTTTAGTGCCTCCAGGTGACCCTATTGGGATATCCATTTTGCAGTCTATTGATTCTTTGGCCTGTGTTTATTGGAACGTGAATACTTTTTAAACTTTTCCTCTTTGGCCTTTTTCCCTCTATTCCACCCCCCCTCAAATGTGGCACTGAACACAGAGTCGTTTTGTTTCCCTAAACATTCCAGGCTAACCCTATTTTCTTCAGGAGGCCCTCACTGAGTCCTGTTATTCTTGGCTGACCACATGCAACCAAAATATGATTTGAAATTCTGTTGGCACCTAGCATTATCAGTACCTGGAAGTCAGTTGTTGTGAAAATATGCAAGGTGGAGATGGAGTCACATTGCACTGAAATAAACCTGTCTCAGTATATGGTTTTGCCCATTCTAAGGCCTAGTTGGTATTTCTCAACATTGCAAAGTCCTCAGATACAATAAATGCACTGAAGTCATTTATTTGACCACCTCAGTTTTTTGGAACAGAGTCAAGAACCAAGAAAAGTGTCCCCTCTAATTTGTTTTTAAATTGCTAGCATCTGACTGTGCTTCATGAGCATTAAATGATAGAGTGAAAATGTGTGGAACAAATTTTATTGTTGTAATAAGCTAAAACTTACAACAGAGTCAATCTAACAAATATTTTATGAGAAATAGAATATAATAAATAACTGCTCTACACACACACACACACACACACACACACACACACACACACAATTATGCTCTGTATGCTTCAAAGCTCAAATGGATTTATCATCTGATAAATTTCTTCCACTGATGGAGATTGCAGTCCATCTCTGCCTATCAATCCTAGGTGACTCTTGTCTATGTCCTCCTAATAAAGCAGACATAGAAGGTCCACTCAATTTACTAGTGGCCTTTTTCATTTTCTCCTGACATTCCAGGGGTATTAGTGAAGACCTCTGGGCTGCCCATTCCTCAACTTTACTAAGAGACCGGTTTATCTTCTTTTCCTGTCATACTTTTCCCTGATAATGCATTTTACTCCTATTGTCATTGGTTATATGCTGCTGCCTCATACTTCTCATCTGCTGCTTCTCCATTGTCCTTTGTATCATGGTTGTTGGCAGCTTGTCTTGAATTTTTTCAAAAAATCGTGTTCTCTTTTGTTTCTGTATCACCTATGTTTCCCACTGTATCATTCCCTCTTTATTACCAAAAGTAAGGGAGGAGGGGAAACCCAGTTCAGTAAAATTAGCCAAATGTAACATGAAAGTCTCATTGTATTCAGTCTTCTATACTCACAATCCCTCCCCTTCGGAGTGGAGGTGTCTTTTCATCTCTTCTTCTGTACCAATTTTGGTCATTATAATTTAAGCATTCAGTTTTGATGTTCTTTTCATTTATGTTGTTGTAGGCATTGTTGTTTTCCTGTTTCTATTTATTTCATTTGGCATCAATGCATGTAAGTCTTCCCATGCTTCTCTGTATTCATTATAGTCATTGTTTCTTACAACGGAGTAATATTTCATTGCATTCATTACATTTAGGCATTCCCTAATCTATGGACATCTACTTTGTTTCCATTTCTTTGCAGCTACAAAAAACTCTGCTTAAAAATATTTTGGGGTATATAAATATTTTGGTGGAGCCTTTCTTTGCATCATTGATCTAACAGTGGGATCTCCAGATCAAAAGGGCATTTTAATCACTTGCTTTGCATAATTTCAAATTGCTTTCCAGGATGACTGGGTCACTGGACAGAATCATCAACAAAGCATGAGTATGTCCATCTTTTCACAGTCTTTCCAACACTGGTATGCCTATATTTTGCTATCTTTGCTAAGGTTCTAGGTATGGGATGGTACTTCACATTTGTTTGTATTTGTATTTCTCTTTTTCTTTGTGATTTGGAGCATTCTTTTAATCTTTTTAATGGCTGGCAATTCTTTTAAGAATTGTGGCTAGAGTGCTGGCTTGGAGTCAGTTTCAGTTTCCTCAATTGTAAAATGGAGTTAATAACAGCACCTACCTCCCAGGATTGTTATGAAGAGCAAATGAGATCATATTTATAGAGCATTCCCTTCCATTTGACCACTTTATATTAGGAATGACTTTTGGTCTTATATATTTTGGTTTTGTTGTTGTTGAGTCATTTTCCGTTATGTTCAACTCTTCATGACCCTGTATGGGATTTTCTTGGCAGAGATACTGAAGAGGTTTACCATTTCCTTCTCCAGTGGAATAAGGCAAACAGAGCTTAAATGACTTGTCCAGGGTCACACAACTAGGAAATGTCTGAGGGTATATTTGAACTCCGGTCTTCTTGACTCTAGACTCAGTGCTTATTCTATCTATTGAGCCACCTTAGCTAACTCTATATATTTGTTAGTTTCCTATGTTTCTTGAATAGTAGACTTTTATCAGAGATATATGATATAAAAATTTTCCTATTCAAATTCTTATCCTTCTTATACTTCACTTGTGCAAAAGCCTTTCAATTTCCATGTTTGCAAAATTGTCTTTTTTTTTCTTTTTTGGGATCTTGAAAAAGTTGTTAAGACAGAAGTCTTTTGGTTAATAATTTACTCCAAGGCCATAGCTGTGAAATATACCTTATCTGCTTCTATTTTAATTTTAAAAAAATTCTATAACTGTATCCTATGAATTTAAATTCTATTGTGGTATATGTAATAAAGTTTTGGTCTTGAACCTAATGTTTGCCAGTTTCCTGAGTACTTCTTGTCAGATAAGGAGTTGTTTCTTTTTTTTTTTTAGGTTTTTGTAAGGCAAATGGGGTTAAGTGGCTTGCCCAAGGCTAGGTAATTATTAAGTGTCTGAGATCGGATTTGAACCCAGGTACTCCTGACTCCAGGGCCGGTGCTTTATCCACTGTGCCACCTAGCCGCCCCTTGTTTCTTTTTTTTTTTAAAGATTTTATTTATTTTGAGTTTGTATTTTCCCCCTACTCTTACTTCCCTCCCCCACCCCCTATGGAAGGCAATTTGCCATTTTTTGCATTGTTTCCATGGAATACATTGATCCAAATTGAATGTGATGAGAGAGAAATCATATTCTTAAGGAAGAAACATAATGTAAAAGAAATAACAAGATCAGACAATAAAATATCAGTTTTTTTCTAAATTAAAGATAATTGTCCTTGGTCTTTGTTCAAACTCCTCAGTTCTTTCTCTGGATACAGATGGTATTCAAGGAGTTGTTTCTGGATCAATTATATTTTCAGGTTTATTATTTCTACTTCTTACTTGTAAAGGGTAGGGTGTGGATTAAACAATCCTTGCTTTCTCAATGTAAAAGTCAAGCTGCATAACCAAGTGAGAACCCTTTTCTAGTGAATCAATGAATCATTGCCTATGATTAAGTAGGGGAAAACCTGCTATCATTCTGGATGTTCTTGAAAGTCATTGGAGGAACTGGAGTGATACTTCACAGGAAACATTGGTTGGGGAAAATTGGTCACACCTTGTGGGTCATCTCCAAAAGAGGAGAGCAGATCAGAACTCAGGGTATTTTAGTGAGTGGTGACTCAGGTGAAAGTAGTTACAAATCAAAGTTCTGAGAAGGAATTTCTTTGGAAGGAGACCAAGATTGTGACCTCTCCTTTCTCTTTTCTGCTCCTTCTTTATCTTGCCTGGGGAAGAACCTTTCCAGGACTAGAGGATTTGGACTTTTTTCAGCTCTTGAGCGGTTTTTACCAGGACCGCAATGGCACCAAGAGCCAAAGTCAAACATAGTGGATGTGATGAGAAAACACAGATTCAAGACTATGATGACCCCAGCAGAAAGGTCTTCCAGGAACTCTAGGTTACCCCATTGCCACGTGTTATCTAATCTTGAGCTCTCTTTGCCTTGGACCCTCTGTGTACTAGTGGGAGAATATGGCACATATTTGGGTGGGGGGAAAAGGAACTGTATCAACTATACTACTATAGCAAAGCATCTCATTTCTAAAAACAACCTCTGGTTGACTAATGGATATCAACTGATGATCATAAGGGCAAGCTCACCAATGGGGACTGTGGATTGTAGCACTAGAAAACCACTCCCACCCCCCACCCCCAGAATCCTTAAGGGATGTATAGAAGCTAAGCTCAGGATTCAGTCTTCTAGTGTATATTGGGATCTGGACCAGTCATTCTCTATAGACATTGTGCTATACCCATCTGTTCCCTTAAGAGACTTCCCTATTTTTTGTTACCAGTATTAAATAGTTTTGATGATTGCTACTTTATGGTATAGTCTGAGGTCTGAAAGTGCTAATCCCTGTTCATTCCTCTTTTTTTTCCATTACTTCTCTTTAGAGTCTAAATTGTTTTCTTCTTCCAAATGAATTGTGATTATTTTTTAACTCTGTAAAGTATTCCCTTGATAGTTAGAATTACGTTGCACTGAATTTATTTTGATAGTATTATCATTTTATTATATTGTCATAAACATTGAATATTCCTTCAGTTACTTTAAAAAGTTTCTTCTAAAACAGAACTTCTTAGCTTTTTTAGGGGTTACAACTTCCCTTGCAAGTCTTATGAAGTCTATTCTCATCAGAATCATGTTTTTAAATGCCTAAAACAAAATGCATAGAATTCCAAAGGAAACCAGTTATTTTGAATTACAGTTACAGAAAATGCCACCATCATCACCAAAGTTCATGGAGCCCAGGTTAAGAACTCCTGTTTGAAAGGAATGTTTTACAGTCATATCTAGACATGTATAAGGGTGTTTGAGTAGATTCATTCCCAAGCACTTTATACATTTTGCAGTTATTTTGAGAGGAGCTTCCTTTTCCTTCTCAGACGCTTGTGTTTATTACATAGAAATGCTCTTGATTGTTGTGGGTTTATTTTCTAGCCTGCTACTTTATTGATGCCATTGTCTCAACTAGTTTCCTGGTGAATGCCTAAAGATTTTCTCCATAAAGTATCATGTCAGCAAATAGGGATGCTTTTGTCCCCTATTTGCCTTTATTTCTATATTTAATTTCTTTTTCTTTTTATTGTTATTGCAAGCAGTTCTGGAAACATTCCAAATAACAGTGAAGTAAGAGTAAGGGAATAGGTGCTTTCCCCATTGTCTGCGATGCTGGAGTTTGGTTTTAGAGAGATTCTTTTTATCATTGAAACAGATATTTTGGCATCTCTGCTTTGTAGAGTTTTTTTTAGCATAACTAAGTATTATTTGTCAAAGGCTTTTTCTAAATTTCTTGATATAATCTTGGTTTTGTATGTTTTTCTTATTAATATTATTAACTGTGCTAATTGTCTCCCTGATGTTGACCATCCTTGCAAGCCTGGTATAAATCCAATTTGAGCATAGTGAATTATTTTTTTGGATAAATTACTATAGTTGTTGTGCCAGGATTTTATTTGACATTTGAGAATTGGTATTCATTAATTAAATTCCACTGTATAGTTCTTTATTTGCTCTCTTCTTCCCTGGCTTGGGTATTAGAGCTATTTTGACACCTAAAAGGAATTTGGCAAAGTATTTTTCAAATTTTGAAGATCACTTGTATAGCATGAATATTGTTCTTTAAAGATTTGATAGAATCTCTGGGAAGTCCAGGGTCAAGGGGCAGTTTTAAATTGATTCTTTTAATCAACTTCATTTCTAGTATAAGCTCAGGCAAGAGGAGAACTGGAAGGTGGGGAGGAAAAGCAGAAAGAAGCTATCCCTGCCTCTCTCTCTACATAATGGGGGGAGTTGTTATCCATTGTCCTGAGCCATCATGGAGTCTGAGACCCAGAATGCCCTTGTATGAGCTTAGCTTTCAGTCAAGTTGTTCACAGAACAATAGTGATTGACTGACCCTGCACTTAGGGGCAGAGTAGACCCCAGACTCTTGATATCTCTCACCAGAAAAGCTCAGAGAACTGGTCACCTTGGTCTTGGTTCTGGAGGGTTACCCTGCTCTCACTGGTGTGTGTTCTTCCCATTTTCTGAACCTAGCTGATGAGAGTGTGAGTAGCCTTCAAACCCCATAGTCTTATTTTTTCTTTTCCCAATCCAAAGGCCAGCTGACTCTACCTCTGGGTGAAATAGATTGATTGTTGACTTTGAAGTGAGGTATGGTCATGTAGAAGAAAGGGCACTGGACACATCTCAAACTTAACCTGTCCAAAGCAGAGCTCATCATTGTTACACTCAAACCTTCCTTTTCTCTTGCTCTTGAAGATACCACCAACCTTCCTCTGGGTCATCCTAAAGGTCATCCTCAGCTCCTCATTCCCCACTTTCCCCCCATCCAATCGGTTGCCAGATCTTTTTACATTTGTCTCTACAACATGTTTGTCTCCTCTTGCATCAATTTCCTTCTTTCTATCCATATGGCTACTGGCTGGCTCTTTCTGGCCCTCCTCATGACCTTTTTTTGGACTACTGCAATAGCCTCCTCATTGGACTCTTTTCCCTAACTGGTATGAGATGCTCCCACTGTCCACTGAAGGGGAAAATTGATTTTCCTCAAGCACACCTTTGACCATGTCCCCATCCCTAGTCAGTAAACTCCAGTGGTTCCCTATTACCTCTAGGGTCAAACACAACCTTTACTGTTTGGTATTTAAAGTCTTTTAAAATCTGGCAGCCTCCTCCCTTTCCAGCCTTATTGCATGCTGTTCACCTGGTTGGATGGCTAGGGATTCAACCAATCAATTCAATCAAGCATGTAGTAGGTACTTTTTGTATACCAGGCACTGTGCTGAGGAAGTCCTTTAAACTTCCTAGGTGGTAGCATTATCTCAATTTAAACAACCTTCCAGGGTAGTTAGGAAATTCCAGTGAGATAATGGATGTGAAAGTGCCTCATAGACTGTGTAAAAGCTTATTCTTGTCTAAACATTTCATAGGCGAAATATTGCAGCTGTAGTGGCTTCCTCCCCAAAGAAGGGCAGATGGAACCTTCCTTGAGGCCATGGCCTCACATGCTGTTATGTTTTCTGTGGGCTCAGCTCTGGGCACTAGTTTCCACCAGATAGATGAAAAAGAGCCACTGCCATTCATCTTAGCTGCCCAGGACTTGGAATCTTCAGTAAGTACAATAGTGGCTAGTTAGGAGAGCAGATAGCAGGAGATGCTTGTGTGGTTCCAGGTTCAAAGTTGAACTAATTGGGGCAGCTAGGTGGCGCAGTGGATAGAGTACTGGCTCTGGAGTCAGGAGAAGCTGGGTCAAATCCAACCTCAGACACTTAATACTTACTTAGCTGTGTGACCTTGGGCAAGTCACTTAACCTTATTTCTTTGCAAAAACAAAACAAAAACCTAAGGACAAAGTTCCAACCTTATAGACAGAGAGCAGGGGTCCAGTCCTGAGGAGTGGGGAGCCCTTAGCCCCTGTTTACGACATGCCAGACATTTTGATGCAGGAGACAGAATGTAAATAATTTGACATTGGCAGTATAACAATTAGGGATAATTTGGGGCTATCTGTGATGAAGAATACCATCTGTATCCAGAGAAAGAAATGTGGAGTTTGAACAAAGACCAAAGACAATTACCTTTAATTTAGAAAAGAAAAACTTATCTTATTATGTAATTTTGCTATCTCTTTTACTTTGTTTCTTCCTTAAGGATATGATTTCTCTCTCATCACATTCAATTTGTATCAGTGTATACCATGGAAACAATGTAAAGACTAACAGAATGCCTTCTGTGGGGGGTTTGGGGGAGGGAAGCAAGTTCGGGGTAAAACTGTAAAACTCAAAATAAATAAAATCTTTCAAAAAAAATAATTGGACATCAGGGCAGGTAGGTGACATAGTGGATAGAGGAGTACCTGAGTTCAAATTTGGCCTCAGACAATTGATACCTCATTTCTATGTGACCTTGGGAGTCCCAGGCAGAAAGCTCCCTCTGCCAAAGGAGATCAGGAAGGTAGGAGTTGATTTGGCCCCTGGGAAGTTGAGGGACTTGCTCACCATCCTAGAGTCAGTATTTCACAGAAGGTTTTATCATTCATTCTTTTATTTTTTCCCCATTAACCCTTTCCTGCTGGGATTTGATGATAGCACCTTTCCCCCAAAGAAAGGGATAGCAGAACCAGAGAGGGATGCAGGCCAGTTATCAGGGCCAGGAGGCTTGGGGATATGGGGGCCGAAAGAGAGGAGAGGTCTGAATGCTGCTCAGTTAAGACTGTTCTTTAATAGCCACTGGAAGTAAAAAAGCACTAAATTGAGCCTGGTATGTTATTCTTGGAGAACACATTTCTGGAAGCAGACTGCTCTGTTTTCCCTTCCTGTAATGAAGGGTTGAAAAAGAAGCGTGAGGGGCAGGAATCCAGGTATACGAGTTATGAAAGTCCCAGGGGAACAGGAGGGAGCCGGTGAGTCACCGCCAAAGAAAAAGACCCAGACATTCTAGGAAGTCTGTTTTTCTTCTCTGTGGTCCTTGAAATGAATCTCCATCTGTTTCTCTTTGGAAATTTCATCTTTTCGTACCTGATTGAAATACCTCCTCTTGATTGGTAAAGAGACAGCACGGTTCACCAACTTGGATTCTGACCTCAGCTGTATGTGACCTTGGACAAGTGACTTTCTCTTTCTACCCCCCCCCCCCCATTTTCCTCATCTGTGAAATTAGGAGGATGAACTAACTGGTCTCTGAGGGCCATTCCACCTGAAGATCTAGGATCCTGATTGGGACCTTGGACAAGTCCCTCCCCTTTCCTCAGCCTTATTTTGTCCCTCTGTAACCCGAGGGGCTGGACTAGAGGGCCCCTGAGGTCCCTTCCAGCTCTTGATCTAGAATGCTGTGAGTCCAAGACAATCAACCAACATTTATTCAGCTCCTACTAGGCAGGGGTGAGACAATGAACTTAGACCACTTCTCCAGTTTGTCTGAGGGCAGATTTGAACTCAGGTTGTCCTGACTCCAGACTCAGTGCTCTGTCACTGATCTTCGTAGCTACCTCCAAGGCAAACAGCTTAAGTGACCTGCCCTGAGTCACACAGGCCAGATTTGTTGGTCAGATTTGAACCTGGGTCTTCCTGACTCCAGGCCCAATGCTCCATCCACTGCCCTTCCTCACTGCCACTTTTCTAAGCCCCTATCTAGAATTCTCACTTCTTGGAGACTACAAGACTGAGAGACAGCAGGACTTGGACTGGATGATTAACTCTACTATTTTCAAGGTATTTGGCCTTGGGCAAGTCATTTAGCCTCTTGCCATGGTATAACAGTATAACATTTACACTTCCCTGAACCTCAAGACTTGTAGACCACAAGTTATTCTGCCCCCTATGTTGAAGGGCTGCCCTTGATGATATCTAAGGTCTTTTTCAACCCTGAACCAGGGTCTCTTCCCCTTTCTGATCCTTAGTTTCCTCTTCTCTAAAATTGATGGTGGTGAGGTTATTGGACTAGATTTTCTATAAGGCACCTCCAAGATTAGATGTCCTTAGTAAATCTCCTTTTCTCTGTCTTCTCCTCTTTGACTTAGTTTCCTCTTCTGCAAAATGTGAGGTTCCAATCCTTATGCCTGCTCATCTTACTTCCCCTTCCCCTCAGTGGGCCTTGGCTTCCTCTTCTGTAACATAGGGCTTAGGTTAGGATAGTGTATCAGGTCCCTCCTAGAGTGACCACTTTCTGATTCACACTGCTCCTTCCACATTGCGTGCAGAGAACACAGAGAGCCAATCCTCAATGCTTTGGTCTGGGCCCAGAGGTGAGCTCTGCCAAGGCTCATGCTAAAGCCAGGAGAGCCTTTCGTGTCCCCAGCCCTGGCCTCTCACTGGCTCACAGAGCTGGAATGCATCTCCAGGAGTCATCCAAACTCCATCCCCTGCCAGCGTCAATGTCCAGGCCTCCCTCAGCCAAAGCAGCCACTCTGTTTAACAATGCACAAGCATGTTCAGACTCTGAATGGGAAGTGGCCATCCTCAAGGGAATTGGTGAAACAGATTTCCCTGGGAAAATCAGGTCTTTGACATCCTCAAAAACTGGCTGAAGCTCTTCAGTAATAGTGGGCAGCTTGCTTTCCTCTTTTTGTGCTTTGGTTTCTTCATCTGTAAAATGGAAGGGGGTTCATCAAGAGAATTTCTAAGGTCCTTCTTAGCTCAAAATCTCATCCAGCTAGGATGTTTTCAATGTTTCTCCCTTCCCCCAACTTTCCATCCTTCAATTTTTATTTTCTTGCAGATCCCTGTTGTTAGAAGTATGTTCCGTGGGTTTGGAATTATTACAAAATAAAAAGTGCCAGGAGCTAGTTGGATTGGAAACATCGAGGCCTGGAGCTTCTGGAGAACTCTTGGAGAGGAAGAATGTGGGAAGCCTAGTGCTGGCTTCTTGGCTGGTGGCTGCTGGCACATTTGCCAACACTCTCCTCTGGATGCAAATGAAAGCGATGGAACCTATGTGTCAAGCTATGTGTCTTTAGGAAGTAGACTCTGGCCATGCATCACTCTATTTAACACTGAAGTCCTGGCCCCATGTTGGGAGCCAGAGGGAGACTTTTGGCAGACTGGCATGGGCATTGGGTGATACTGAGCTAAATCTTCAAGGCAGGGACCCCTTCATTTCAGAAAAGAGAAACTGCTGGCCCAGATAAGGAAACATATCTGATCATTAAGATTAGCTTGCCTCTCTGTCAGGATGTTTGTCCTTCATTCTCAAAGAAGACCATGACATCAGGGGAAGTGATTCCATGATAAGCACATGAATTGGGTTTGAGTGAGGGGAGGCTGTGCTAAGTCACCAGCCTCACTTTCTCCTCCAGAGCCATCTGGCCAGATATGGATCAGTGTGATTGGAGATGGTCCTGGAGGTGATGAGGCAATCAGGGTGCAGTGACTTACTCAAGGTCATACAGCTAGTAAGAGTCAAGTGTCTGAGGCTGGATTCAAACTCCCATCCTCAGGTCAGTGCTCTATTCACTGCTCCACCTAGCTCTTCTTTGTAAAGAGGAGAAAACTGAGACCCAGGTCAGAGTAAGTGGACAGAGGTGGAATGCACACCTTGCTTTCTGATTCCCGATTCAATGTTTTGCCTCTCTTTTTCCAAGAATGAAAACAAAGCATTGTACTTCTCCTGACAAAGAATCCTCATTCCCTTCTGCTCTGAAATCTTCAGTGATTCTCTTAATTCCTGAGCAAGTGAACTTCAGATCTCTTTCTGGAATCTAAGGCCATCATCACAATGTGTCTCCAGCTTGCCTTTCTTCCCTTGTCTACTAGAACTCCCCTTCACTGCTTCTTTGCTAGAGTGAAATTGTGCTGTCTATCATCTGTGCTCTCATCTCTCCTTCTTGGGTGCCTCCCTGCCCTCCAACATGCTATTCCCTGGGCCTAGAACAGCATCCCATCTTCCTTTTCCTTGTAGAATTCCTTGTCAGTCTTTAAAGTTCATTTCAAATGCTCCCTCTTCCAGAGAGCCTTCCCAGATCTTTGGACTGGGATCTCACCTGGAGATTTGTGTCATTAATATAATGTCATCGTGTGTCTCTTATGGAGGTCACCTTGGCTAGAATAGAGTATGCAGTGGAGGGTATGGTGGGACTAGAAAGATAGTTTAGAGCCAGGTTGTGAAGTTTTAAATATCCTACAAACTGTTAGAGTTGTTTGAGCAGAGGAATGACCTGATCAGATCTCTACTGTAGGCAAATCACCTTAGTAGCCAAGTAGGGAGATTCAAGAGAGATGATGAGGGCCTGAACTCGGGGGAAAGGAGTGTGAGTGGACAGAAAAGGATGTATGTGAGAAGGTTGTTGACAAGACTTGGCAACTTATTAGCTATGGGGTGGTTGGGGGAGTTTGGGGTAGGGGGAAGAGTGAGGAGTAGGGGATGGCCCTGAGGTTGTAAACCTGGATCCCTAGAACATTGGTTCATGCTCTATCAGAAGACAGTTTGGGGGACAGTTAGGTGGTGAAGTGGATAGAGCACCAGCCCTGGAGTCAGGAACATCTGAGTTCAAATCCAGCCTCAGACAATAATTACCTAGCTGTGTGACCCTGGGCAAATTACTTAACCCCATTTCCTTGCAAAATCAAAAAAAAAAAAAAAGAAGAGAATTTGAATTTGGAGAAAATATCATTGTTTTATTTTGGAAAAGATCATGGTTGAGTTGGGGAAGCCTATGAGACATTTAATTTGATATTTCTAAGAGCTGGTTGGTGCTGCAGAATTTAAGTTCAGTAAAGGTAGTAGGTCTGAGTGTCATTTTCATAGAGATGATAAAAGAAAATACTTGAGGTAATGGCATCACCAAAAATGAAGTAATTTATTCAGCACTCACTAAGAGTTAATGGTTGGGGAAACATTAAAGGCAAGACAGGGCCTACTACCCTCAAGGAGCTTGCATTCAAATAAGGTAAGAGCACACATATGATGGGGGGAGGGGTTGCCAAGAAACCCTTTTTTTGGCTCTAGGAAAGTTAAAGGGTTAGTGAGAGAAAGTATAGACCGATGCACCCTTTCCAGTGGCTGTGACAGAGTTGATTTGATTATGATTCCAGAACAAAGAAAGAGGAGAAGAAGGGGTGAATAGGTTGGGAGTATGTGTTCCATGGGAGGAAGGCTAATGAGTTGGCAAAGTATCTGGAACTTGTCCTAGATTTAGTGGGTGATTGAGGTCCCCACCAATCAATAATCACTTTCAAGGGCAGGAGGTGCAGGGATGAAAGGGTTAAGTGCTTTGTGGGTTGCTCAGCCTGAGAGTGATCCGAGATCTGAGATCTGGTCAGATGGCTTGGGGACGTAAAATATTGTATTGAGAAAAGAAGATGGCCCAGGATCACAGAGTTGGAGGTAGGGTGGTGAACAGGAGTAGGCAGACTGGGATGGGGAGGGAATCAAGAGAGGAATCAAGCTAGAACAATTCTGAGATGAGAGATTATCCTGTAGGAGAGGCTGGCCAACAATATCAAGGGCAGAAAAGAGCTAGAGGAGGAAGAAGACTTTGAAAAGGATGTGGCAAGATCATTGATAATTTAAATCTTTTTAAATTAATTTTTTTTCAATGAAACAAAAATCTATTTTTCTCTTCCTCCTACCTTTTCTTCAAACTCCAATTGAAAAAAAGAAAAGAAAATGCTTTTATAAAAAGGTTCATGGTCTGGCAAGAAAAAGCAAAAAGCGAAAACAAGCTGACCCCCTTCCCCAAACTTGACACATTGATGATGTCCCCAGAAGAAATGTCCTATTTTGCATCCTGAGTTCATGATTTCTTTGACTGGATAGGGATAAGTAGCATGCTTTATCACTGGTCTTCTGTAATCTGTGCTTGATCATTCTATTGAGCACAGATCTTAAGTCTTTCAAGTTGTCTTTACATTGTTGTTACTGTGTAAGATTTCTTCTGGTTCTACTCACTTTATTCTGTATTAGTTTATATGACTTCCCAGGTTTCTCTACAACTGTCTCTTTCATCATTTCTTACAGCTGAATAGTATTCCATTACATTCATATGCTATAATTTGTTCAGCCATTTCTCAATTGGTGGGCACCTCTTTAGTTTCCATTTCTTAGCTACTTCAAAAAGAGTTGCTATATACAATTTTGTAGTTATGGATTCTTCTCTTTCTTTGATCTCCTTGAAGTATAGGCTTAGTAGTGGTATCACTGGATCAAAGAGTATGTACAATTTAGTAACTTGTTAGGCAAAGTTCCAAATTGTGTTCCAGAATAGTTGGACCAGTTTGCAGTTCCACCAATAGTGCCTTAATATGTCTGTCTTCCTGTAGCCCCTCTAACATATGTTATCTTTGTCCAATTGAAACCACAGAGTTACTTGAATTTGTATTTCTTTAATTACTGGTAATTTGGAGCATTTTTTGATATATGACTATTGATAACTGGACTTTCTTCCTTTAAAAACTGCCTCTTAAATGCAAATTAAAGCTTCTCTGAGGTACCACCTCACACCTCTCTTAATGGCCAATATGACCAGAAAGGACAGTTATCAATGTTGGAAGGGATGTGGGAAATCTGGGACACTATTACATTGTTGGTGGAGCTGTGAACTCATCTAACCTTTCTGGAGAGAAATTTGGAATTACGCCCAAAGGGCAACAAAAATGTGTATACCCTTTTATCCAGCAATACCACTACTGGGTCTATATCCTGAGGAGATGATGAAAAAGGGTAAAAACATCACTTGTACAAAAATATTCATAGCAGCCCTGTTTGTGGTGGCAAAGAATTGGGGAATGGCTTAGCAAAATGTGGTATATGTATGTCATGGAACACTATTGTTCTATTAGAAACCAGGAGGGATGGGAATTCAGGGAAGCCTGGAGGAATTTGCATGAACTGGTGCTGAGTGAGATGAGCAGAACCAGAAAAAACACTGTACACCCTAACAGCAACATGGGGGTGATGATCAACCTTGATGGATTTGTTCATTCCATCAGTGCAACAATCAGGGACAATTTGGGGCTGTCTGCAATGGAGAATACCATCTGTATCCAGAAGAATTGTGGAGTTTGAACAAAGACCAAGGACTATTACCTTAAATTTAGGGAAAAAAAACCCCTGGTATCTTATTGTCTGATCTTGCTATCTTGTATACTTTATATTTCTCCATTAAGTATATGAGTTTTCTCTCATCACAATCAGTTTGGATCAATGTACAATGTGGAAGCAATGTAAAGACTGGAAAATTGCCTTCTGTGGGGGATAGGAGGAAGTAAGATTAGGGGAAAAAATTGTAAAACTCAAAATAAACAAAATCTTTAAAATATAAAAAACTGCCCTTTCATATCCTCTATTATTTATCAAGTGGGGAATGGCTCTTATTCTTATAAATTAGAAACAAGTCTTTATATGCTTTGGAAATGAGACCTTTATCAGGGAAACTTACCGAAAAATATTTTTTTTCTAGTTATCTGCTTCCTTTCTAATTTTCGCTGCATTGGTTTTGTTTGTACAAAGTTAAAAAAAAAGATCTATATGTATGCAAGTAAAATAAAAATTGTCCATCCAACAAAATCACATGAAGTATTTTGCAAACTTTGAAGTGCTATATAAAGATTGCTTATTACTATTTTATCTTCTGTAGTCCCTTATACCCCTTGTTTTGTTTTAAACTCTTATCCATAGATCTGAAAGGCAATTTTTCCTTGTTTTTCTAATTTTATGTGGTGTCAATTTATATGATAATTTATTTAGATATGAAGTCTAAAAAGTGTTTCCATTTAGAGCTTATCTTGAAATGTTAGTCTATTTCTGCCAAACTGCTTACCAGTTTTCTCAGAAGTTTTTGTCAAATATTGAGTTCATACCATGGTATCTGAGGCATTAGTAACTATGAAGAGAGCAGTTTCATCACCTGAGTGATGAGTTTGGAAAACAGATTGCAAGGTCGGGAGAAGTGAGAGGAAAAGTGGAAGCAGCATGTATAGTCAGTTTTTTTTTCTTTCTAGGAATTTGACTGTGAAAAGGAGAAGAGACATGGGATGCTATCTATATGGAGTTGGAGGTCATGCAAACCCTGCTTGCCTGTCCTTCTATATCACAAATTCTCGGAAAGGAGTATTACAATTTGATTGGTGGCTTTGAATTAAGAACACATAGTTCCACTGCTGGAAGAAAACTTAGTGGTCATCTGGTCCAGCCTCCTCACTTTGTAAATGAGGAAGCTGAGGCCAAATGACTTGTCCAAGGTTGTATAGGTTGTCAGTGGAAAAGCCAGACTTGAGACCTAGATCCAATACTTTCCCTTGTATATCCCACAAGTACACTGAAGACTAGTGGAGAGGATGAGAGACTTGGTTTCAGCCAGATATGACCACATCAAAAAGTGGGAAAGTCCTAGGTTGTTCATGAGTGCTACGTTCCTTCCCTTGGAAAGAACATCTGATTGCTTACCTGGGTGATTTTGGATATGTTCTTGAACTTCCTCAATTTTAAATGGAAGATTGGATCAAATGACTTTGAAAATCTTATGCAGCTTTGGGTGTATGAGCCTAATTGACTGAGCTGAAGTAGAGACCCAGGTTAAATTAGGCTGTATAGGGCCCTCAGGGAAAGCTGGTCCAAATGTCCACTGCCCGTAAGCCCCCAACCAAAAGAAGAAAGCTGAGCAGCCCACAGTTGACTTGGCTGGCTCTACTACTATTTGATCGGCCAGTGGGCATTTCTAGACAAATATGGAGATGGAACAGCAAATCTTCTGAAGGATTCCTGGAGAAGTCACATGTGTACTTGGCTTTAGCCCTGGCCATCCACGACTTTGCAGCAATGCCCACTTCAAAGGGTTTTACTTACTTGGCATGCAAATGAAGTCAGTCAGTTTTCAGAGTCTTGGATGCAGTTTTCTGTGTTTGTTAGGTTTGCTGGCCCCTTTTCCCACTCCAGCCAGGAGATAGAGATTCAGAATTCAAATCCTAGGGAGTATATATGACATGACACAAGGTCCAGAATGGGAGCATGGGATTTGATTTGCCTTTTCTTGTGAAGATATCATTCATTTAAAATTCATGTTTAATTGATGACTTTTTTGTGTGTATCACAATCTCTATCCAGCTATTCCGCCCTCCCCTCAACATACCTGCCTGCCTGGTAAGTCTTCCCTAAGTGATACAGTGGCTAGAGCACTGGCCCTGGAGGCAGGAGGACCTGAGTTCAAATTCGACCTCAGACACTTAATACTTACTTAGCTGTGTGACCCTGGGCAAATTGCTTCACCTCATTGCCTTATGAAAACAAAACCAAACCTGAAGCCTTCCCTTGTAACACTCAAAGAATTCAGCAAAATCAGCTGATGTGGTAGCCAACTTGTGCACTTGTGGCCCCTCAGCTCTTCTCTGGATCTGTGATTATACATCATAGTTATGTTGTGGGGCATCTGTCTTATATACTGTCTTACAATCATATATGTAAGTGACCTCCTGGTTCTGCTTTCTTTATTCTGCCCCAGTTCATAGAATTCTTCATACTCAGTGTTAGGACTCAATAACATGGATCATAATTTGTTCAACTGTTTTTCAGTTTATGGACAACAACTTTGTTTCTAGATCTTTGCTTATCACAACAGAGCTGCTCTGAATATTTTGATGTATATTGGTATGTTTCTTTCTGTTTTTTACCTTCTTTGGGGATGTGACCAGCAATGGACTCTTTGGATCAAAGGACAGGATTTTTGAAATATGAGGGTTTCCTTTTTTTTGTCCTTGGCCTCTTGAGCAGTCTGGTGAAACCTATGGCCCCATTCTTAGAATAAGGTTTTTAAATGCATAAAAGAGAAAATACAAGATTACCAAGAAAACAAATTTTATTCAAATAGTTATCAAAATGTATGTTAAAAAATGTCCACAGACCCCAAATAAAGAACTGCTAGTTTCTACCTCATTTTTATAGAGGAGAAAGTGGCAGAATCAGAGTTTATGCCCCTATCTTTTAAGTCCAGGTTCCCAATACTCTCCACTTCGTTGCCTGGACTTGTCAGGAGACTTAGTCTTTGGGCCTGTTTTCCACCAACCTCCTTGTGTGACCTTGAATAAAGTGTCAGATCTAATTTGCCAAATGGAAATGATAATCCCTGTCTTGGACATGATAATCCCTGCTCTGCCGCTTGGACCAAGGTTGCTGTGAGATAAGAGGGGAGAGGATGCCTTCTTCAAATTGGAAGGCTTATTGGGATTATGTGACCTGGCCTCAGAATGGAGACTGGGAGAGGATGTTGATTAAAAACTTGCCTATATTCTATGGGTTTCAAAAGATTAAGTCCCTCTTTGCTGGCAAATACTTACCTTGATGCTGTGAGGTCTCTTATTTCCAAATGTCTTTTGGAAAATGAGAGAAAAGACAATGGCCAAAATAAAAACTGATTGCTTTGAGTGGAGAGAAAAACAGCCAGAGCTTAGCTTCTTGATGACACAGAAGGTAGGAATCGAGAGAAACCTGTAACTCAATACTAGTTTACTTAGGCCTGATGGGTTTTTGTTTTGAGTGGAAGCCTAATAATGTTTTTTCAGTGATGATGATGATGTCGCCCAAAGGCCAACGTTATTCACCTCAATGAGCAAGGTTCTTTCCTTTATGTACATTTGACGTCAATTGGGACCTTTTAGAATGATTGCATAAAAAATAACTAGGAATTTCATGAATGAAAACATTTTTCTTTTGAAACACTGTATGCTCTGTTATCCAGGAGAGTCAGGTAATAGCTGTTCGGGTTAATCAAATAAGCTCACAAGTAGAGGGACAGGCTCACTCTCAGGGTGCTTGCTGCTACAGAAGCCCATCTTGTTAAGTGCTAACGTGTCCTGGTGGAGATGAAGTCTGAGGCTGAAACCCGAAGTACCTTGATCATGACTGCAGATGACCCAAAGGGCAATGGAAAGCCACACAGGGAAGCTGTAGTTTATCTCTTATCACCCAAAATAGATGGAGAGAAAGGCATTGCCAAGGTAGAAGACTAGAAAAAGAGGCTGTCTTGGTTTTGTCGTCAAATGGTGAGTGATAAAGCTGGAGCAGGGTGCTTCAAGGGTCTGGCTCTCTCAGGAGCACATCCCCTGCTGGGTCAGTTTCAATTCACTAACAGATACATTTGACCAGTCACTCCATTGCTCAAAAAGCTTCCGTGGTTCTCTATTGTCTCTAGAATAAACTATAAACTCCTCAAGTTGTTTTTGAGACTCTTCACTATTTGGATTCAGATCACCCTCATATACTTTGTATTCCCTATTCAGAATATTCCATTTTCTACATCCATACTTAAAATGCTCTCCCTCTAATCTCTTGTATACCCTAGCTGACTCACAGGCTTGGTTCAAGAGTCTCTTCCTCAAAGTGGCCCTTCTTGATTCTTCCAGTTAGTGTTCTGCCCCTACCTCTTACATAATTTTGTGTTTATTTGTAGCATGTGCTACACCATAGAATGTAAGTTCCTTGAGGGCAGGGATTGTTTCATTTTTTGTTTTTTTGTTCTAGCACAGGAACTGGCAAATAATAGGCATTTGCTTATTGAGTAGAATTGAACAGATAGTTGTTAAGTTTCTTCTATATTCAGGGAACCCCAGTAGGCACAGGGGTACAGCTCCCAAATGGTCTTTGAGAGCTGTTATGGCCATTTTGTAAATGAGTCTTTGCAGTCATGACTCAGCTGGTCTTTGGAGAGTAGCAGTCAAGCAGCCCCAACTCATTCATAAGATACAAACATTCACTACAGCCATTTTCAGCTGTTATCTAATCAGCTGTCTTTTGCTTGGACACCTCCCATGGCCTCCCCAGTCAACCCATCTGACAACTCTTAGACCAAGCAAATTTGATCTCCCTGTAACTTTTATATATTGGTCCTGGTTCTTCCTGTGACCATTTTGTTTGGTAAAGCAATGGGGTTAAGTGACTTGCCCAAGGTCACACAATTAGGTAATTATTTAGTGTCTGATTTGAACTCAATTCCTCCTGACTCCAGGGCCAGTGCTCTATCTACTACACCACCTAGCTGCCCCCTGTGACCATTTTCATGTCATATAATTTATTATATGATGGAGTTAGATCTGGGAGGGACTTTCCAGGGCATCTAATTCAACTCCTTCATTTTACTAGATTCTGAGTGACTTACCCTAGGTTACATTGGATATAAGAAATAGAGCCAGGGTTTGAACCCAGGTACTTTGAGTCCAAATATAATGTCTTTTTCCATTCACTTTTTTTTAGGTTTTTTTTTTTTGCAAGATAATGGGGTTAAAGGGCTTGCCCAAGGCCACACAGCTTGGTAATTATTAAGTGTCTGAGGCCGGATTTGAACTCAGGTACTCCTGACTCCAGGGCCGGTGCTCTATCCACTGTGCCACCTTAGCTGCCCCTTTCCATTTGCTTTTTTAAAAAATTATTTTTAATTTATTTTAGGTAATGGGGTTAAGTGACTTGCCCAAGGTCACATAGATAGGCAATTATTAAGTGTCTGAGTTCAAATTTGAACTCAGACCTTCTGACTCCAGGACTGGTGCTCTATCCACTGTCACCTAGTTGTCCCTTTCCACTCACTTTGATGTAGTACCTGAAGGTTTCCAAAGGGCTTTCCTTATTTCTACCAATATTGTTATCCTTGTTTTATAGATTTGGGAATTTGAGTGGGAAGTGAGGTGCTTTGTTGTTGCTGTTCATTTGTTTTAGTCATATCTGACTCTGGGTGACCCCATTTGGGGTTTTCTTGGCAAAGAACCTGGAGTGGTTTGCTATTTCCTTCTCCCATTCATTTTACAGATGAGGAAACTGAGGCGAACAGGGTTAAGTGACTTACCCAGGGTTATTCAGCTAGTAAGTGTCTGAGGCTGGATTTGAATTTAGAAGATGAGTCTTCTTGATTCTAAGCCCAGTGCTTTATCCGCTGCAATGCCACCTAGCTACCCCTGAAGTTGCCTAAGTTTGCTAAATTAGTGAAACATCAAAGCTAGCTTTCCAAACTGGACCAGCGAATTTATACCTGGAGGGGATCTTAAAGAACATCTTATCCAACCCCCTCCTTTTATAGATAAGGAAAGAGAATCAGAGTTAAATATTAAGGAGCATCTTGTTACAGTGGATAGAGAGCATTAAATTGGAGCCAGTAAGACCTGCTGGATTAAGATTGCCTCATTTACTAGCTGTGTAATCCTGGTACCCTCTTTTTTTTAAAGAAAGATTTTTATTTATTTTGAGTTTTACAATTTTTACCCCATTCTTGCTTCCCCTCCTCCCCACCCCCACCCCCACCCCCCACCCCCCATAGAAGGTAGCCTGTTAGTCTTTACATCATTTCCATGGTATACATTGATCTCAGTTGAATGTGATGACAGAGAAATCATATCCTCAAGGAATAAAAATAAAGTATGAGATAGTAAAGTTACATAATAAGATAACAGTTTTTTTCTCATTTGAAGGTAATAATCCTTGGTCTTTGTTCAAACTCCACAGCTCTTTCTCTGGATACATTTGGTATTCTCCATCACAGACAGCCCCAAATTGTCCCTGATTGTTGCACTGATGGAATGAGCAAATCCATTACCCCCATTTTGCTGTTAGAGTGTATAGTGTTTTTCTGGTCCTTCTCATCTCACTCGGCATCAGTTCATGCAAATCTCTCCAGGCTTCCCTGAATTCCCATCCCTCCTGGTTTCTAATAGAACAACAGTGTTCTATCACATACATATACCACAGTTTATTAAGCCATCCCCCAACTGGACATTCATTTAGTTTCCAATTCTTTGCCACCACAAACAGGGCTGCTATGAATATTTTTGTACAAGTGATGTTTTTACCTTTTTCATGATCTCTTCAGGGTATAGACCCAGTAGCAGTATAGCTGGATCAAAGGGTATGCACATTTTTGTTGCCCTTTGGGCATAATTCCAAATTTCTTTCCAGAAAGGTTGGATGAGTCACAGCTTCACCAATAAAGTATTAGTGTCCCAGATTTCCCATATCCCTTCCAACATTGATCATTGTCCTTTCTGGTCATATTGGCCAGTCTGAGAGGTGTGAGGTGGTATCTCAGAGGTGCTTTAATTTGCATTTCCTCTCATAAGTAATGATTTGGAGCAATTTTTCATATGACTAAGGATTGCTTTGTTTTCCTCAGCTGTAAATTGCCTTTGCATATCCTTTGACCATTTGTCAATTGGGGAATGGCTTGTTCTGGTAACCTCTTAAGGACTTGCCAGTTTCTTCCTCTGTAAAATGAGGGGTTACAGAGAATGGCTTCTTAGGTCCCTTCCAACTCTCAATTTAGGATCCTAAGTGTCATCATCCACATGCCCCTTCTACTTTCTGGACTTTTGTTTCCTTTTTTAATAAAATGAAGACTTGGATTTGATACCTCTGGGTTCCCTTCCAGCTCTGATCTATGTTCATATGAGGGACCTTGAGTTAATCATTTCACCTTACTGAACTTCCGTCCTCTTTAAGAAGATCCCTTCTATGTTTCTAATCCTCTGACCTTCTTGATGCTGTACTGTGTTGGAAGAGCTGGATCAGAGGTCTGGTTCTAATATCTGCCTTCTCTGGTTGCTTGGGGTAGGGACAACATTTGTGCCAGCTGCCTACCTGGATTATTGAGATGAAAGGCCCAGAGATTTGGCCACCTCCAGCAAGTGGCAGAGCCAGGAACTAGAACTCTTCCTGGCATCCATTGGACTTGGGGGCTTCCCTCTTCAATCCTTGTGGGATGAGGGGCTGAATGGGCTTGCTGCCTTCTTCTGAGGGCATTTGATCTGTCTCCTGGAGAGAATTCTGAGGTGGGGACCAAGTCTAGACTGATTACAAAATTACCAGACACACATGCCTTTGGTGTGAGGAGATCAGCTCAGAGCCAGTTATTTGTGTGTGTGTATGTGTGTGTGCGTATGTGTGTATGTATGAAACAATGCCCCATTGTAAGGAGGGAGGCTCCAGAAGATGATGGAATTCCCAGGCTCCTTCATTCCCATTTTCCCAGCAGCATTCAGCCCTATGCAGGCCCTGACTTGATGGGTCTCCATTCCAACTAGGATGAAAGTAAACACTAATATAAATGAGGATCTTATGCATGCCCATTGATTTTTGGAAAAGTTCCCTCTTATCCAGTTGTTTCCAAATGATGTTCAATGATGCCATTTTGGTATGTCAAGGCAAGGACGACGTGTGAAGAGCGAGCATGGCAGGGAAGGCTTCAAAGAGCTGCTCTGGCTGGATACCTTGGCTTATATGCCAGCTTTGCCACTTCCTAGTTATGAGACCTAGGAAAATTCTTTCCCTTTTTTTGCAAGGCTTGCCCAAGGCCACACAGCTAGGTAATGATTAAGTGTCTGAGGCCGGATTTGAACTCAGGTACTCCTGACTCTAGGGCCAGTGCTCTAGCCACTGCGTCACCTAGCTGCCCCAATCCTTTCCCTTTTCCAGGCTTCAGTTTCTTTCAGTGGAATTTAAGCTCCTTAAGGGTAGGGAATGTCTCATTTTTGATTGGCATCCTCAATGTCTTGCACATCATAGGCAATAAATGTTTATTGATTAAATGGTTAGGGAGGGTTGGACCATAGGATCTCTGAGGTAGGTGCCTTCCTACCTAGCTAGATGATCCTGCAGGTAACCTTGAACTCTCTGCTTCTCAACAGTTTCCAGTAGGACCCCTGTCCCACCAAAGTCAGCTCTAGTACTGAGCTTACCCACTGCATTGGCAGGATCCTGCCTCTCATTGCTACTACTTCCCTCTCTACCAGGTTCCTAGATTCTCTGAACTGTATGTTCTTTTTCTAAGTCACCCTAACACCATCTTTCCCTGATCTTGGGCCTCAAGGAACAATTTTCTGAACCACCTAATCATCTGCTTCCTTCTCTAGTCATCTCCCCCATTCACTGATATTCTATTTGAACTGATGCCTCAGTTATTGGCACATTCCCTCTACCATTTTTTCCTTTCTTATCCCTGTGGTCAAAATCCCTAGTTGCTGCAAACAAATCGCTTTCTCCCACCTCACTTTGAGTCTGCTCTTTTGTTCACATATACCTCAGCCATACCCTCCCGTTGTCCTACTAGAGATCTGCCTGTAGAAGTACTGTATTTTCAGGAATGGTTGCTCCATGGTTAACAAACTTCCTTTCATTGTAAAGATTTTCCCCTTCTCATTCCTTCCATTTTCTGGCCCTCACAAAAACTTGGCTACCTCCGGATGCTGCTGCTTTTCTGGTCACCCTTTCTAGTAATAGTTATATTTTCTCCCACATTCCCCTCTTGTTACTCAAAGTGGGAGAGTTGAAATACTTCTTGCTCTTTATTGCCTCTCCAAATTCTCCTACCACCATCACTCAGTAACTTCTTCTCTTTTGAAGTACATATTCTCCAAATTTATCATCCAATCAAAAAATCTGATGGATGTTTTCTACTGACTTCCCTCCTTTCTTGATAATTTGAGCAAGTCCAGTTTGCTGTCTTTCCATTGTAACTTCTGTTCTCATAATAGAGATCTTCAACATCCATATGAATGTTCCTTCAAATACTCTAACTTTCATAGTTCTTTATTCTATCCATTTCTCATGACCTAGTCCTCCACCTGAGCACTATGTGGAGATGATTGTATCATTGGTCTTGGCATCTTGCACAAATGTTTCACTCTTCTGTTCATGCTCTCTGAAACTCCTTTTTTTGATCATAAGTTTATCATTTTGTTTTTCCTTATGCCTTTTGACCACAAAAAGTTGTTCTTTGTCATTACTGTGATCTGAAATCAGTTCTTTCCCCTCACATTTTCTTCATATTTTCATAATAATCACTAGTGCATTTGGCATGTTCTCTTCCCTTCCAAATCAAAACCCTTTGGTGTAAACTATCTTAACTCTTCCCTGTCCTCTGCACTGGGGTTGTCATTCACATGGCTATGATGCATTGCTGTCTACAGCACTCTTAAGTGTGGCCTGAACCAGATTCAATTGTAATTGTTCAATATTTAACAAAAAGCAAATAAAGCAGGATATAAATAAGGTTGGTATGTATTTTTCTAAGTCACTATGCCACTGGCAGGGATTCTAATGTATTAGTGACCCCCATTTCTTTTTTTAAATTTCTTTTATTTGTTTTGGGTTTTTTTTGGCAAGGTAATGGGGTTAAGTCACTTGTCCAAGGTCACACAGCTAGGTAATTATTTTTTAGGTGTCTGAGGTCAAATTTGAACTCAGGTCCTCCTGACTTCAGGGCTGGTGCTCTATCCACTGTACCATCTAGCTGCCCCTAAATTTCTTTTATTTTTTCCAATTACATGCAAAGGTAGGTTTCAACATTCATCCTTTTGTAAGCTTTTGAGTTTCATGTTTTCCTGCCACACCCTCTCCCCTTTTCCCTTCCCATGGCAGTGAACAATCTGATGTAGATTGTACATGTACAATTATGTTTAACATATTTCCATATTAGTTATACCACAAAAGAGGAATTAGAGCTAAGGAGGAAAAATCATGAGAAAAAAAATAAAAGAAATTTTAAGAAGTGAACAGATTATACATTGCTCTGCATTAAGATCCCATAGTTGTTGCATTTTTCCCCCTCTGGATGCAGATGACATCTTCCATAATAAATCTTTCAGAATTGTTCTTGATCACTGAACTGTTGAGAGGAGCTGTGAGTGAACCCTAATTCTATTTGAGTTTGATACCACTAAATAAATTCTCTTGCCTACTTGTTGGATGGCTGATCATCATTCCAACCCTCACTTCTACCATAAGTCTCCATGGCTCCTACTCATATTCTCCTTAGTGGAGCTAGAGGAAGTCATACAGCTGTGCTCATTGTAGCCCCTACAATGTAATGTTAACTCATCTTAACTGAGTCCTTATTGCAACAGGATGACCTTTTCATTCTTTCCCCATTGATTTTCTTTTTTTTCCTGAAGGCTCCCTCATCTACTTACTCCCAGCTAAGGAACTCATTTAATATTTCATTTTTTAAAAATAAAGCCATCCTATAAGAACTTTTTTCATCACTTCCTGTTCCTTTGATACCTCACACCATCTACCAAAGTGGTCCTTCTCCTTGCCATGGGGTCACTCCTCTACAGTCACCCTCGATGAGATACTCTTCTGTCTTCTCCAGTTGATCATTCTCATCATCTTCCCTACTCTTTATAACTTACAACTCCAACCCCCATTTACTGGTTCCTTCCTTGCTGCCTGAAAACATGATCAAGTTTACTCTTCCTACCCACCCCAAAACAAACAACAAACCCCACTAGTTCTTACCATCCTATTGTCACATCTCTCCTTTTATTGCTAGACATTTTGAAAAAGTTAACCATACTCAATAGTTATCAATAGCTTTCTATTCCTTTCTCCTCAAATCCCTTCTGAGCCCGTTGTACTATGGACTTCTGACCTCATCATTCAATAGGCCTGCTCACTTTGAAGTTGCCAATGATTTCTTAAGTGACCCATCTGATGAACTTCTCTTACTCTTACACTTCTCTGCAGCATTTGACAATGTTCCTCCCTTCCTCTAGGGGCCTCTCTCCTAGTTTTCCTCCTGACTGCTCATTTTTTATAAATTTCCTTGGATGAATGGTCATGCCAACAACCAGAAAAGAGAACCAAGGTTCTCTCTGGGGTCCTCTGCAAGCCATTCTCACTCATCTACCAAAATCCCAGGTCTGACCATGTCACTCCCTACCCAAGGGATCTCCCAGAGTTCTGGATTATCTTTAGGATCTGGTATTTAAGGCTCTCTACAACCTGGGCACTTTCCACTGCTAGTATCCTTCTAGTATTTTATGATCCTGCCTTTTGCTCCTTATATATGTTACTTCAACTTTTAGCTCTGGGCCTTTGCACTAGCTATACCCTATGCTCTAAATGCCTGCCCTCATGATATCCTTAACTTCTTTTCTTTTTTTTTATTCTGAAATTAAACTTCAAAAAGTTTATTTCCATAATAATAAGAGCTAGCATTTGTAAAGCACTTTGAACCTTATAATAACCCCGTGAGGTTATTATAATGTGCCATTATTATCTCCATGAGGAGAAAAACTGAGGCTCAGAGAGGTTAAGTGACATGTCAAAGGTCACACAACTAATAAGTATATGAAGCAAGATTCAAACTCAGGCCTTCCTAACTCCAAGTCCAATGTCGTATCTCTTTGTGCCTTTCAAAAGTATCAATTTCCACAGCAAATTGCTTTCTTTAAAAAAATATATGTGGTAACTCTCAATCCTATTATTATTATTATTTTGGTTTTGCCAGGCCAATGGGGTTAAGTGACTTGCCTAAACTCACAGAGTTTAAGTAAGAATTAAGTATCTGAGGTCAAATTTGAATTCAGGTCTTCCTGATTTCAGGGTTGGTGCTCTATCCACTGCACTACCTAGCTACCCCAACTTGATACCTTATTTACAAAATTATCCTGCTGATCTGTGCATCGTTTTGAACTTTCTTTTGTTCCTTTCTCTATATTAAAAAAATTTCTCAGCAACCCTCTTTTTTTGGCATTACAATTGTTAGTTTGCCTTCCCCTCTCCCACTCCTTGCAAGTAAAAACCAAGATGAAGGGAGAAAACCTTATAAAAAAATAAGCATAGTTAAAGTAAAGCATTGTCCACACCATGGCCATGCCAACATTGGACTGTCCCCTTTTGCGTCTTGTATACCACCTCTCTGCCCAGGAGAGTGGATAATATGCTCCATGTTCTCTCCTGGAGACCTAGTTGGTCACATTCATCAGGGGATCTTAAATCTTTCAAAATTATTTTTCTTTCTTTTTTTGTTGTTGTTTTTGCAAGGCAATGGGGTCAAGTGACTTGCCCAAGGTCACACAGCTAGGTAATTATTAAGTGTTTGAGACCAAATTTGAACTCAGGTCCTCCTGACTTCAGGGCTGGTGCTCTATCCACTGCACCACCTTGCTGTCACCTCAAAATTAATTTTCTTTGTAATTTTGTCATTGTATAAATTTTTCTCCTGGTTTTGCTTACTTAATGTTGAATCAATCAATACTATCTAGGATTCTCTGCAATAATCTCATTCCTTGTGACCCAGAAAATATCATTGCTTTCAAATGTTGTTCCGACATTCCCCAATAGATGGACACTCCCCTTAGATTTGAACTCTGATGTTCTTTGTCTTTTTTTCACCTTTAATTTTATTTTCAGGATCAGAGAGTTTGTTTTGCTTTTGACAGTTCAGTCTCTAGTATTATCTTCCCTCTTAACCACTTCTCCCATAGCAGCTTGTTTCTATATTGATTTTGATGTTTCTATGCCAAAGTCTATGTGTTCAACTGTCCTTTGTTAATTTCCGATGAGAATGAGGTTCATCTAATACCTCCCCCTTTTCCTATCTCTGTATCTTTTTCTTTTGTGCACCCCATTTATGAGAAATAGCAACTTAACTTCCTTCTTCCTCCTTCCTATACTTGTGTATTTTTCCTTTCCTTTTTTCTTTCCTTCTCAAATCCCTTATAATAGAACCAAATCATCCCTAGGTCTAACGTTTTTTTTTTCTTATTTAAATCCCCCAATACCCTTTGAAGATATTAAGGTTGTGAAGAGACCCATTTCTTTCTTCCCTAGTAGAACATTAGTTATCTCATTATCTGGGTTCAAATACAGTACCTTTTTCCTAGGTTTCTGATGACCCTTGGTTTCTATTGCAGTTAATGCTCAGGTCTGACCTTCTCATAAGCTATGTTTCTAAGTGCTCTATTTCATTAAAAGCTGATTTTCCCTCCCTGTAGGATACTACTCAGTTTTGCAGGGTAAGTTCATCTTGGATATAAGCCTCCTAGAATCTTTTGCCTCTTAGAATATTGTGTTCTAAGAACTTCTGTTATTTATAGTAGAAGCTTCCAGGTCTTACGTGATCCTATCATTCCTTGATATTTGAAATTCTTCTTTATGGATGCTTTCAGTATTTTTTCCCTTTGGTGTAGGAATCTCTGAATTTTGACATTTCTAGCACTTTTCTACATGGCGTTTCATTCTGCAAGTGGTCAGTGAATTCTTTCTAGTTTTTATTTTGCCCTATGGTCTCATAGATTTGAGTAATTGTCATTTATTATTTCTTAAAATAGTTTCACAGATTTCTTCTCTTTTTTTAAAATCATAATTTTCCAGGATTCCAATAATTCTTCCATTATCTCACCTTGACTTGTTTTCTAGGTCTTTGTCTAATTTTTCTAGCCCTCTCCTAAGAGTCATTGATTTCTGTTTGATTGGTCCTAGTTTTCAAGGAGTCAATTACTATTTAGGTAAGGGTAAGTGCTTTCTTTTAAAGCTATTTATTTTCCTTCTAGTTATTTCCTTGACAGCTTTTATTACAATATTTAAAAATCTCTTGCTTTATTTCTTTCAGGCAACCATTTTCTTCTTGTAGAAAATAGATTTTTTTTTCTTTTGAGTCTTTACTTAAATTGTTATGGAGTCCTTTGAGTCTTCTTTTTGGAGATCTCTAGATATGCAATAATTTTTTATTTCTTATTTTTTAAATTGTGATGATTTTTGGATACTGGTCAGTGTTGTCTTTGGTTTGTTCATCTCTCTCTTTCTTTAGTTTTTGTATTGGGGTTTTATGCTGGTGCATTTTGGGTGGGATGGTCAACCCCATTTGGCATTACATTGGGTCCCCTAGTTCTTGCTCTGACCTTCCTGACTCTTAGACCAGGATAGCTTCTGTTCTCTTTGTGGGATGATCTTGGGCAAGTCACTTTTTTCTTACATAAAATAATGATAACAATCTGGCACTATCAAACTTCCATAGTTGTTGTGGGGAAAATGTTTTACAAAGCTGAAAGCATGACAAAAATGAGACTTATAATGATGCTAGTGATTAACATTTAGCTAAATGATTAATAGCTTGCAATTCTACTTATCAAAAACATCAGCTTATTCCAAATTTCAATTTAAAGCATAAGTAGAAAAAATGAACATGTTATAAATCATAGAATGTTAGGTCTAAATGGCACTGAAATTGTGGTACAATGGAAGGAAAACTAAGATTTGGTGTTAGAAGGCCTGGGGTCCAGTCCCAGCTTTGATATATTACCTGTGTGACCTTGGCCAAGGCACTTACCCTCCTTGGGTCTTTGGGTCTTCATCTGAAAAATGAGGAAGATTAAAGTAGATAACCTATGGTTCTAAATCACTAAATGTAATCTTCCATTTGATATGCGTTAGAGAAAGGATATGCAAATGGCCACTCAAAAACTCCTCCACTGGCTCTGTGATGCTATTGAATTGGAGGTACCTTCCAGTGAGGTATACTGCAATGCATTCATACCTGCTCATATTGTCCATGGCCTTAGGAGGCCAGTACATTGAGGGCTTCCTCACTTCTTCCTCACATTTTGAGGATGATCTATTAGGTTTTTCCTATATACCTTTCTGACAATACACTTCCCTGATGACATCCTTTATTCCATTTCTTCAAAGTTCCTCATTTGTTACCTGTAGCTCCCTGCTGAAACCCACCATGTAACTCTCTGTTGCCCTTTAAGTAATGCTTTGTTCTCATTCTTTGGAGATTAGTGATCTTCTTCACCTCATCTCACACGAAGAATCAGCCAAAGCTATCCCCTTTAAGTACCCATGAGTCCAATCTAGTCTGTCCTCTCGAGAAGATTGCCCCTCTTTTCATACTCATTCTCTCACTTTCAGTCTCTCCTTATCTACTGGCTGCTTCCCTACTCTCTCCACACATGCTCATGTCCCTTAATCCTCCTAAACCCCTCACTTGATTGTTTCATCTGCTCTATCATCCTATCTTGGTGGCAAAGCTCTTTGAAAAGGCCATCTACAATAGATGCCTCCATTGCTTGCCCCTGTCTTAATTCGCTAGTCTTTCATCTTCATCTGAAAGTGCTCTCTCCAAACTTGCCAGTGATCTCTTAATTGCCAAATCTAGTGGTTTTTTTCAAAAATCTTTATCCTTCTTGACCTCTTTGAAGCCTTTGATACTACTGATCAGCCCCTTTCTCATTGATCATTTCTTTGTTCTAGTTTTTAATGCTACTGATTGCTCCTGGTTTTCCTTCTACTTGTCTGACCACCCCTCAGACTCATTTACTATATCTTCAACCAAGTACAGTCTGTTAACTAACTATAGGTGCCCCCCAAGGGCCCATTCTTTTCCCTCTGTTGATTTTGCTTGGAGATCTCATCAGCTCCCATGAATTCAATGATCATTTCTATTCAAATGCTTCTCAGATCTAGTTGTACAGTCTTAATGTCACTGCTATTTTATGACCCTAGACAAGTCACTAGACTCTGTTGGCCTCAGTTCCCTCATCTGTAAAATTAATTGGAGAAGGAAAGGCTATGGGGTCACAAAGAGTCAGATTCAACTGAAAATGATTATAAGTAAACAAAATTTCTCTTCTGATCTCCAATTAAACATCCCTTACTGCCTGTTAGGTATCTAGAAATGGATGTCTGGGAGATGATTTAAACTCAATGTTGAAACTGGAATTTATTATCTTTCCCCTTAAATCATTCCTTTTTTTCTAACTTCCCTAATACTGTTGAGGGATTTCCATCATAACTTTGTTATTATCACTCTTGAATCACCTATATCCACTCACTTGCCAAGTTCTGACAGTTCTACCTTCACAATATCCTCTCTCCTCTGTTACTGCCACCAGTCTGGTACAGGTTCTCATCATCTCATATCTAGACTATTACAGTGACTGCTAGTGGCGGGCGGGGGGGGGGGGGGGAGAATCTCCCTGCTTCCAGTTTCTCCCTATTCCAGTGCATCCTCAACTCAGAAGTCAAATTGTACTTTCTAAAGCCCAGGTCTGATCCTATTACCCTTCCCTCCAACTCTGTCACCTATAGGTTCACATATATAACCCCTTGTCTGGATTGTAAAGCCCTTCAAAACTTTCCAAGTCTTCTTATACCTACTCTCCATACTCTTCAGGTTAGTGACACTGGCCTTCTTGCTATTGCTTGAACAAGAGTCTCCATCTCTCCACTGTGAGCATTTTCCCTGGCATCCCCCATGCCTGGAATGCTCTCCCTTCTGGCTTCCCTGAGGTTCCAGATAAAATCCCACCTGCAAGAAGTCTTTCCCTCTGAGATTATTTCAAATTGACTCTGTCTCTATCTTGTTTGTACATTGTTTTCATGTTGTCTTTCCCATCAGACTGTGAGCTTCTGGACTTTTGTTGGGTTGTTTTTTGTTCTGACCTCTCTTTGTAGCATTGGTGCTTGGCAAAATGCCTGATATGTAATAACTACTTAATAAATTCTTGGTGATGTGATTCGACTGATAGCCATGTAATCAGATCAATAGACTATTTAGATAAAAATATATGGAGAGTTTAGAGGCAATAAAGGGACTTTGTCATTTCCTGAAGTTAATTCAACCTTCTCTCTTCCTCCCATTCAGTTCTGGACCCAACTTGTCCATTTGTACTATGTGTCAATGGTGGTTATATTGGTTGGTAAGGTCAATAGCTTATCCATCTAACTGCAGGTAATGGTACACAGAGTTGACATTATTCATCCAATTGACTCTGGAATCACTTTTTGCCAGACTCTTGAGATTATGGCTTTGCAGTATCCTAGGGACTGATGGAATAATTGGAGGACCTGACTGTCTCTATAGGATTAGTTTCTCTAAAGTGGCTAGATTGATTGTTTTTGGAGTCAGTCTACACCCTGAGAGGCCCCTTTTTCAGAGAACTAAGGAAATGTTGGGAAGATTCTCTCATGCATATGGGTCACAAGATGGCCCATCAAAAGAGGGTGGCCCATGTCTTGGGACATTGCCTTTGTTTTGTTAGATAGGATGATCTGCACTCTGGGAGTGTGCCCAGATGTTGACTCTAAGAACCCTGGCCCTATGTGGGCAATCATTCTTAGAGACAAGACCATCATCTTATTGGTACTTTTGTTGGGTTTTTGGAAATGGTCATTAAGTCATTAAGAGTCAAATGAAGTGACTATGGTGGGGCATCAAACTAGAGAATGTATCTTAAAAGGCATAGTGGGTGGACAGCTAGCCTTGGAGGCAGAAAACCCTGAATTTGAGCCTAGCCTCTGGTGCTTCTTGGTTCAAGGCTGTACCACAAGTACTTATATGTATTGGCATCGCCATCAACCTCCTGTGCCCAGGAAATCACAGACCTGGCGTGGGGCCTGGCCAAAACGAGGACAAAGCCAGACAAGCAAATGAAGTAGCAGAAAAATAAGCTGAAGTGGGAGAAGCAGAAAGGTGTCAGGGAGAGGTCAGGCTGCATGTGCCTGGTGCCCACTGAGGAACTGGACAGATCAGCAACAAATGGCTTCATTTTAGGATCCCCTAGCTGCCCAAAGGCTTTTTGCTTTTATCTTCCCAGGACTAAGTCCAGGGCCTACCACACAGTAGAACACTTAATAAGTGCTTATTGATGGAGTAATAGAATGAATGAATAAATAAATGAGGAAGTATTTATTGAAATCTAATTATGTGAAAATTAGTGGGTTAAGTGCTGGGGATACAAATGGAGGATATTTCCAATTAGAGAAGGCAACATATAATAGCAAAGATGTCAGCTGCAATTCAAAAGGAAAGGCCTCATAGGCCTTTGGGTGCCATGTAATCACCTGTAATAAGTTCATTTTCATCTACAGATAAAATTATATCTTTTTCTGATGTTGAATCACTTGACAGTGCCAGAGACAATGATGGTGAGAATATGGCTGCTGAGGAGGAATGGGCTATGTGCCTATAGAGGAAGACATGCCCATAGGGAGTGCTGCTTTGAATGATGGCAGTGAGGGCCAGGCTGGAAGTAAGGTCTGAGTGGTGTTGCTATTCCCTGGGTTCTTTACCTTACCTGCCTATTGTTGGCATTTGGTAGGTCCCAGTAATAATGAAGATGGTGATACCCCCTTCTCTCTATAAGGGTTGCTTCCCTCTATGATGCACTGCTGTTCTCAGAGCTCTTGGGTTTAGCTATGCATTAGTAGCAATTGGTTAGCAGTTGGTATTACTGGGAGAGGGAAGTGACAAGCTCCTTATCCATGATGGCTGTGGGGCCCAGGCTGGAAGCAGGCGAGATGCTGCTGTTCCAGAGACTTTTGAGCTCGGGTTACTCAAATATGACATACTAGGATCTGAGAGAAGTGGCATTAGTTGTTTAACTCACCTGGTATGTCTTCTTGCCCAGTCATTTTGGAGATGTGCCATTAATCACAAGGGAAACCATGGATCTGACAGATTTATTCACATTGCTTGCAAAAGTATAGGGGTAGATTTTCTTTTGAAAAGTGTTTCTTAGGGGGCAGCCAGGTGGTGTAGTGGAGAGAGCACCAGCCCTGGAGTCAGGAGGACCTGAGTTCAAATCTGGCCTCAGACACTTAATAATTGCCTAGCTGTGTGTCCTTGGGCAAGTCACTTAACCCCATTGCCTTAAATAAATGAAAAAAAAATTTTAAAAGTACAAAAAAAAGTGTTTCTTAGTATGCTTTGTCTATCAGAGAATTCTTTTTTTGATATTAAGATATATATACACACATATATATGTATGTGCATATATACATCCATGTATATATATTATACATACACATCTGCCTATACATCTATATATCTATATCCATATCCATATCCATATCCATATCTATATCTATATCTATCTATCCATATCTATCTTGGATTTATTAGAAATTTTTTTCCAGGCCAACCTCTTCCCTTCTTTTACTATTTGTTGAATTTTGTGCCAGAGCATCTAGGTGGTGCAATAGACAGAGCACCAGCCCAGGAGTCAGGAGGACCTGAGTTCAAATTCAGCCTCAGACACTTAATACTTACTTAGCTTTGTGACCTTGAACAAGCCACTTATCTCCAGTACCTTGCCAAAAATTTTTAAAAAGTTTTCATCTTACCAGTGCTTTTTAATTTTGTGTAATGGAAATAACCTATTTTCTTTCTTCCTCCTTAGTTCTTATTTTGGATGGTTCCTTTTCTGGTTTTCTTCTCATGTTATTACGATAACTGTTTATATTTTGGATTTATTATTATCTAAAGCTCATCCTATTCACTAATTTGCTAATCCACACAAAACAAAATAAATTTGCATCTCATCCCCTTAGAATCTGGCTTCCAACTCCACCTCTCCTCCAAGATGACCAACTGTAATGACCTTAGTTCTCATCTTTTGGGATTTCACTCTAAGTTTTGACCATGGTCACCTTTTCCTCTCCAAAGTTGTTTATTCTCCCAGCCTTTCCATTTCCTCCTCATGTTTTCTCCCTCCTTGAATTTCTTGGTATTCCCTTCTCTGAGAGCACTTGAGAACATATGCTTCCAGCAGAATGTAAGCTTTTTGAGGGTATGCTCCCCTTCCTTCCCAGAGTGTTTGACTCATAGAAACTTAAAAGGCCTTTGAATTAAAGCTCCATCGGATGGTACCTTAAATTGTTATTCTAAGGAATGTGTGTGTGTGTGTGGCTACATTTTTGTGTGCTTATTTGCTCACATCCATCTACATAGCATATAAAAGAGAGTTCCAAGAATAAGATCCTGCCCCTGAGGCCATGCTTAGCATCTTGCCTCTGTGACTCTGCCTCTGGCGTCTGCTTATAGTTCTAGGGTAGGAAGGCCAAGTTGGTGATACTGGCACAGACTCAGCAACCAGGCTCTTGTGCTTGGAGGTGCTGTGTGTGAGTTCTATAGGCAGAAGGCTTGGGGGAAAGGCAGGAGGGATGGAGGCTTGGGTTTGGGTGGCAGACGCCTTCAATAGGCCAGAGTGAGCAATAAAGGGAGTGAGACATAGGGCAGAGCAGGAATGTTGTTATCACAAAGGATTGAGAAGTTTAAGAGAGAATTGTGGTTCAGTCATTAGGTGGAGAATGAGGATGGAGTTTAGTTGAGTGAGTGACTGATGCCCAGCAAGCTCCCCACCTCTAGCCAAACCTTCTTGTTGATTTGTTCTCATTTTTAATATTTCCCTCCCCCACTGATTGACTCTCCTTCCTGTTGCCATCCCTGCCCAAATACTCTTCCTTTGGACACTCTTTGTCTCACCTTTTTCCTTAGGGTCAAGTGAAGCTCAGACACAGACATATATAAAGAGAGACAGCTCAGTGTGGCAGATAGCAGACTGGACATGGGGTCAGGAAGACTTGGACTCAAGGTATTTAGGTGGCATAGTGGGATAAGAATTGTCTTAGGTCCTTACTGACTGTGTGACTCTAGGCAGGTCACTTAACTTCTCTTGGCCTCAATTTTCTCAACTATAAAATGGGGGTGAAAATACAAGCTCTCACCTTGTAAGGATCAAATGAGATGTTTGTAAAGCACTTTGGACAGTGCCTTCTTGCTGTTGATTATTTCCTAGTTACTATACATTAAAGCTTGTTTGTATAATGGTTTTTTTGTATGTTATCTCCTCATTAGACTGGGAACCCCTTGAGGATAGGGCCTGCTTTTTGCTTAGCCCAGGGCCTAGCCCCAGCAAGTGCATAATAAAGTTTTATTGACTGACTGACAGATAAAGAAAGTTTTATCTGATCCACTGTCATTTACTTGAGCTAGGATCTCCCAGGCTTGCTCTCTCCACTCACCTTTACTGAGTGCCCCACATTGTGGTCATCTGGTGTGACTGGAGGTCTGGAAGACTGAAAGAAAAGACAGAGAACAGTATGTTATGGTGTTGGGGTTTGCCTGAGGGTTCTGGGCTTTCATCAGAGTTGAAATGATCACAGTCCGTAGAGCTGCAAGGTACCCAGAGGTCATAGAGAAGGACCAAAGTCTGGCAGTGGAACCAGGGCAGATGACCTTAGGCTTCAGCCAGTCCCTTGAAGCACAGCATCTGGAGGAAAGGAAGGAGGTTCTAGTCCTGTGCTCCAAGTCACAACTAGCTGCATTCAGAGTGCCACATTTTAGGAAGGATAAACTGTTCTGGGTCCAGAAGTTGGTGACCAGGAAGGTGTTGTGTTTTGAGATTTGCCATATGATGTTTTATTGAAATAAATGGAAATGTTTAGCCTTGAGATGAGAAGACCTGGCATGGTCAGCATGTAATCATATGATAAATGGAAGATTTAAAGAATATAGAGGTAGAAAGGACCTCAGAGTCCCTGTAGTACGATCTCCTCTTTTTAGAGAGGAGGAAACTGAGGCACAGGGGAGAGAGTGTCCTGCCCTAGGGTAACATATGTAGTCAGTTGCAGAGCAAGGTTTTGAACCTACCTCCTTGGACCCCAATATCTATGACTTTTCCCATTGTACTATGCTTCCTCCCCCATGGTCACTGTCTTTGAGGATTTGAGGGGGCTGTAATGGAGAAGATGCTAAAGCAGCCCCCAAAGACCATTTTTTGAATGTTCATTCACTTTTTCAATGAACCAATAGTTTATGTATAAAAGCATACAATGACAAAACAGACAGAACTCAGAGATAAGTGCCTAGAAAGGTCAAGGACAAAAGAACCCATAGGTCTGGGGTCACTCTCCCCCATTTCTCTAATCTTGGGGTCCTGAACTGGTAGAATGGTCAGTGAGGGCCAAGGGTCTAGGAGATGGCAGAAGACTACCTCTGGCTCTTGGTGATTTCCTTTTTTTCCCCTCTGTACCATCTGGTTCCTGGCTTTCCCCCATTACCTGCCCTGAGGCTCTCTCTCATTTGGGGACTGAGAGGGACAGGAAGAATGTTGAATATTATACAGATAAGGTTTGTGTCTGGGAAAACATTGAAAAGGAGGTTGGGAATCAAGAAACTTGAATTCCAGTCTTAGCTCAGCCATTTACTTGTTGTATTACTTGGAGCAAACCATTTTGCTTCCCTGAGATGCAGTTTCCTGATTTATAGAATGGGAGTGATATGTTTTCTTCTTGCCTAAGACTTGTGAGAATTACAGGTGAATTATTTAAACTGGATATCGGTGCAAGGGATCTGCAGTCAGAGAAGGTAGGTTCACCCCCTGACTTGGCCATTGCTCCCCAACTGTGATTGAGGGTCCCATCCCCTCTTGGAGCTGTGGTTTTGGACTTTGTAAAAGAAGTGAGGGAGATGGCACTCGATATTCATAAAGGTCCTTTCTCAATCCAAATCCTCTCATTTTATGACACTTAAAAGGTTGTTGTATCACTTGTCTTTTACTGAAAGGTTTCAGCAAATTATCAAGGATTGAGTACTTTTGGTTAAAACATGCAGGTTCTGGGAGCATTGGCTCTTAGTCGCTGAGCTCTTATATATCTTTTGCTCAATCATCTATCTTCCCCTAGTCTCCTACTGGATGACCTGCAAACAGGGAGGTGTTTACAGAATGTTTGAGTTGGATTAAGGCGGAGACAGTGATGTCTCAGTAAAGCCACACTATATAGTTACTATCCCCACCCCCATCCAAGTCCTGACCCTTCCTTCCCACTCTTTGCAGATTACCCTAGGCCTGCCACAGTGGAGGTCCTCACTTATGGGGACCCAATATCAGCTTTTGGAGTCTCCATCCATTGTCCTGGGGAGAGAACTGAGAATCTATAAACAGAGCAACCCCTGTGGCTACCACCCTCCAGCAGGTTTTAAAATATGCAACACGTTTGGGCTTGACAGTTCATGATGTTTACAGACATTCCCCACCTTGACACATGCATACCTTTCAGAGAGAAAAGGTCTGTAGGCCACTGAGTCTTTGTTCCCTCAGACTATAGCTTGAAGTGATGTTCTTTGTAGAATGATGGCACTGAGACGTCCACTAATGTTCACCATCCTTGCAAAGAGACCATTTTATTTTACAAAACATAGCACATCATCTCTCCTCCATTTACTATTTGGAAAGAGACAGACAAGAGACAAACAAGACAGGACAAAATCGAACAGGACAGAAGAGATAGTTCCCCAGGAGTTTGCCTTTGCAAAGGGACATCACAAAGAGAGGGGTACCCGGGAGGTTCTGGGCTTGCACTGCTAAGTCAGTGCACCAACACAAAGAAACACAGCACATAAAGCAAGACACCAGCCAGTAGCCCCAGCAAGGAATTCCCTGACCCAAGGCTTTTCACACTATTGCCTTCTTTGCTTTGCTGGTTCAGAAGTTGCTTGTTCAAAGGGGCTTCATCCACTTCCAGATCATAAGCCAGTTCTGCAAAGATAAAGGAAGGAATCCAGGGTTAGCAGTGGCATCAGATCCAGGGTATGGATTCCAGTCCTGATTTTGAAAAATGCTCATTATTTTCATAAAGGTCTTTCCATTATTTCCTTATATCCCCCATACTTGAGAAATTACATCAACATTCCATAATTTAACTATCCCCCTGATGGTTGGGCATTTATGCCCCCTCCCCAAATAATATATAATGCTGCTATAAAATGTAGAATAAATAACTTCATTTTTTCTTTTTCGTAGGACACTTTCAGAGTATATTCCCAACAATGGAATTGTCATGTCAGTGGGTATGATTATGGTTTGATTTTTTTGCAAGGTTTTGAGTTTTACATTTTTCTTCCTTCCTCCCTTCCTTCCCGCTCCCCCGACAGAAAATAATCTAAGATCTATCTATAACTATGCTAAACATTTTATGTTTTATTTTTTAAAAGATTTTATTTATTTTGAGTTTTACAATTTTTCCCCTAATCTTGCTTCCCTCCTCCCACCCCCCACAGAAGGCAATTTGCCAGTCTTTACTTTGTTTCCATGGTATAGATTGATCCAAATTGAGTGTGATGAGAGAGAATTCATATCCTTAAGGAAGAAACATAAAGTATAAGAGATAGCAAGATCAGACAATAAGATATCAGGGTTTTTTCCTAAATTAAAGATAATAGTCCTTGGTCTTTGTTCAAATTCCCCAGTTCTTTCTCTGGATACAGATGGTATTCTCCATTGCAGATAGCCCCAAATTGTCCTCGATTGTTGCACTGATGGAATGAGTAAGTCCATCAAGGTTGATTATTGCCCCCATGTTGCTGTTAGGGTGTACAATGTTCTTCTAGTTCTACTCATCTCACTCAGCATCAGTTCATGCAAATCCCTCCAGGCTTCCCTGAATTCCCATCCCTCCTGGTTTCTAATAGAACAATAGTGTTCCATGACATACATATACCACAGTTTGTTAAGCCATTCCCCAACTGAAGGACATTTACTTAATTTCCAATTCTTTGCCACCACAAACAGGGCTGCTATGAATATTTGTGTACAAGTGATGCTTTTACCCTTTTTCATCATAACAGAGATCCATATTAATCATGTTGTAAAAGAATATGACTATGTTTTGTAATTTCTTTCTGCATACTGATGGAGAATCTTTTTGAAGAAGAACCTAAGTTTCTAATATCAGGAGCAGTGAATTAGTGTACCCATTTCTCCTAATTTCCCCTAATTTGTTCTTACTTATTTTTGTCAATTTGATGTTTATGATGTTGCCAAAAGTTGTCAGTTCTATTGCCACAACATCTATTTCATCTCTCTCCTTACGCAGTCACTACCCTGATTTAGTCCCTCATTTACCCCTTCCTTACCTTGGTTTCCTTGCTTCCAGTTTCTCTCTTGACCCCTATGACCTCCACAGTTGCCAAAAAGATATTCTTTTTTAAAAAATTAATTCTCTATTAACATTTTATTTTTCCAATTACAGGTTTTGAAAGTTTTCAACATTCATCCACTTGCATATTTATAAGTTACATAATTTTCTTCCATCCTCCCTTCCCTTCCTCCCCCCATCCCCTCAGAGAAATTTTTAAAAAGTTACATAGTATTCATTCAGATTCTGTGGTTTAGTTTTTTTTTGTTTGTTTTTTGGCTGGATATGAATGGCATTGTCCATAACAAGTCTCCTAGGGTTCTCCTAGCTTTCTGAAATGCTGAGAGGAGCTACATCCATCAATGCTGATCAACTCTTAATGTTGTTGTGAATTAATGTGTATAGTGTTCTCTTGCTTCTGCTCCTTTCCCTCAGCATCATTTCCTGTAATTCTTTCTTTAGTCCAACTATTCATGGTTTCTTATAGAACAACAGTACTCCATTACATTCATTATACCATAACTTGTTCAGTCATTTCCTAATTGAGGAGCATCCCTCAATTTCCAATTCTTTGTTACTACAAAACTGCTTCAAATATCTTGGAACATGTGGGACTTTTCACATTTTTTATGATTGCTCTCCAGAATGCTTGGATCAATTCACAACTCTACCAAGAGTTCATTGATATCCCAATCTTCCCATAACCTCTCCAACATTAATCATTTCTCTATTTGTCATCTTAGCCAATCTGATAGGTGAGAGGTGGTACCTCATAGTTTTCATTTGCATTTTTCTAATTAATAATGATTTGGATTATTTTTCATATGATTATATATAGTAGGGCTGTCTAACTTTATTTTTCAAAAGTGTTTATTGAAACAACAGACAATATATTTTGATTTGCCATTTTCATGAGAGCTCTCTGATAGCCTAGCTTCGTTTACCAAAATATTTAGTAAACCCATAGAGGACCTGTATAAAATCACACTATGGGCTGCATTTTAGACAGTTCTGATATAAAGCTTTAATTTCCACATTTGAAAATTGTCTGTTCATATCTTTTTACCATTTATCAATTGGGGAATGATTTGTAACCCTATAAATTTGATTCAATTCTCTATATATTTTAGAAATGAGTCCTTTATCAGAACTCTTATCTATAAAAATTGTTTCCCAGCTTTCTGTTTTTCTTCTAATCTTGGCAGTATTGGTTTTATTGGTACAAAACCTTTTATATTTAATATAGTCAAAATCATTCATTTTGTATTTTATAATGTACTTTATTTCTTGTTTGGCCATAAATTTTTCCCTTTTCCATAGACTCAATAGAGTATTTCTTGATCTGTTAAATGATCTATGGTATTTCCCTTTATGTCTAAATCCTGTACCCATTTTGACTTTATTTTGGTATAGGGTATGAGATGTGAATCTATGCAGTTTTTACTATACTCTTTTTCTGCTTTTCCAACAGTTTTTGTCAAATAAGGAGTTGTTTGTTTTTGTTTTTTTGCAAGGCAGTGGGGTTAAGTGACTTGCCCAAGGTCATACGGCTAGGAAATTATTAAGCGTCTGAGGCTAGATTTGAACTCGGGTCCTCCTAATTCCAGGGCCAGTGCTCTATCTCCTGTACCACCTAGCTGCCCTGAATAGTGAGTTCTTATCCCCAAAGCTAATGTCTTTGGGCAAAAAGATACCCTTAAAAATATCACTTAAAGTATGACTGTGTCTTTCCTCTGCTCCAGCAGTGTCAATGGTTCCCTATTCTCTCTAGAATGAATGCAAACTCTGTTTCAGCCAAACTTATGTACTTGATATTCTTTGAGTACAATATTTTCTCTTCTGAGTCATGGCCTTTGCATAGGCATATCTGAAATACTACATCCCCTCCTATCTTTGCAAAGTATGTTGTATATAATAGGCACTTAGTAAATATAAATATAGTTGTTACATTAAATGGAATTGAATTTATCTTCTGTATTTGCCATAAGTATTGTGTAATTCTTCCAATCGTTTCCTAGTATTTTCTGAGTTGTTGAATTAAAAAAAATTCCTCTCACAATTGAGAAATACTTTTATTCCATGTTGTTTTCTTCTTCTTAGATTTCTCATCTAGTTGGAATTTCTTGGGCTTTTGTGCATAAGATGTGGTTTCTAATTCCTTTCCCACATAACAACAAATCAATTTTTCCATATAGATTTGTTAAATAATGAAACCTTTCCTAGGTTTTTACTTTGTATAGGGTTACTGCTCACAAATTTTTGCTACGTATTTGGTATATCTATTCTGTTTCACTGATCTGTTTATGTTTTGATTTATATCAGATATTTATAATTATTTAATGAGCTATTTAGAAGTCTAGGAATATAAGACCATGTTTATCAACTTTTCTCTTTAGCATATACCTTAATAATCTTGACTGCTTGTTTTTTTTTTCCTAATTCCACAAAGATATTGTTTTTATCAAGCCGGTTGTATTCATTAATTTGGGGAGTATTGTCATTTTTGCTATATTGCATAAAAATTGAATAACCTAGGGCAGTTAGGTGCCTCAGTGGATAGAGTACTGGCCCTGGAGTCAGGAAGGACCTGAGTTCCAATCTAGCCTCAGACGCTTAGTAATTACCTAGCTGTGTGACCTTGGGCAAGTCAGGTTATTTCACAAATATTTAATAGTTTGGGTATTTTCTTTCTTTTAATTACATTTTCTTGTTTTTATTTGAAGTAAATAGGTATGAGGATGGTTAATTTTGAATACTATCACTGTTCTGCACTCATTTTATTTCTCTTCTAATTTCATGCAGTTGAATTTTCTATATTAATTGTTCTCTGCAATAATATCTTGACCTAACTTCCAATATTAATGCCTCCCCTTTTCTTTTTCTTATCTCATTGAGGTGGTAAGAATTTCCAATGTCTTTGTCAAATAAAAGCAGCAAGAGTTTCATGGGTCCTTGCTTTGTGTCTATTTTCAGTAACAATGTTTCTAACATTTCTCCATTTCATATTATACTGGTTCTTGTCTGTTGATTTTTTTTAGTTTTTTATTGTGTTGTTATTTTTAAATTTAATTTCTTTGATGTTGATCAAGCATTTGCATGCTTGATATTGATGCATTGAATTATGAATATAGAAAATTTAATATAGATATTAACATAGATATTTAATTAGAAACAAATGCTGTAATATTTTATGCTGTTAAATTTTGTTAATTGTGGATGGCTGTTTGCTCCTGAGATGTAAACTGACCCCTGTTGATTGTATCCTGTCTCCCCTTGACCCCTGTTGTTTGTATCTTGACTTGCCATGATAGAAAATGCCATGTTAAACTTAGAGATCATGTACCTTGGGACAGGAAGGACCAGTACATTGCTTCCCATTGGAGAATACCTGGTTAGACCACTCCCCAAGAGAAGTGTATTTAAGAGGAAACACTATCCCTTCTTGCTTCTTCTTGACTCTACCACCCTGCAGGATGTTTGCATTTCTCTTTCCTACCAAGGCCACGTGCTCCCATGCTAGGCCCTGGTGGGCGCCCATGCCTTGGGGCCAAGGCGCTCTCTCGCTCTCACTCTCTCTTGCTCTTGCGCGCTCTCTCTCTCTCTCTCTCTCTCTCTCTCTCTCTCTCTCTCTCTCTCATTCTCTCTCTTTCTCACTTTCTCTTGTTCTCTCTCTTGTACTCTCTCTCACACTCTCTCTTTCACACTCTCACTCAAACTTTTCCTAGCCTATCCTCAAAGTGCTCACTGCTTTTCTAGTTTTAACCTGTTTTCTTTGTAATAATTTGTAATAAAATCCTGAGCAGTTTTAAAATGTCAGGGAGCACATGAATTCCTTCATCTTTCAGTATCCCTCAATTTCTATCTTCAATTGGCGATCCCAAATCCTATCGCCAAAAATATAATCCCTGCTCAGTCATGATAATTTATTTAATAAGTTGCTGCATACCACTGGTATGTGTTTTAATTGCTATGTCTGCGTCCATATTTGTTAAGGGAAATTTGGCTCTAATTTTCATTTTCATTGTTGTCTTCAGCCTGCATTAAAGTCAATATATTTTCCACAATGATGTAAACCAGCCCTTTATGTTAATAGTTATTTAATTTTCTATTCTATTTCTGTTTTTTATATTTTAAAACATTAAAGTCTTTTATTTTTCTACTAGTCATTTGCCTTAATGACACTATTATTTGGATCACTTTAATAGCTAATATTCATATAGGGTTTACTATGTATCACAGTGACTGTGCTAAGTGCTTTACAATTAATACCTCATTTGAACCTCACAACAGCCCTAGGAAGAAGGTGTTACTATTATTCCCATTTTACAGAGGAGGAAGCAGATAGAGATTAAGTGACTTGCCCAGGATCACACATGTTAGGGGCTGAATTAGAACTTGGGTCTTTCTTACTCCTGACCTGACACAATCCACTCTACCACCTGGCTGCCTAAGAAAGAAAATAATTTAAGCAAAACCAACTAACACAGCAATCTTATCTCAAGGTATTTACCACATTCTAAAGGCCTTAGACCTCTACAGAAAGGAAGGAGGTTGTTGTTTTTTGTCCTCATTCTTGACTAAGACCATGACATTAGGTGGGTGATGCTATGACAGGCTCATGAATTGGATTTGAGTGAGGTGGGTTGTGCTAAGTCACCAGTCGCACTTTCTCCTCCTGAATCATCTGGATCCAGTGACCAGATAGGAATCAGGACAACTGGATATGGCCCTGGATGCAGTGGGAGAACTTGGCTTTTTAAAGCTGGATCTTTCCCAAGTCAGTTTAACTGAAGCACCACTCAGGGTTTCTGGCCAAAACAGAAACAATTTCCATTTGAATTCAATCTGAACTTTTCTGGGCCCAAACAATGCCCAAGAAGGCTTAGCCTGAGACCCATTGTTGATCAATGAATGAGAGCCAGAATGATTTGGGGCCTGTAAAACCAAGAAATCTTACCAGGTCTTTGGGCAGAGCACCCACAAATAAGAGAAGAAAAGGAGAAAGGAAGGAATAAAGGAAGAAGGTGAAGCCAAGTCAAAATGACAGAACAGCAGGAAGAAGTAAAACAAAACTCTTCCCCACAACTATTCCAAAGAACTATAAAATGAATCAGACGACGTCATAATCAGGAAATCTAAGAAGAAAATCTAATTGTCATATCTCTAGGCCAGTTTGGCAAAGAGAGGTCTGTTGATACTGAGGACTGAGTATAGCCAGGTGCATTCTCTGGGGCTGTGCATCAAAGAAAGAAGAGGTCTCAGGTTTGGCACATAACCTTTTGCAAGGAGCAAGAATAGTTGACAATATAGGCACTTTTGTTAGTACTCAGTGCTGTATCAGAGGAGAGGACCCACACCTAAGAGTGGTGGTACACAGGTTCTAGGCTGTGTATTGATTGTGGAGCAAGCACAGAAGGAAGCAGTAGGTACAGAGTAAGAAAGTAAGGCTGGAAGAATAAGCAAACAAACAAAAGACCCACAATAGTTATTATAGTGACAGACACCCAAGAAACAGAGCAAGAAGAGAATGGCAACAAAACATGTACCAGCAAAGTGTCAAAGGGAAAAAAATAGCTTTGTCACAAATTCAACTAGAATTCCCAGAAGTTCTTCTTTTAGAATAGCTAAAAATGATTTTATAAATGAAAAGAGAAGCCTAATGGAAAGAGCTAGAAAAGAAATGAGGTCTGTGGAGAAAAGAATTGAAAGTAGAATTAAGAGCTTGACATAAGAGGTACAAAAGCTTGACCAAGCAAAACTCTCCCTGAAAATTAGACTGGACTAAATAGAAATAAATAACTTCACAAAATAACAAGATGTAATAAAATAAAGGCAAAATTCTTAAAAGAAGAAAAATAACTCATAGCAAAAACAATTGACCTGGAAAATAGATCAAGAAGAGATAATTTAAAAATCCTTGGATTATCATAAAGCTATGACCAAAACCAAGAGACTTGTCATTTTTCAAGAAATTTTAAAATAAAATTGTCTGGATCTCTTAGAATCAGAGGGCAAAATGAAAATAGAAACAATAGGCTTGATCAACTCCTGAAAGAAATGCCAAATAAAAACTCCCAAGAAAAATACAGCCAAAGTCCAGAGCTTCTAGGTCAAAGGAAAAAATATTACTACAAGACCAAAAAAATCAAGTACTGAGGAGCCACAGTCAGAATCACATAGATCTAGCAGCCACTAATAAAAGGAAAAGAGAAGAAGGAAGTATGTTTCATTGTTGGTTCTTTGAGAAGAATATTGTTCATTAGAATTTCTAATAGCTTTCCCTTTTCTATGATCATTTATGTCATTAGAGTGATGGTATGCATTGCTCTTTCTGGTTCTGCAATTTTGCCTCTATCACTTCAGCTAAGTCTTGAAGGGTTCCTCTAAATTTCTTTTATTTCTTATTTCATTTAACAAAATAACATTCCCAGTGAATGGGCACCCATTTTGTTCTCAGTCTTTTTTTCCTTCCATTGTTAGTGTTTTGTCTGTATTTTTGTCTTTAATGAACCTGTCTTTCTTTGCCCTGGGGATTTATGCCCAGGAGTGGGCCCCCTGGGGGGGGTCAAAGGTTATGAAGAGTAATAGTGACTTTCTCCCTATATAATGGCAAATTGTTTTTTAAAAATGGATGGACCATGCGGGCGGCTAGGTAGCGCAGTGGCTAAAGCACTGGCCCTGAAGTCAGGAGTACCTGAGTTCAAATCTTGTCTTAGACACTTAATAATTACCTAGCTGTGTGGCCTTGGGCAAGCCACTTAACCCCATTTGCCTTGCAAAAAACTAAAAAAAACTAAAAATAAAAAAACGGATGGACCAGTTTCTTTCCACAATCTTTCCAATATTGTCTGCTAAAATTTTGGATCATACTTGTTGATTTGTAAGCTATTTAAATATTTTTATTAAATATGTCTTTTCCCACATAGAGATCCATTCCTTAAAAAATATAAAAGAAGAAAACATATCAATTTAATAAAATTCAACAGAACAAATGAGCCTGACTATGTTCCACACCCATATTCTTCCACCTCTGCAAAGAAGGGAGATATATTCTCATTTTGGGAGGTGAGGAATGTCCAACCTTATTCATTATGATTACCTAGCACTCAGTTTGGCTTTTTGTGTTATTGTCAACAGTTAGTATAGTGGTAGTCATTATGCATATTGTTTTCTTGTTTTTGCTTACTTCTTTTTTGCACAAGTTTATACACCTTCCCATGCTTCTCTGTATTGTTCATATTCATCATTTCATGTGGTGCAATAAAGTTTTATTACATTCATATAACAAAACTTGAGATATTCTTCAGTTTAGGGGCATAGATTTTGTTTCCAATTATTTATTGCAAAATTGCTAGAATTTCATGACTAGTTTGGTGTATCGGACCTTTCTATCTTTGAGTCTCTTGATATATATACCTTGGGATACACTTATTGTGGTGTAGCCTACTTATCAGTGGGATCTCTGGATCAGAAGGTATTGATGTTTTGGTCTCAATGAATTGCTCCATTTCAAATTGCCTTCTAGAATGCTTGGACCAATTTGAAACTCCACTAATAGTATATATTAGCATGTCTTTTTCCACAATTTCCCAAACATATTTGTCTGTTTGCTGAATGTAGAATGAAATCTGAGTTGTTTTGATTTAGAGGTAGCTGGTGACCCAGTGGAGAAGGAGTCTGACCTAGATTCAAAAAGATTTGAGTTCATAGTATTTCTTACAAAGGACTCATTTCTAAAATATATAGAGAACTGAGTCAAATTTATAAAAAACACAAACCATTCCCCAATTGACAAATGGTCAAAGGATATGCAGAGGTAATTTACAGATGAGGTAATCAAAGCAATTCACGTCATATGAAAAATTGTTCTAAATCATTGCTGATTAGAGAAATGCAAATTAAAGCATCTCTGAGGTACCTCACACCTCTCAGACTGACCAATATGACCAGAAAGGACAATGATCAATGTTGGAAGGGATGTGGGAAATCTGGGACACCAATGCATTGTTGGTGGAGCTGTGAACTCATCCAACCTTTCTGAAGAGCAATTTGGAATTACACCCAAAGGGAAATAAAAATGTGCATACCCTTTTCAGCAACACCACTACTGGCTCTATACCCTGAAGAGATGATGAAAAAGGGTAAAAACATCACTTGTACAAAAATATTCATAGCAGCCCTGTTTGTTGTGGCAAAGAATTGGAAATTGAGTGAATGTCCATCAATTGGGGAATAGCTGAGCAAATTGTGGTATTTGTTTGTTATGGAACACTATTGTTCTATTGGAAACCAGGAGGGATGGGAATTCAGAGAAGCTTGGAAGGATTTGTATGAACTGATGCTGAGCAAGATGACCAGAAACAAGAAGATTGTACACCTTAACAGCAACATGAGGGTGATGATCATCCTTGATGGACTTGCTCATTCCATCAGTGCAACAATCAGGGACAATTATAGGGTATCTGTGATCGAGAATACCATCTGTATCCAGAGAAAGAACTGTGGAGTTTAAACAAAGACTCAAGACTTTTAATTAAAAAAAAAGATATCTATTTAATTTTGTTATCTCTTATATTTTATTTTTTTCCTTAAGGCTATGATTTCTCTCTTGACACATCAATTTTGATCAATGTATAGCATGGAAACAATGTAAAGACTATCAGACTGCCTTCTTTGGCGGGGAGAGAGGGGAAATTGGGGGAAAATTTGTAAAATTCAAAGAACAATTAAAAAAGTAAAAAAAAACTATTTGAGTTCAAATTCTTTCTGGGTTACTAATTGTTTGACCTTCTCTGTTTAACTTTCCTTATTTGTAAAATAGGGGTTATAATAACACCTGCCTTCCACAGTGGTTGTGAGGATCCAATGAGATGGCAAAGTCCTTGGCAAGCCCTAAAGATGAATAGAAATGCTGCCTGTCATTGGTGTTAGTTCAGTTTGTGCAATCTTTCACATAGTCTTGGTCTTTAAGACTTCTTTTCCTAACTTTTCAGATGTTTGTGTGAATACCCCATCTACAAAGAAGAAGTAAAAGTCTGCTGGATCATTTACTCCTATTGCAAATATTGGACCCTTAGAGCTATTTTCTGCTAAGGTTTTTTTTTTCAATCAATTCTGATTACTTCTCTCATTTTTTTGGCTAATAATTGTCTTCCCAATGACCATCCCTAGCCAGAGTTATGAAAGGTGCCTCTTCTTATTCTCTTCATTTTTTAAGATGATCTTTAATATTTTTTAAAATTTAAATATTTTATTTGTTTTTTCAACTACATGCAATGGTAGTTTTTACCAATCTTTTTTTGCAAGGTTTTGAGTTTAACAATTTTTCTTCCCTCCCCCTACTGAAAACAATCTGATATAGGCTCTATATTTATAACCATGCAAAACATAGAAATGATCTTTAATATTTAGGAAGCATATACATTTTCAGCTAAATGTTGTATGAGGTGTAAGAGGTTTCCACCATAGAATTAGGATTGTCTACTTCTACCCTATACATTTATGTATGGGAAAACATTGTGTCTCCCTAGTTGTTTACATATTGTTTTTCCATTAGAAAGCACACTCCCTTGGCAGAGGGGCTATCTTTGTGCCTTTTTTTGTTGATTTGAATTTGTTATTATTTTTGCAAGCTCTATATAATATTCATTGTAATACTGAATATGCTCCTTTTCAATCTCCTTTGCTGAATTCCCTTCCAGAGTACACTCTATCTGAAGGTCCCTCAGGGTTCTCTCCTGGGCCCCTCTTCTTTTCTCCCTCCATACTACTTCACTTTATGATTTCATCAGCTCCATGGAATTAATCACCATCTCTATGCTAATGATCGTTAAAACTAAATTTCCTGCTCCAATCTGTCTGCTGACCTCCAGTCTCATATTTTCAAGTGCCTTTTAGACATCTTGAACTGGATGTCCAGTACACATCTAAAACTCAACATATCCAAAACAGAAATTATTAGCTTCCTTTCTAAACTTTCCCCTGCTCTACCTTCTCTATTACTACGGAGAGGTATCCTCTCAGTCCCTCAAGTTCATTTCTTGATTCCTTCCTATCTCATATATCCTATATTCAATCTGTTGACAAAGCAACACATCCTGTTGATGTCACTTGCATCATCTTTCAAACATGCATTTTTCTCCTCTGACATTGTCCCCAGGCTCTCATCACCTCTCACCTGGACTATGACAATATTTTGATGGGTGATTTGCTTCTCTCAGATCTCTCCCCACTCCAATCCACCCTCCATTTAGCCACGGATGTGATTTTCCTATAGTTCAGGTCTGACCATGTCACTTCTCCTATTCAATAAACTCCAGTAACTCTCTATTACCTGTAGGATCAACTATGAAACTGTTCTGCATTCAAAGCCTTTCTTGACATACCCTCCTCCTACTTTTCCAGATTTTTTACACCTTACTCCCTGTCCCCTGCTACTGCTCTCCTGACTTCCACAAAAAAAAACCCAAATCATACTCTTGTCTCTTTGGTTTTGCATATTTTCTCAGGCTGCCCCCCATTTCTGGAATGCTCTCCCTTCTTACCTTCATCAACTGGCTTCTGTAAGTTCCTTTTCTAACTAAAATCCCATCTTTTCAGCAAGCCTTTCCTAACCCCCTCTTAATTATACAACTCTCCTTCTGTTAATTATTTCTTATTTACCATGTATACAGCTTGTTTATTTGTATTCATATTTTTTTTTTAGTTTTTCAAGGCAAATGGGGTTAAGTGGCTTGCCCAAGGCCACTTGGGCCACCTATCTATCCACTGTGCCTCCTAGCTACCCTGTATTCATATTTATTTGCATGCTGTCTCCACTATTAGATTGTGAACTCTTTGATGGCAGAGACTATTTTTAACTCTTTTTGTATCCTCACTACTTAGTACAGTGTCTAGAATATAGCAAGAGCTTAATAAATGTTTTTTTGATTGATTAACAGAGATTACTGATTGATTGGAATCAGAAAGACCTGAGTTTGAATGCTGTCACTAGCTATGTGACCCTAAGGAAGTCACTTCTTTTTGCTTTAATTATCTCAATTGCAAAACTAAAACAGAGATAATAATAAAAAATATTTAATAATTAATTTAATTATTGTGAGCTCCAAATGAGAAAATGCATTCTTTAATGTTCAGTTACTTTTCAGTTGTATTGAATCCATTGTCACCCCATTTGGAGTTTTCTTGGCAGAGACACTGGTGGATTTCTCATTTCCTTCTTCAGCTCATTTTACAGCGCAGAAAACTGAGGCAAGCAGGGTGAAGTGAATTGTCCAGGGTCATACAGCTAAGATGTATTAGGAAGTGTCTGAGGCCAGGTTTGAACTCAGGTCTTACGGACTTAAGATCCAAAGCTCTATCCACTGCAGCACCACCACATAGTCCTCTATAAATGCTAGCTATTTGTAGTCATGTGTGCCTTGATAAATTGACTCCTAGAAGTTTTATGGATTTTGAAGCTATTTCTTTTTTAAAGTTTTGCAAGGCAATGGGGTTAAGTGGCTTGCCCAAGGCCACACAGCTAGGTAATTATTAAGTGTCTGAGGCCGGATTTGAACTCAGGTACTCCTGACTCCAGGGCTGGTGCTCTATCCACTATGCCACCTTCCTGCCCCTTGAAGCTATTTTTAATGTCATTTTCCTTTTTACCATCTCCTTTTGTTATTGCTTGACAGAAAGGTTGATCATTTTTGTGGGTTTGTTTTATATCCTATTACTTTACTGAAGCTAATAACTGACTCCATTAGAAAATCTAAAAAAATCAGCAAATAAACAAGTAAAGCATCATGTCATCAGAAAATAGGGATAGCTTAATCTCTTACATGTTTTTAATATTTTTATTTAACTTCTTTTCCCCCTGTATTAGTGTGGTTATTAGCATTTTTAGAATCATATCAGATATACCACCTGACACGTCTCAGATTGGCCAATATGACCAGAAAGGGCAATGATCAATGTTGGAAAGGATATGGGAAATCTGGGACACTAATACATTGTTGGTGGAGCTGGGAACTCATCCAACCTTTCTGGAGAGCAATTTGGGATTATGCCTAAAGGGCAACAAAAATGTGCATACCCTTTGACCCAGCAACACCACTACTGGCTCTATACCCTGAAGAGATCATGAAAAAGGGTAAAAATATCACTTGTACAAAAATATTCATAGCAGCTCTGTTTGTGGTGGCAAAGAATTGGAAATTGAGTGAATGTCCATCAATTGGGGAATGGCTGAGCAAATTGAGGTATGTGTTTGTTATGGAACACTATTTTTCTATTGGAAACCAGGAGGGATGGGAATTCAGAGAAGTCTGGAAGGATTTGCATGAACTGATGCTGAGCAAGATGACCAGAAACAAGAACATTGTACACCCTAACAGCAACATGAGGGTAATGATCAACCCTTGATGGACTTGCTCATGCCATCAGTGCAACAACCAAGGACAAATCTGGGCTATCTGCAATGGAGCATACCATATGTATGAGAAAGAATTATGGACTTTGTACAAAACCCAAAGTCTATTACCTTCAAATTAGAAAAAAAAGTTATCTTTTTATGCCATTTTACTATCTCATACTTTATTTTTCTTCCTTAAGGATATGATTTCTCTGTCATCACATTCAACTGAGATTAATGTATAACATGGAAACAATGTAAACACTAACAGACTGCCTTCTGTGGGGGGGTGGGAAGCAAGAATGGGGGAAAAATTGTACAACTCAAAATAAGTAAAATCTTTCTAAAAAAAGAAGAATCATATCAGATAACAGAAGGCAAAGGAGGGGGAAGCCCTGCTTTATTTGCGTATTCATTGGAAAACATAATGTTTCTCCTTTTGTATAGAATGCTAGCTTTCAGGTTCAGATTTTTTTAATCATATTAAAAAAATTTCCTTACTATTGCCTATGTTTTATAGGGTTTTTAGTATAAACGAAGGTTGAACTTTTTCAAAAACCTTTTGGCACCTATTGATTTAATCATGTGATTTTGGATGTTTTTTATTTTTTAAGAAGATTAGTGATATTGGTTGTTTTCCTAATGTTCCAACATCCTTGATTCCCTCATATAAATCCCAAGTATAAATTTGATCATAGTGAGTAATTTTTTGGATATATTTCTATAGTGTTTTTGCCAAGATTTTATTTAAAAATTTCAAATCCATATTCATTAGAGATGTTTCATTTGCATTTCTTTTACTATTAGCGATATGGAACATTTTCTTTTTCATTTCTTCATCTAAAAGCTGTTTGTTTATATCTTTTGACCTACTGGAGAATGGTTTTGAGTCTTACATAGAAATCAACACATCTGTGTATATTAATTATACTGATTGTTTACCCAGTGTTCAAACATCCTTGCATCCCTGGTATAAATCCAACTTGATCATGTGAATAATTTTTAGATATATGTGAGTGTGTGTGTGTGTGTGTGTGTGTGTGTGTGTGTGTGTGTGTATAGTGGTTTTGCCAGGATTTTATTTAAACTTTTAAAATCAGTATCCATTACAGTTTTATTTACATTACTCTTACTAATTAGTGATTTAGAACTTTTTTCTATTTCTTCTAAAAGCTATTTTTTAATATCTTTTGAGTTGCTGGGGAATGCCTTTCGGTCTCATATAGAAAACCAAAACAAAACTATCTGTATAAATCCCATGGTTTTCAAACTTCTCTTAAATTTTTGATACCAAAACTTCTCCCAGTTCACAGCTTCTCTTCTTAGTCTAACTGCATTGTCTTTGTGTAAAACCTTTTTGAATGTCACAGGCACAGTGACAAAGAGTATTTTGTAGTTGTGTTTATAAACATCCTCAGTGTGTCTTGCGTTTAGCAATAAGACTTAAGTACTATATATAAGTTTAGATGATTTTTGTGGATTTATTTTATATCTCACTGCTTTCCTCAAAGTATTGTCTTGATTAATAATAATACCTAGCTTGAATATAATGATTAAATTTTGCAAAGTACATTAGAAAGTATCTTATTTTATCCTTACAACCACCTTAGGAGGCATGTACTCTTATTATTCCCATTTTACAGATGTAGAAATTGAGAAAGAAGTTAAGTAAATTTCCTAAAGTCAGACAGCTAGTAAGTGTTTCAGGTTGGATTTGAACTCCAGTCTTCTCAATTATAGGCCCAGCATTGTATCCACACTCTCACCTAATTGCTTGAGAGTTCTTTACTGTAGTAGAAAGATCCCAGGCAGGAACAAGGCCTGGGGTTTGAATCTTTGCTCTTCCACTTGTACCTGGGTTATTTTAGGAAAATTATTTTTACCTCTCTAGGCCTCTGTTTCCTTATCTGTACACTGAAGAGGGTGAACTAAGCAATCCCCAAGGTTCCTTCCAGCTTTAAAGCTATGATCATGTGTCCTATCAAATTTTTATAATTCGATTTTCTAGAACTATATAAAATACTGTGGGGAGAGGAACGGCAGTAATTAGGGCAGCTTCCATTGTTTCACCTTTGCAAATAATACTAGCTTTCATCTTTAAACATATTTTTGTTCATATTAAAAGAAGGGTCGCCTGGGTTATGCTTTTTAGACTTTTTAGCATAGTGAATATTTTATTTTGTCAAAAGTTTTTTTCTTAACTTCTTGAGATTATTAAGTTTTAAAATATTATTAATTATAGACAGTTTTCTTTTTTATTCTATTATTATTTATTATTTTGAATGTTTTTTACAATTTTCTCCCTAATCTTGCTTCCCCGCTGCCCCCCACAGAAGGCAGTCTGTTATGTTAGTCTTTACATTGTTTCAATGATATATATTGATCTAAGTTGAATGCGATGAGAGAGAAATCATATCCTTAAGGAAGAAAAAAAAAAGTATTGTGCCTGATTGTTGCACTAATGGAATGAGCAAGTCCATCAAGTTTGGTAATCACCCCCATGTTGCTGCTAGGGTTCACAATGTTCCTCTGCTTCTGCTCATCTCGCTAAGCATCAATCTATTCAAATCTTTCTGGGCTCCCCTGAATTCCCAACCCTCCTGGCTTCTAATAGAACAATAGTGTTCCATGGCATACATATATCACATTTTGTTAAGCCATTCCCCAATTGAAGGACATTTACTTAATTTCCAATTCTTTGCCACCATGAACAGAGCTGCTATGAATACTTTTGTACAAGTGATGTTTTTATTTTATACATTACTAAAATACTCTTGGTTGAGAGCAAACATAATACCCCCTCCCCCCCAAAAATATAGACCCTCATGAGAAATAAAGGAAAGGAAAGAGAAAAAAAAGTGTGTTTAAGTCTGTGTTCTGATACCATCAGCTTTGTTTTGGGTGGATCACATTCTTTATAATCCATCATAAAAGTTACTTTCATATTTTTCCGCTGTTGCTGATTATAATTATCTCCATCCATTCCTCCCCACTACCATATATTTTATCTCTCCTTTCACTTTGTCCCTCTTTGAAAATGTGCTGTAGGTTGGGAATCAAGTAAATGTCCTTCAATTGGGGAATGGCTTAGCAAACTGTTGTATATGTATGTCATGGAACACTATTGTTCTATTAGAAACCAGGAGGGACGGGGTTTCAGGGAAGCCTGGAGGGATTTGCATGAACTGATGCTGAGTGAGATGAGCAGAACTAGAAAAACACTGTACACCCTAACAGCAACATGGGGGTGATAATCAACCTTGAAGGACTTGCTCATTCCATCAGTGCAACAATCAGGAACAATTTTGGGCTGTCTGCAAAGAAGAGTGCCATCTGTATCCAGATAAGGAGATATGGAATTTGAACAAAGTTCAAGGACTATTCCCTTTAATTTAGAAAAAAAACAGATATCTTATTGTCTGATCTTGTTACCTCTTATACTTCTTGTCTCTTCTTTAAGGATATGATTTCTCTCTCATCATACCCAATTTGGATCAAGGTACAATATGGAAACAAAGTAAAGACTGACAGATTGCTTTCCGTGGGGGGTGGGGGTAGGGGGAGGGAAGTAAAAATGTGGGAAAATTGTAAAACTCAAATAATATCTTTAATAAAAATTAATTTAAAAAAAGGAAAATGTGCTGTAGGGTAGCTGAGTGGCACAGAGGACTGATCACTGGCCATGGGGCCAAGAGGCTCTGAGCCCACATATCATCCCTGAGACATAGCAGCCACCTGGCCCCATGGTCCTGGACAGGCCACCCAATCCCAGCCCCTTGCAAGAAGTAAAAAAGAAAATGTGTTATATCTGACTATTCTCTCCCATGATGTACCCCCCCCCTCTATCACCCACCCCCCCCCTTCCCACTTCTCTCCTTTTTACTCTAGATATCTATACCCTATTGAGTGTGTATGCTGTTTCCTCTTTGAGCCATTTCTGATGAGAGTGAAGGTTCCCTCATTCCCCTTCACCTTCCCCCTTCCATATCATTGAAAAAGCTCATTGTAAAATATATATATATATATATATATATATATATATATATGTATGTATATTTTATACTAAATATCTTAGCCTATTTTACATCTTCTTTCTCTTACTCCCAGTGCATTTTCCTCTTAGTCACTGACTCCATTTTTACAATATATTATATCTTCAAATTCAGCTCTCTCCTCTGCTTCATCTACAAAAGCTCCTTCTACCTGCTCTATTAAATGAGAAGTTTCATATGACTATTATCATTATCATCTTTCCATGCAGGAATACATGCAATTCACCATCATTAAGTCCCCCATATTTTACCCTTCTCCCCCACTCTCTATGCTTCACCTGAGTCCTGTATTTGAAGGTCAAAATTTCTGTTCAGCTCTGGTCATTTCAACAGGAACATTTGAAATTCCCCTGGTTCATTGAATGTCCATCTTTTCCCCTGGAAGATGATGTTCAGTTTTGCTGGGTAGTTGATTCTTGGTTGCATTCCCAGCTCTTTTGCCTTCCAGAACATTATATTCCAAGCCTTATGAGTCCTTAATGTACTTGCTGCTAAGTCCTGTGTGATCCTGACTACAGCTCCCCAATATTTGGATTGTGTCCTTCTGGATGCTTGTAATATTTTCTCTTTGACTTGGGAGTTCTGGAACTTGGCTATAATATTACTGGGGTTGGGTTTTTTTGGGGATCTCATTCCAGGGGAGATCAGTGGATTCTCTCAATTTCGATTTTACCCTCTGCTTCTAGAATATCAGGGCAACTTTCCTGTAGTATTTCTTTAAAAATGAGGTCAAGGTTCTTTTCCTAATCATAAATTTCAAGTATCCCCAAAATTTTTAAATTATCTTTCCTTAGTCTATTTTCCAGATCAGTTGTTTTTTCAGTGAGATGTTTCACATTTTCTTCTAATTTTTCATTCTTTCAGTGTTGAAGTATTGTATCTTGGCTTTTCTAAAGTCATCAGCTTCCTTTAGCTCCATTCTACATCTGAAGGATTTGTTTTCCTCAGAGAGCTTTCTTATCTCCACTTCCATCTGGCCAATTCTGCTTTTTAAAGCATTCTTCTCCCCCCAATAACTTTTTGAACTGTTTTATCCATTTGACTTTTGCTGGATTTTAACATGTTATTTTCTTCAGCATTTTTTTGTATCTCCTTGACTAAGCTGCTGACTTCTTTTTCATGTTTTTCCTGCATCTCTCATTTCTTTTCCCAATTTTTCTTCTATCTCCCTTACTTGATTTTCAAAATCTTTTTTGAGGTCTGTCATAACCTGAGTCCATATTTCTTGGAGTCTTTAGATGCAGGAACATGGACTTCCTCATCTTCAGATTGAGTATTTTGATTCTTCTTGGGATCATAGACAAAACATTTCTCAATCATGTTCCTCTTTTTTCTCTGTTTACTCATTTCTCCAGCCTGTGCCTGGTTTTAGGATGCTTTCTGAGTTTTTGAGTATTATTGGGACACCCACTTTGGGGATTTTTTGGGACACCCTACTGAGACCTCTGGTGACCACAGACACTCCCTTCTGCCCTGAAGCTGTGAGTAGGGGCCCTACCATCTTAGTATGGAAGACAAAATTGCAACTTGGATCTGAGCATGGGCAAAAAGCAGAGTCCTGTCCCAGAGACAGCAGAGAGATTTCCACAGTCTCCCCTGACCCCCTTACCATCTATGGGCTCTGCTCTGGAGGTGCAGGCTGGTTTCCCCAGATTCCCGCTGCAGGTTCTTACCACAGGGCTGCTCTGAGCCTGGTGCTCCTTACTCCACACTCATTCTGGTGCATCAGAGTTCTCTCACCAACCCTTCAAGCTGTTCCTGGTGATCCCTGGTCTGGGCTGGGCTGGTTTTCGCTGAGCTGTTGCTGGGGCTTTATTACAACCCCCAGTCCTGGTGAAACACACCTTTCCTGTGGAACTTCTAAGTCATCTTGGACTGGGAAAATGTATCATTCAGTCTTTCTATGGGTTCTGCCCCTCTAAATTTTGGCTAGAGTCATCATTTGACTGTTTTTGGAGTTTATAGGGGAACGAGTTTCTGGGAAATGCTGCCTTCAAACTGCCATCTTGGCTCTGCCCCCTCAGACATTGTTTTCTTAATAGTGACCATCCTTGCATACATGGTATAATTCTAACTTGGTGAGAGCAAGTAATTTCTTTAATATATTGCTATAGTCTCTTTGATAAGATTTTATTTTAATTTTTTCCTCCATATACAATGGTGAATTTGGTTTATTGTTTCTTTTTACTTGAATTCTTAGTTTGGGTATGAAGACAATATTTGTCTCAAAAAAGCATCTTGTTCCAGTATCTTTGTTCTCGGTTGTTATGAATAATTTTTGCAGTACAAGTATAAATTACTCTTTTTTTAATTTTTGATAGAATTTACTAGTATATTCTATTAGACTTTTCCCTTTGGTACTTCATTTATGACTTATTTTATTTCTTGTTTTGGGTTTGAGTTCTTTAGGATTTCTATTATTTTTTTCACTTGAAGATTTTATAGTTTTGTAGATAAACAGCCATTTATTTTTAGTTCCTCTTTGTGATGAATTTACCTCATTCCTTTTTTTTCTCCTTTTTTGATCTGGTTAGCCAATGGCTTGCTAGTTTTGTTAGAATTAAAAAAAAACTCTTGTCTATTTCTATAATCCTTTTCTTTTGAATTTTTTTCTCTCTCCTCTGATATCCATAAGTTCTTTCTTTTGTGCTTTTTGGAGTGAATTTGTTGGCTTTTCTTTAAAAATTCATGCAAAGTTAATCCTCTTATTTTGTTGATAGGTGTTCAGAGACAGATTTTTTAGGACTATTTCAGTTTTACCTCCAAAGTGTTGGTATGTGGCTTTACATAATTATTTCTATGATTTGTTATTTGACCCAATCTTTATTCAATATATCACTTCATAGTCTCCATTTAGATCTGTATTAATTACCAGTTTTATTGTGTTATGATAAAGAAGATATTTACTTCTTTTTAAATTTATTTATAATTTCTTTGTGTGCCTAGTCTCTTTCACTTCAATTTCTTCTCAGCTGAAGGCTGTTCTCTGCATTTTCTATTCTGGTTTTCCCCCTCATTATTCTTAGTTGGAGGAAGAGGGCCTTGATTAGCATTTCATGACTAATGAAGGGGTCAGGGAAGAGTTAAATGCTTCTGATCTTGTTATCTTACCTGGAATTCTCCTTTTGTTTTTCATTTCCTGTGTAAGTTGGTTCAGAATTATTGTTCCCTTTGCTCAGCCCCATGTAGTTCCTTCTCAATTGTGTCTTCTACTTTACTCAACCAACAAGGACCTTATCACTGACCCATTTTAGCCAGCAAGACAGTATTTCATGAAGGCTAATGGGGATCAAAATTTAGATGAAAAGCTCCTTCGGTAGAGGACAAAGAATACCAGAAGTCCCTGAACCTGAATTATTGTTTTCTGGTATGGGAAGGACAGGTCCTGGTACAATGTGCCTGACCAAGTTTGGGTTAGGTGGCTGGTATGAATAGTAGTCTAAAATAAGAACAAAGTTCAAGACAGTAGGTCAGACATGGACACAGGCCTCTGGTCTACTGAGTCATACAAAACTTCAAGAAGAGGCAGTCTAGGACCCTGGAGAGCTCCAAGAAAAGCCCTCACAGACCTCACTTTGATGAATTTGAGACCCATCCAAGACCTTATAGTTTTAGAGCCCAAGACCTACTTATCCCCATGCCTCCTTGTTCTTGGTAGGACTCTGGTTTTGAAAGGGTACTCAATTATGATAGACTTAGTTACTTGGGATCATGACCATCATGAGAGACAGTGGGATGTAGCAGAGCACTGTACTTCAGGAAAATCATACAATTGCAGTGCTACTTCTGCCACTTCCAAGCTGTGTAAGCATTGGAGTTCTGGGGGGCTTTAGTATCTTCACTAACCCTAACAGCATGTCTAAAGGAAGGATGTTGGTCACCTTCAAGTACTACAGATCGGTGAGATATTGGTATTATCCATGCCAGTTCCAGTTCTGCAAATGCCTTCCATAAGCATACTGCTGTACTAAGTGAAGAGGATGATTTAAAGTTTAGTTAATATTCACGCCATCTCTGACCTCATGGAGCTCACAGAAGAATTACACACCACCTAGATCAATCATTATCCTCTACTTCATGGCATGATAAATGCATCTGAACAGGGCAACTCAAAGTGCTTTGTGAGGTTAGGGGAGGAGGCTGTTTGTTACCCATGGGGCCAGGGTGGGTTAGGGAGGCAAGAGTGGATTCAAATAAGTCTTCCTAAAGGAGGTGACATTTGATTTGGGTTTTAAAGGATGGGGAGGAATTCAGAATGTGATGAGGGGGAAGGAAGGCTTCCCAGACACAGGCTACAGTGGGAGCAAAAATCTCCTGTTGCTAAAATAAAAATAACCACCCTCAGGGTTTTTTTTAGGATTTTGCAAGGCAAATGGGGTTAAGTGGCTTGCCCAAGGCCACACAGCTAGGTAATTATTAAGTGTCTGAGGTGGGATTTGAACTCAGGTACTCCTGACTCCTGGGCAGGTGCTTTATCCATTGCGCCACCTAGCTGCCCCCCCCCTCAGTTTTTAATAGATGGTCTTAGAAGCACACTTGGGATGGGGTAGGAAGGAATGCTTGGTTCTAATTTTAAAAAGATTGCTTGGATTTCTTAATGAGGATTCCCACCTGATACAGAAACTAAAGAAACCTGAATAAAGGTCCTCACTGAAGCACATCAAATGTACAGAGAACTAAAAGAGAGGTCCAGTCACATTTGGTTGATCAGACAAGAACCACTTTACCTCTGATTTTGCTAATTGGGGCTCTGCTTGGGCATCCAGGAGCCCAAGCTCCCATCCAGAAAAGCCCCAGGGAAAACTTCCTGAGAGTAGGATAGAGAGGCAGCATATAGTGACACTGCAGTCACCCTGTAATGTACATAGTAGAGAAATTATGATTCCCATTTTACAGATGAAAAAATTGAGACTCGGAGAGGGGAAGCAACTTTACCTACAATCAGCTAGTGGGAGTTGGAAATTGGACTCTAACCCAGGTACTTCACCAGGAGTTGGAGTTAGAACTCCTGGATTAAAATCCTGGTACCGCTACATGTCACCCCATGACCTTGGACAAGTAGCTTAACCTCTTAGGCCTCAGTTTAAGAGCTCCTCAGTTAAAGATGAGGAAATTTCCTGGTCTAGAGTCCTGCCAATCTTCAATGCAATAATCTTAAGACATCAAGGTCACTGTCCTTTCCCATGGTAGTAGAGCTGCCCTTATATACAAGAGAGTTCCTTATGCATGTACACACAGACATGAGACAATCACTTGGGTTAAGGAGCTGAGTTGCAGTTACCTACCAAGAAGAATATAATAATCCACTTCCCTGTTCCTAATAAATTTATATTCTTCTACAGATCCCTCAGATTCAGAGTCAAAAGCTCTATGAAAACTTACATCCATAACCTTATCCCTGTCCTTCCATTGTACCCTCTGTCACTCCCTTTCTCTTTAGCCCTATTCTCCTCATATGCCTTCTATTCTTATAGTCATGGATATCAGACTGTCTGAATAGACATCCCCCCCAACAAAGGATTGGGTACATGTTCTCTCAGACTACCCAACACACTAAAGTAGGAGGAAGACCAGGTACATTCTTTGTTCTTCCCCATCTCTTCCAGACCCCTTTTAGTGCTCCATCACTTAGCACCCTTTCCTTTTTCAAGATACTGTTATCAGTTATTACAAATCCCCATATCATTCTCTCTCTTTCTTCAAGGAGTTTAGAGAGCACAGACTTTAGAGTCAGGAAGACTTGATTTCTGATCCTGCCTCAGTTTCCTCATTTGGAAACTGAGAATAATAGCACCTACCTCCTAGGGTGGTTGTAAAGATAAAATGAGATAACATTTATAAAGCATTTTGCAAATCTTAAAGTCCTACATAAATGCTATTATTTTTATTTATTTGCTATAGTTTTATATCAATCCTTTGCAATCTGGCATCCAACTCTACCATCTGACTGAGATCAAACTATCTCTGCCCTCCTTTCCCCTACTCTCTCCCCAGTGATTAGTAAAAGTTGCTAAACCCTTTTCTTTGTTCTCATCCTTCTTGACTTCTCTATGGCAATTTCTGCCCTTGACAACACTCTTGCTGTGGCTTCTTTTTTCCCCTGGGTTTTCATGGCTCTGCCCTTTCCTGGTTTTCTACCTTCCTGCTATCTGTCCATCATCTCCCTTGTTAGATTGTTAGATTACCATCCATGCCTTGTCCTCTGACTAATATCAGTCTCTGTCCACTAGTCTCTTTATAAATTCTGTGTACTCTTTCTTTTGGTGATCTCATCAGCTTCCATAGGTTCAAGTATGTTCTCTGTGGAGATGACTCCCAGATCTCTTTTCTAGTCGTCATCTAGTACAGTTGCTTGTTGGATATCACAGAGGCATATTAAATATGGAGCTCACCCCTCTATCCTAATTTTCTGACTTCTGCTGTTGGCCCTACCTCCTTTCATTCACCCAAATTCTTTATTCTTGATTCTCTCACAGCACAGTATCCAATTAGATGCTAATTACAATAACTCTTCTATTCATCAGCTAGGTGGTACAGTGATTAGAGTATGAGGCCTGGAATCAGAAAGACCTACGTTCAAATCCCACCTCATACATTTACTAGCTGTGTGACCCTGGGCAAATCACTTTTAACCTCTGTCTACCTCAGTTTCCTCATCTGTAATATGGGGTTAACAATAACATCTTCCTCCCAGGGTTGTTATGAGGACCAAATGAGATAACTGAAAATAATTTAAATGAGATAATAATTGAAAAGCACTTAGTATAGTAGCTGGTAAACAGTGGTAGAGAAATATTAGCTCTTCTCATTAGGTATTGTTTATCCCTTCTCTTTATGCATAGGACCACTATCCTAGTTCAGGCTCTGTCACTCCCTTAGAGAAGTAGCCTCTTTACTGGTCTTCCTGACCAACTTCCCATTGGTCTTCGATCATTATGTTCTTCAGTCCTTCCACAAACCTGCCAAATTGATATTTCTCAAGCCCAGATATGACCACATCCTGCCCTTTAGAATAATCAAAAAGCATTGATTATATGCTCCTCATATACAAAGGAAATTCAGTTCTTGCCTTCAAGGAGTTCATAGTCTAATGGGGGAGAAAACATGTCAATAACTAGGTATGTACAAGGTACACATAAATGAAATGAGAAGTGGTATCAGAAAAAAGGCACTTATGGGGGGCAAAGGATGAGCTAAGGGGAGGAGGGAACACATTCTAGATATGGTGGGGTAACAGGAATAAAAGGCATGCAGGAGATGGAGAGTCCTGTCTGAGGAAGAATCATCCCTTCTCTGAGCCTCTAGTCTTCAAACCATTCCTGAGACTTATTAATCCTGTTTTCCCATCACAGCAGAAGATAAGGCCAGTACCATAAAGGGTCTAACAAGTGGCTGCCATTCTAGCTCCAAAAGACAGAGAAACCCCATGGTCACTTTTCTTAGAATCTGTGGTTGGAAATTTCCTAAGCATCCAGCTTCTTCCTTACTACACATAGAAATGACTCCAGTGTCTCTTGATTTAAGGTATAATAATAATGAGTTGAATTTCTGTGGTTAAGGTTTGCTAAGTGCTTTCATTATCTCATTGGATCCTCACAATAACCCTGTGAAAGAGGTGCTATTATTATCATGCCCATTTTATGGATGAAGAAACTGAGGATGAATATAATGGAATACTATTATACCCACAATGACAGAAGGGACCAATTCATAGAAAATTGAGATGATTTGTATGAAGTGAGCAGAATCAGAAGAGCTTCTACAATAATTGGAGTCAGGCCCTGGAGTCAGGAGGACCCGAGTTCAAATCCAGCCTCAGACACTTAATAATTATCTAGCTGTGTGACCTTAGGCAAGTCACTTAACCCCATTGCTTTACAAAAACAAGAGGTGCAGAATGAGACATTTACTTTGGGACAAAGGCAGCATTTTGCCTGATTATGCATATTCATTACGAGGGTTTTGTTTTCCCCTTGTTTAAATTTGGACATAGGAGGGAGAGAAAATAGATCTCTGTCAATTGAAAAATAATAAAATTAAATATAAAAAAATAAATTGGACTTGAAGCGATCACTTATCTCTTAAGGATATGAAGCAGGATATGAATTCAGGTCTTTCTGCCTTTAATAAGCTATCCATACAATATAGCCACATAATGTACACATAACACATAGAATATAAATAGAATAAATACAAAGAGTTTTTAAAAGGAGGGAATATCTCCAACAATAACCCTGTGAAGTAGAGGATAAAAGGAAGCAGGATGAACTCCATTTTACAGAGGAGGAAACTGAGGCTCATAGGGTGAAAAGTACTTGTCCCATGTTGCAGAACCAGTTATGGTTGAAACCAGAATTTGAAGCCAGGTTTCCCCATTCTAGTGCCATTCCCACTATGCCACAGTGCTCCTGTGGGTGGAGATGGAAGGGAAGTCAAAGGACAACCATTACTTTGGAGGCAGTGAAGTAATATGGGAGAAAACACATAATGGCCTATTACAGTAGAACCTTGCTAGGGAATTGATTGGTTGGGTGGTAGTATTGGGGCCGAGTACCAAGAATGCCAAACCTAAACATGGGATAATGCAAGATGTAAGCTAAATAGACACACAGAATCATAATCTGGTGTAGCTGAAAGGGACCTTGGAGACCATCTTGTCCAACTCCCCCATTTTGTTGAGGAACTTTAATGAGGCCCAGAGAGTAGTGCTGTCTTGTTCTGGGTCACACAGCAAGCAAGAAGGCTAAACCCTGAAATAGGAATAAAAAAATAATAAAAACCAAACCCTACAACGAAATTAAACACCTCCAACCCTAGACCAAATCACCCTTAACTTATTTTGAGCTCTCAAGATTAGGAGAATCTTTTTAAGCCACCTGCCCTATTTGGGGTTCTTGGTGATTGATTTTCCAGAACATAGCTTTGTTCTATTAAGTGTATATTGTAAAACACAGAAAAAATGTTTCTAACTGTGGGCCCGATTGTCCTGATGAACCCCCAAATCCTTTTCTGTTTATAATCAGTTCCATTCCTCTCAGAGGAGGGATACCCCACCAACCCACACTGATTGCAGAGTCAATATTTAGATGGGCCCTGCTCTTGGCCTCTAGGTTGAATCTTGGTTAATCAGCTACTCATTAAGCCTTGCTGGTGGTTTGGTGGGGGGGAAGTTGCTGATACACATGAAGAGCAGGTGGTTGTGTCCCATTGTCTGAGTGGGGTCTTAGGGGAAGGGCCTCAGCACTAGGAATCAGAAACCCTTGCTTCTGTTCTTGGAATGACCCACCAATAAAGTAGAGTAGACTAGATGTTCTCCAAGGTCCCTTTCTCTGTAGACATTCTAGGATTCTACTTTATTTTTGTTTGTTTCTCTGGTATACACTGATCTAAGTTGAATGTGATGAGAGAAATCATATCCTTAAAGAAGAAAAATAAAGTATAAGATATAGCAAAATTACATAATGAGATAAATTTTTTTTCTGAAATTAAACGTAATAGTCTCTGGTTTTTGTTCAAACTCCACAGTTCTTTCTCTGGATACAGATGGTATTCTCCATTGCAGAAAACCTCAAATTGTTCCTGACTGTTGCACTGATGGAATGAGCAAGTCCATCAAAGTTGATCATCACCATCATATTGCTGTTAGGGTGTACAGTGTTTTTCTGGTTCTGCTGATCTCACTATCAGTTCATGCAAATCCTTCCATGTTTCCCTGAATTGCCATTACTTCTAGTTTCTAATATAACAATAGTGTTCCGTGGATTCTAGCTTTTGGTTTCATTAGCTGAGAGTCAAATTAGCTCATTATTTCTGGCAGAGGATAGTGAGTATGAATCCTGAATTTTTCAGATCAAGAGACTGAGGTCCAGAGAGGTTTGGGGACTTTCCCTAGGCTTTATAAGTAGTGACAGGTGTGAGCTGCACCCACATTCTCTGATTCCACTGTACCAGTGTGCTTTTCTCACTAGACCATAAAAGCAGAGATATTACAGACTTGGGCTCAAGGGACTCAAGTTTTAGCACTGATGCCTCCTCAAATGAAATAAATATGACACTGGCCAAGTCATTTTGTTTTTAGGAATTCTCTTGTTTACACAATGAAGGAGGTTGAAATGCATCCCCTGGAAGGGATAAGAAACTCGAAATCCAGAAAGAACTTAGCTCAACTCCCTCATGTTTACAGATGAAGCAACCAAGGCTCAGAGAAGGCAAAGCACCTGCTCAAGGTCACACAATTAGAAAGTAGCAGAGAGGGAATTTGAACCCAGGTCTCCAGTTTTCTTTTTAACAAATCATAGTTTATGAAGCCCCTAATAGTACTTATAGCATTAGAAAAGGATAGGATTTAAAGCTAGAAGGTACCATATTCTTAACATAATTTTAAGGACAAAGTAAGTGAGTACCAAAGAAGCCTTTTGACTTGCCTAATATCACACAGTTATAAAATGTCAGAATCAGATTTAAAGTCAGGTCTTCTGGTTCCAAATGCAGTGTCCTTCCCCCAACCCTACACTGTCCTCAAGTCTGCCTCTCTCACTATGTGAAAAAAGGACTTTGTCACCCTTCAAGTGATCTCCAAATGGGAACCAATATTTTTTGGTAATGTGTTACCTCCCTGCAAGCCATTGACAGCACCCTCTACACAGAAACCAACATGGTTGCCAGAGTAGAGCTGCCAGTACAATTATCCCTTGGTCATATCCTCCATTAGAGTGGGGGTCTTTCCTCTTCACCATCCCCTTATACCTGAAGCTAGTGCAATCTAGAAGATATAAAACTTGGTAAGAAAGAGATTTGGATTACCCTTTGGATAACCATGCTTGGTATTATAGGAAGGGACTTTAGAGGTCATCTAATTTAACCCCCTCATTTTAGACTGCTCAGGACTTATCATTAAGTGACTTACCTAAGGTCACACAAGTATTATGTGGCAGAGCTTTGAGAGGGCTCTGAAAGAATCCTGGGCTTTTTCTACTTCCCCCACATTCTCATTCTGCATATGAAAAAGTTGATAGTGGAGAAGCTATCTCTCTCCTCCCTTCTTTCCCTCCCCTGCACCCCCAGATTCCAGCAGGCTCAGAGAGTCACCAGGAGGAAAGATCTTAGCCTGGCAGACCACAGGCTTTGGGGCCCTTAAAAGGACACCTGGCTTGCAGGCACATAATAGGAAGCCAAGGCTTCTTGATCAAAGAGGCTAGTGTGGCCTCCCCACACGCCTGCACTGATGGGCCCCCTTCACAGGGCAGCCCAGGAAGCTAAGCTGCAATTGAGATGCCAGTGGGGGAGAGGTGGAGGTGGTGGTGGTAGGGGGGAGCAAGCATCGTGGTTTATTCCTTGCCAAGCCCACACCAGCAGATGGCTTCAATCCGGGCCTTAATATAGTAACAGGATAATACCACCATACGGGGGTTTTCCACGTTGAGATTCCAGTTGGTTCCAAATATGTTAACATGTGAGACCTACAGGGCAATTTTTCATTCTTTCCAAGCTGAAGAGACTGAGTGGCATGCTAGGATGATAGGGTCATAGATTTAGAGGTAAAAGGGTCCTCAGGGGTCACCTAGTCTATTGCCCACATTTTACACTGAGGCTTGGGCTGGGGGTGAGGGAGTCACATGAGTAATAAGAGATGCTGGGCTCTATTTCTGAGGTACCTTTGAGGTTCTACCAAAAGATCTGAAGGACATAAAGGTGATTGGTCAGGGTTAAGGGTGCCTCAAGAGAGCACATTATCAGGGGTGGCTAGGTGATGCAGTGGATAGAGCACCAGCCCTGGAGTCAGGAGTACCTGAGTTCAAATACAGCCTCAGACTCTTAATAATTACCTATCTGCGTGGCCTTGGGCAAGCCACTTAACCCCATTGCCTTGCAAAAACCTTAAGAAAAAGAGTAGATTATCATAACAGCTTCCATTCAGAGAGAGTTTTAAGATTGAACTTGGGGGTAGCTTTCTCTCAATCTACCTAAGCCCCATTATTTTATACCTTTCTACTACCTTCCTCCAGGAGCTAGTTCATCTGTTAGTGCGATTTTATAGCAATCCAAGGCTCAGAAAGAGGAAAGTGATTTGCTCAGGGTCAAGGCAAGACTGGAACCCAGGCCTCTTGACTTCTTTCCCTTGGAGCTCTAACCTATGATCTGAAGAGACCCATGGCTTAAGCAATGCTGCCAATTCCACTTCCTGCCAGATTAGACAGAACAGCACTTGAGACCTAGTTGGCACCTATTCTACCTTCCAAACCTCCCAATTCCTATCTGTGGCTCAAAAGTGCTACTAGTCTTCACCTCAGGAAACCCTCCCTCCCTCCCTCCCTTCCTTCCTTCCCCTCTTCAGCCTGTAGGTAGGAAATACTGGTGTGGGACCCAAAGCAACTTGAAAAATAATCCTTTGGTCATAGACCAGTTTCAATATGACCCCACTGACCCAAATAAGATCCCTCTTTGGTTGGCACATTTGGGAGCAGGCCTAAATGTCAATCAAGCAACAAGAGCACCCACTGAAACAAGTCACCTAGTCCTCCCTTTCAAGGGGACAAGGGCAGGGAGAAGCTTCAGACTTGCTCAGCTCTGGCCCTGTTAAAGTCCAGTCTACAAAAATAGGCACCTGAGCATTCTTCTTGGCAGTATGGTATAAGAGAGGGCCTGCTAGACTTTGAGGCAAAAGCCCTGAGTTTGAGTTCTTGCCTCTCGCTGACCTTGGGCATGGATAACCCTGTTGCTATGTGGAGCCCAGTTTTGGCCTCTGTTAAGTGAGGGGGCTGGACTATAGGACCGCCAAAGTTCCTGCCAGCTGTCAAGGTCTTAGATTCTTCAATTCTGTGACAAACAAGATAGGGCTTCGTCACCAGCCTGTGGGCGTGTTTACATCTCTTAATGTGGGCGACCAAGTTCAACTGTGCTTTTGTGCCTGCCAAAAGAAAACCATGACTAACCAAGGCTTGAACAAACAACTCTGGGAAGCCATTGGCATTGCTCTGCCCTTTGTGCTGCCTCCTTTTCCAATTCTGAGTGCTTTCAGAAGTCTCCTTCCTCTCCCCTCATTCTGGCTTTTGCCATCAATGGAGGCAACTACTCTTTCACGCCATCTTTCATATGCTGGGGAAAGATGTATGACTTTTGTAGAATTTGGTGATGGTCCAGATTGGTATCAGTTGAAATTGGATATGCCATCAGATCAAATCTCAAGGGATTTAGATTTAGGGCTGCAAGGGAACTCTGAGACCATCAGTTTCCACACTTTCTTTTTTCCCAAGGAGGCCGAATGACATGGTCTAGCCCACACAGATAGTCAATTGTAGAGCATAGATTCAAAATGAAATTCAGGTCATTCTTCAGAGTTCAAGCTCTTTCTTCTGCATATCTGTTAAAATTGAGGTACTAGAGTTTAAATGAATGAGCACAAGACTTCTAGTAAGGATCTGAATCCTGACTATACTTTGAATAGTTATTTGGTCTCAGGCAAAGTCTTTAACTTCCCTGGGCCAAAGCCAGTGCCCTTTCCACTGTATCAGCTGCCTTCTGTGAACTTCTTGTATCTAAGGATCTTGACCAACTCTATCAGTGTTCTTCATTTGAGTCCTCACTACCCTCAGTGAGGTGACCTCACTCCTATGGAAAGTAGCTAGCCTAAAAAACACAGGACCAGTGTGCCTGTTCCATAGCCAGTTAGGGAACATTACCATGACCCCTGTGTTATAGGCAGGTTTGTAAAATCAAAGACTTTCGCACTTGACAATTACCTTAGAGATGATCTAGCTCAGACAATATTTGAGCAGGAATCCCAGGCCAGTGATCAATCAGCCTCTCTGCTTGAAAACTGTCAGAGATAGAGAGATCACCTTGGTCCATTTTTACTTTCATTGAGAGCTGCCCAATGACCCTCCAAGGGTACCCAAATAGTCCTTAGAGTCCTGCTGGTTAAGAGCTTCCTTTTTAAGATGGTATGCTACTGTACCTGCTGTTGAATCCTCATTCTACTCCTTTTTAGCTGGATGACCATAAGCAAGTCACTTAGGTACCTGAAGCCTAGCTCCTCCTTAATTTCTCTAAAGGAGGGAGTTGACTAGATAGGCTCATCTATGATCCTCTGATTTTTTGATCAGTGAAATGGATAGTATTGAAGTAGGTGGGCTGCTTAATAGTAATCATGGAGTCATAGGGAGGGGGAAGGGAGGGTGGTAGAAAAATGTGGAACTCATAAACTTGTAAATGGATGAATGCTGAAAACTACCTTTGCATGTAGTTGGAAAATTAAAATTTAAAAAATTCACATTCATGGAAAGCAAAAAGCTATCTATTAAATGACAAACCAGAAATCCTTTGATTACAAATACACATGGCTCAAGGGGCAGAGCCAAGATGGCAACAAGAAAGGATCGTCTTTTAGGCGCTCTCTCATAAAACTTATAAACTAAGGACTCTAAGTAAATTTTCGAGAGACAGAACCCACAGAGGGACCCAGTGAGGCAGTTCTCCTACTCAAAGTAACCTGGAAAAGAGCAGAAAGGCTCTGCTCCCTGGGGTCGGAGGGGCAGCCTGCCAGAGGGGTTGCCCGCCAGAGCAAAAGAACTTCAGCCTCCCGGAAGCAGCCCCAGGGTACTGGGAGCCAGAGTTCACAGCAGCTGGGAAGTTTCCTGACTTATGCCCCAGGGAGCACTGGGCAAAACTTGGGGGAATGGCAGGAGACCTCTGCCAGAGAGAGCACTTGAAGCCCAGCCCTCAGGGCACACAGCGGGCAGCATGGCCAAGGCAGTCCAGATCCTGGAAACAGAAGCAGGTGGAGCCAGTAAGTAGGAGCCCCCAGGGCATGAGCTGAGCCCAGGGAGGGTAGTAAAGAGAAACTGCAGAGCTCTGTCCTCTGTCCCTGGAACAGGACTCTGGGGCTCTGACCACATTCAGATCCTCATAGCAGTCTAGCCCCTCCCCACCTCAGCCCTGTGGCAGAGGGGGGTGCATATAGTCATTCACAGACCAGGAAGGAGGACAGAGACTCACACACTGAGATCCTTATGTGAGTGTCCCAAAAGCTCAGGAAGTACCCCCAAAATAGGCTTAGGCTGGGAAAATGAGCAAGCAGAGAAAAAAGAGGAACACCATTGAGAAATATTTTGCCTGTGATCCCAAGAAGGATCAAAATACTCAGTCTGAAGATGAGGAAGCACATGCTCCTGCATCTAAAGACTCCATGAAAAACAGAAATTGGGCTCAGGCCATGACAGAGCTCAAAAAAGACTTTGAAAATCAAATGAGGGAGATAGAAGAAAAACTGGGAAAAGAAATGAGAGAGATGCAGGCAAAACATGAAAATGAAGTCAGCAGCTTAGTCAAGGAAATCCAAAAAAATGCTGAAGAAAATAACATGCTAAATCCAGCTTAGGTCAAATGGATAAAACAGTTCAAAAAGTTATTGAGGAGAAGAATGCTTTAAAAAGAAGAATTGGCCAAATAGAAAAAGAGATAAGAAAGCTCTCTGAGGAAAACAAATCCTTCAGACAAAGAATAGAACTCAGGGAGATTGATGAATTTACGAGAAATCAGGACTCAATACCTCAAAACCAAAAGAATGAAAAAATAGAAGAAAATGTGAAACATTTCACTGAAAAAAACAACTGATATGGAAACAGATTTAGGAAAGATAATTTAAAAATTGTTGGGATACCTGAAAGTCATGATCAGGAAAACAGCCTTGACATCATTTTCAAAGAATTATTACAAGAAAATTGCCCTGATATCCTAGAAGCAGAGGGCAAAATTGAAATGGAGAGAATCCACCGATCCTCCTGAGAAAGAGATCCAAAAAAACCAACCCCTAGGAATATTATAGCCAAGTTCCAGAACTCCCAAGTCAAAGAGAAAATATTACAAGCAGCCAGAAGGACACAATTCAAATATCATGGAGCTGCAGTGAGGATCACACAGGACGTAGCAGCAAGTACATTAAAAGCTTGTAGGGCTTGGAATATAATATACCAGAAGGCAAAAGAGCTTAGAATGCAACCAAGAAGCAACTACCCAGAAAAACTGAATGTCCTTTTCCAGGGAAAAAGATGGACTTTCAATGAACCAGGGGAATTTCAAACGTTCCTGTTGGAATGGACAGAGCTGAACAGAAGGTTTGATCTTCAAATACAGGACTCAGGTTAAGCATAGAGATTGGAGGAGAAGGGGAAAATATGAGGGACTTAATGATGATGAACTGCATGTATTCCTGTACAGAAAAATGACACTGATAATACTCATATGAACCTTCTCAATTAACAGAGCGGGTAGAAGGAGCTTTTATAGATGAAGCACAGGAGAAAGCTAAATTTGAAGATAAAATGTGGTGTAAAATGGAGTCAATAGAAAAAAGGGAAATATAATGGGAGAAAGAAAAAGGAGAGGGGGAATAGGACAAGATATTTCATATAACAAGATTTTTCTTTATTACAATGAGTTATTGAAATGATATGGAAGGGGGAGGCAAGGGGGAATGAAGGAATCTTCGCTCTCATCAGAGGTGGCTAGGAGAGGAAACAGTATATATACTCAATGGGGTATAGGCATCTAGAGTAAGGGGGGGGGGCGGGGGAAGGGGTGGGGATGTGAATGAAGGAGGAGAGGATGTACCATGGGGGGGAGAGTGGTCAGATATAACACATTTCCTTTTTCACCTCTTGCAAGGGGCTGGGATTGGATGGCCTGTCCAGGACCATAGGGCCAGGTGGATACTGGGCCTAAGGGGTGGTAGGGGGGCTCAGGGCCTCTTGGCTCCAAGGCCAGGGATCTGTCTCCTGTGCCACTCAGCTACCCTACAGCAGAGTCAGAGAGAAAGGAGAGAGAAAACACAGTACATGGTAGTGGAGAAATACGAAAGGAGGGAGTTGCGATCAGCAATGGAAACGATGGAAAAATATGGAAGTAACTTTTGTTATCATAAAGAATGTGATCCACCTGTGACAGAGTTGGTGGTATTGGAACACAGACTGAAACACATTTTTTTATTATTGTTTTTTTGGGGGATTGCAGGGCAAATGGGGCTGGGTGGCATGCCTAGGGTTGCATCATTGGGTGTCTGAGGCCCGATTTGCCCCGGGTGCTCCTGGCTCAAGGGCAAGTGCTCTGTCCTCCACCCAGCTGCCCCTAGTATTATTAATATTTTATTTTATTTTGGGTCTTTTTTTTTCTTTTTTTGGTTTTTGCAGGGCAGTGGGGTTGGGGTGGCTTGCATGTCACACAACTGGGTGATTGTTGGGTGTCTGGGGCCAGATTTGGGCTTGGGTGCTCCTGGCTCCAGGGCTGGTGCACCGTCCACTGTGCCACCTGGCCACACCTACAATTATTACTATTATTTTTTTATTTTAATTTTAATTTTTTTTCTCTCCCCTTTACTTTATTGCTCAAGCAAGTCTATATTTTTTGGGGGGGTATTTTGTTTACTCTTAAACAAGAATATTTTATTAATGTATAAAAACATTATTTGTACAAAATGAGAATAAATATTAAATTAAAAAAAAACAAATACACATAGCTCTGCCCATAGAAGGCAGCTGCACCATATTATAATTTGCTAAGAAGTGGTGTAAGAAACACCATCAAGGGCATGTGTGACTAGACAAGGTTGGTCACAAACCAGTGAAGAACAGTAGATGGGCAGCAGGGAAGCTGCATTGCTGCCCTTGAAATATTAAAAGATGCAGATGAAAGTCTCCTGCACTTTGGGGGCAAATTCTATGAAGGATTTAGAGAAAGTCACAGGATGGAGATGTTGATGGGCTGTTACCTGTATCAGTGGAGAAGAGTCTACACTGAAAAGTTGAGAATAATATGGTGCTGAACTGACATGGAAATATTTAAGGCAGTGACTAATTATAACCTCCATTTGTGCTTCATGCTCCTCTTCTTTTTGCATTTTTAGAAAGATTTTATTTTCTTTAAACATTACTAAAATATTCTTGTTTAAGAGTAAACATAATACTCCTCCCCCACAAAAATATAAAACTTCATGAGAAATAAAGTAAAAGAAAGAGAAAAAATGTGTTTCAGTCTGTGTTCTGATACCATCAGCTCTGTCTTGGGTGGATCACATTCTTTATCATAAGACTATCATAGAAGTTACTTCAGTATTTTTCCACAGTTGCTGTTGTTGATTGTAATTCCCTCCATCCATTCCTCCCCACTAGTATCTATTATATTTTCTTTTTCCTTTCACTCTGTCCCTCTTCAAAAATGTGCTGTGGAGCAACTGAGTAGTGTAGCAGATAGAGCACCGTCCCTGGGGTCAAGACCCCAAGTCCACATCCCACCCCAGAGACCCAGCAACCACCCGACCCTGTGGTCCTGGACAGGCCACCCAATCCCAGCACCTTGCAAAAAGTAAAAAAGAAAATGTTTTACATCTGAATACCCTCTCCTATGATCTACCCTCTCCTCTATCACCCACACTTACCCCTTCCCTGTCCCCCTTCTCTCCTTTTTCCTCTAGATTTCTATACCCTATTGAGGGTGTATGCTGTTTCCTCTCTGAGCCATTTACGATGAGAATGAAGGCTCCCTCATTCCCCCTCGCCTTTTCGCCTTCCATACCATTGCAAAAGCTACATGAAATATCTATTATATGAAATATCTTAGCCTATTCCACCTCTCCTTTCTCTTACTCCCAGGACATTTCCATTTCACCCACTGACTCCATTTTTTACAATATATTATATCTTCAAATTCAGCTCTCTCCTGTGCTTTATCTATAAAAGTTCCTTCTACCTGTTCTATTAAATGAGAAGGTTCATATGAGTATTATCATTATCATCTTTCCATGCAGGAATACATGCAGTTCACCATAATTTACCCTTCTCCTCCACTTTCTGTGCTTCACCTGAGTCCTGTACTTGAAGGTCAAACTTAGTGTTCAGCTCTGGTTGTTTCAAGAGGAACATTTGAAATTCCCTTGTTTCACTGAAAGTTCATCTTTTCCACTGGAAGAGGATGTTCAGTTTTGCTGGGTAGTTGATTCTCGGTTGCATTCCAAGCTCTTTGGCCTTCTGGAATATTATATTCCAAACCCTACGAGCCCTTAATGTAGTTGCTGCTAAGTCCTGTGTGATCCTGACTGCAGCTCCATGATATTTGAATTGTGTCCTTTTTCCTGCTTGTAATAATTTCTCTTTGACTTGGGAGTTCTGGAACTTTGCTATAATATTCCTGGGGGGTTGCATTTTTTTGGATCTCTTTCCGGGGATCTCAGTGGATTCTCTCAATTCCTATTTTACGCTCTGCTTCTAGGACATCAGGGCATTTTTCCTGAGGGAACTCTTTAAAAATGAGGTCAAGGCTCTTTTCCTGATAATGACTTTCAAGTATCCCAATAATTTTTAAATTATCTTTCCTGAATCTCTTTTCTAGATCAGTTGTTTTTTTCAATGAGATATTTCACGTTTTCTTCTAATTTTTCATTCTTTTGGTGTTGAACTATTGTGTCTTGATTTCTTGCAGTCATTAGCTTCCTTTAGTTTCATTCTACATCTGAAGGATTTGTTTTCCTCAGAGAGCTTTTTTTATCTCCTGTTCCATCTGGACAATTCTGTTTTTTAAAGCATTCTTTTCTTTAATAACTTTTGAACTGTTTTATCCATTTGACCTTTGCTGGGTTTTAACATGTTATTTTCTTCAGCATTTTTTTTTGTATCTCCTTGACTAAGCTACTGACTTCTTTTTCATGTTTTTCCTACATCTCTCTCATTTCTTTTCCCAATTTTTCTTCTATCTCCCTTACTTGATTTTCAAAATCTTTTTTGAGGGGCGGCTAGGTGGCACAGTGGATAGAGCACCGGCCCTGGAGTCAGGAGTACCTGAGTTCAAATCCGGCCTCAGACACTTAATAATTACCTAGCTGTGTGGCCTTGGGCAAGCCACTTAACCCCATTTGCCTTGCAAAAACCTAAAAAAAAAAAATCTTTTTTGAGCTCTGTCATCTCCTGAGCCCAACTTCCATATTTCTTGGAGTCTTTAGATGCAGAAACTTGGACTTTCTCATCTTCAGATTGAGTGTTTTGGTCCTCCACGGGACCAAAGTAATTGGCTATGGTCAGGTTCCTTTTTATTGTTTACTAATTTCCTCAGCCTGTGCCTGGTTTGGGGGTGCTTCCTGAGCTTTTGAGTATTATTGGCACACCCCCACAAGGACCTCAGTGTGTGTGAGGCTCTGACTACTCTCCTGGTCTGTGAATGACCACAAGCTCACCCCTTTGCCACGTGGCTGTGCGGTGCAGGGCTGGGGGGGGGGGGTGTATCTGCTCTGTGGGGGGCCTAGACTGTGACCAGGGTCTGAATGTGGTCAGAGCTCCAGAGTCCTGATCCAGGGACAGAGGACAAACTTAGGCAGTCTCCCTCCACTTACTTACCTTCCATGGGCTGAGAACTCAGGGCACAGCTGTCTGGAGGCTTCTGCTGGGAAATAACACGGGCCTGCTTCTGTTTCCTGGATCTGGGCTGCTATGAGTGCCGAGGCCACATTGAAGGCCTGGACTTTGTGCTTGCTCTGGCAGACGTCTCCCTGCTGATATTCCAAGTCATGTTTGGTGCTTCCTGGGGTGCAGGTCAGAAAACTGCTTCTGCTACTGGGAGCTGCAGCTCTCAGGTGCCCTAGGGCTGTTCCCAGGAGGCCCAAGTTCCTTCACTCTAGCACGGCCATCCCTCCAACCCTGTGGAACACAGTTTTTCCACTATTTTTCAGGTTACCTTGGGCTGGAGAATTGCCTTGCTGGATCTTTCTGTGAGTTCTGTCTCTCAAAAATTTAGTTAGAATCATAATTTTAAGGTTTTTGAAATATTTTGGAGAGAGCACCTAAGAAAGGCCCTTCTCCCGCTGCCATCTTGGCTCCGTCCCCTCTTCATGCATCCTCAGTTAATCAAACATTCTTTATATTTCCTGGCCATACTTCCCTCCTGTCTCAGTTCAGTTGTACATTGTCCTCAACTACTAAACCACCATCTTATCTTTCCTAATTTACACAGTCGAACTCCTAAAAATAAAATTTTTATATTCCTTGCCTCTAGTTCCTCTTTCCCACTCACCCCTCAACTCTTTTCATCTGATTTCTGATCTTGCCACTCAAGTGAAACTGCCCTCTCTGGGGCTACCAGCAATTTTGTAATGACCAGCTCCAATGGCCTTTTCTCAACTTTCATGCTTTCAACCTCTTTTGTAGGACTTGTCAATGTTGACCCCATCCTCCACTTTTTCATTAATACTCCCTCCTTCCTGGGTTTTTATGACACTTCACTCCTGATTCTTTTACCTGACTACTCCTTATCTTTTGACTGTATCATCATCCATGCCCTTCCCCATGGGTAGCTGACTGTAGGCCACTGTCTTCAGCTCTCATCTCTTTCTCTCAGTGATCTCATTGGCTCCCCCTACCTCTATAGAACTAGCTGTCAGTGTTTTTTGAGTTAAGAGTCCTGCATCTTTATGTCCTTACTGGATATTTTCACCTTGATGGGCACAGGCATCTGAAGCTCAACATTTCAAAATATAATTCCTTATCTTTTCCCTTAAACCTATCCGCTCCTCTAAACTTCTCTATTTCCACTGAAACACTCAGGTTTGCAAACTTAAAGGCTCCTACTATGCTTCTCTCTCTCCTTCATCCTCCCCATTCAATCAATGATTGTGTTATTAATTCTATCTCAAAAATATCTAACACAGCCATCATCCTGTCTTTGCTTACATAGTCCATATGCTCATCACCTCTGACCCAGACTATTGCCAAAGACTCCTAATTGGATTCTCAGATATTGCTAGTATTTATAGCACTTTGGGGTTTGCAAAGTTTGCATGATGTCTTATTAACTCTCCTAACTACCCTATGAGGTAGATGATATTTTTATCCTCCTTTTAGAGATGTGGTAGAAGTTAAATGACTTGCTCAGGATCATACAACTCATAAATGTCTGATGCAAGTCTTCCTGACTCCACATGCAAAACTCTAGACACTACTCCTCCAAGCTCCCCTGGGAGATTAGCTTCTAGTTCAACAGTTTCCAAAATACTCTTCTTAAAGTGTAAGTCTGAAAATTATACTCCCCTGCTCAAGAAATTTCTGTGTCTCCTTCTTTACTTTAGGTTAAAATACATATGTCTCTCCTTGGTATTTGTAACCTAGCTACTCAAGTTCGCTATGGCTTTTTCCTCTTCATACATTCTATATTCTAGACAGATTTAGGGTTCAAGTTGCAGCTTGTCCACTGAGCCATGGGATCTTAAACCAGTTTTTTTCTTTCTCTGAGCTTCTTTCGTCATCTAGACAGGGTCAGAGGGAGGAAAGTTTAGATCATATGACCTTTAAAGTCCTAGTCCAATTGTGAAAGCCAAACCTTGAGCAAATCAAATTTTCTACCTATGTATGAAAGAGAAATTATGAGAAAATTTGAAATACATAAATTATGGAAAAAGGAATAGATGCCCAGCAATCACCGGGAGACTGGGGGCCAGGGACCATTGCAGGATAAAAGGAAAGTACTCATTTTTCGGAGCAGATGGGCACAGCCTTTCTACATCATTAGAAATTTCTCCTCTCCATTCTTTACATAAGTACAATCTACCCATTCTCTGAAGTTCAACAAAATCTCTCCTTCCCAGTCACGTTTCCCTTTCTCTGCCCCACTATGACAGAATGTCAGTGAATTGAAGTAGAAAGAGCCAGGATATCTTTCTCCAAAAGTACTATCTATGAGATATTGGAAAAGTCACAACCTCTTACTGAGTGTTCATTGCCTCTTTTTTTTTCATTAAGTATAGTGTTTAATTAGACAGATTTTTAATTAGAACTTCTTTGCTAATACATATGACACATAATATTTTATTTCTTCTATTCATCAACTGATATTTGGAATTTTTTCCTAAAAAATCTGATCGAGATAGGGATTAGATCCATTATTAAATATAGGGAAGTCCCTGTCTCTGCATCTTCTCTGTGACATAGAGTTTTAGAGAGTTAAAAAGAACATTGAGAAGTGGTTTGCCCAACATCTTACAATTTAGGGTCTCAGAAGGGAGACATCAATGTTTTGCTGGCTCCAAGGTCAGGTCTCCATATAATCAATTTGAATCTTTTCCCTTCTCAATGAACACAAGGTATTTGGGGGACATAGAAAAATCATTAGTTAAAAATAATCCTATTTTAAAAATTCTTAAATGAATGTTTGTGATTACGATGTTCTCTCTAGGATTCAGCTTTTAGTATATAGTCCTCTGGCAGCAATAAAGAACATTTGGTTTACTTCACTAATAGGTATGTCCTTTAAGGCTGGGACAGCTTTTTCTTGAGATTTCTTCTGTGGCTGATTTTTGGCATAGTTATCTGTGACTGTGTGAATAGAATCCAGTGGAGAAGTATTCACCATATTAATTCCAAATATCAATATGTAAGTAATTACTAAGGTAATCAAGAGATAGACTGGCAAAGCCACTGCCCAGTACTTTTGAGGCCAGTATGTTAGTCCTATGGAGTTTAACCAGGTCTCGGGAATAAATGCCCACACAAGATAGAGTATGAAGCTGCACTGGGAGCTCAGGAAGAGCACGAAGCTGTAGATGGCTCTTTCTGGCAGCGGCGATGGCGAGTTCTCCACCATGGCGGCTCGGGGCACCCACGTGCGGGAGGGCGCCAGGCGCCCACTCACTCCCCCGCCCTCGGGACCGGGCTTGGATGTGGTCTGTTCACTGCCTCTTAAAAAAAAAAAACTAATGATAACACTTATATAGCTTCCTGCACTGAGTTACAGAAAGGAAAGCCTGTGGCATCTTTAAAATGTGATTGGGCATCTAGGTGGCACTGCAGAGGATAGAGTGCCTGGTCTGGATTCAGGAAGACTCATCTTTCTGAGTTCAAATCTGGCCTCAGACACTTACTAGCTGTGTGACCCTGGGCAAGTCACTTCACTCTGCTTGCATGAGTGAAGTGAAGGAAATGGCCAACCACTCCAGGATCTTTGCCAACAAAACCCCAAATGAGGTCACAAAGAGTGGTATACAACTGAAAAAACTGAACAAGAAATTTATTATCATGTTCACACTGTTTCATGGGTTATTCTGATTAATCTACTCGATATATGTATCCCCATTCTCCTCCCAAAGGAGATACAATCTGTTGCTGAAGACTTTACTTGAAGCCTTTTCAGCATGGTAGATCCTAATTTCATTTCTGAAAATAGTCACTTCCACATTGCAATGAAGCATGGGAGAAAGATTTTAATGGAGAGCTGTGTAAGAGAAGCTGCATAAAGGATACTATCAAAGAAATGGATGCCCCCAGAATAAAAGGAACTAGTCATGTAGTAAGATTACTAGCTCCTCTGTGGCCCTGGCAGGGGCTTAAAGGCAAAGTTCTAGAGGAAGACCTCCACAGGAACTTTGCAGGGCTCACCTGGAGCCGATATATGAAAGTATACAAACAAGGAGGTACAAGAAGGTTGAGAAGGCATGGATGGATGGTGCTATTAAAGGGCAGGCTTGTATGGAAAGCACAGATCTGTGTGAGCCTCTTGACCAATGCTTGGCTCAAATGGGATCACAGGTTCATTGAAATATCAAAGGACTACCATCAATCACACTGCATAAAGATCACTTAACTGTAGCCCCAAATCTTTCATCCTTTGCAAAATCAATCCAACTGCCCTTTATTAAGCACCTATTCTGGGCAAGGCTCTGAGCACTGTGGCCATATCAGTCTTGGTCATTAGCTAGATAATAAGGTAGGGATGATACCTGCAGAGACAGCTGTGATGCTAAAAAGAACAGTAGCTTTGGAGGCCGAGGACCTAAGTTGAAGTCCTGGCTCCAGCCCTTACTAAATTTGTTAGTTTGGGCAAGTCATTTAACCTTTCTGGGTCTCAGTTGCCTCCTCCATAAATTATATTTGCACTGCTTATCTCACAAAGCGGTCGAGGGGAGAAAATTTAGCAGACTTGAAAACACTATAGAAATGGCAACTGGTATGATTGGCATCAAGTCCTGGCTGGGGAGAGAAACTTACTAGCCTTGGGCAAATTATTGACCTTTTCGCAACCTCTCCTTTCAAAAGGAGGTGAGAACCCTTTCATTACCCACCTCCCAGGGTTGTTGTGAGGATCAAATGAGAAGATGGACAAAAGCACTTTGTAAACCTTGAAAAACCATGGAGTGGAAGTTTTATTCTGTTCCCCCCCCCCCCCCCCCCCAGCAATGCTTAGCATAGACCTGATCACACAGCACTGGAGGATAAATACTTTTTTTTAGGTTTTTGCAAGGCAATGGGGGTTAAGTGGCTTGCTCAAGGCCACATAGCTAGGTAATTATTAAAGGTCTGAAGTCACATTTGAACTCAGGTCTTCCTGACTCCAGGGCTGGTACTTATCCATTGTGCCACCTAGCCACCCTGATACATATCTTTATTTTAAGATTTTATTTTGAGTTTTACAATTTCCCCCCTAATCTTACTTCCCTCCCCCACCCCCCACAGAAGACAATTTTCCAGTCTTTACATTGTTTCCATGGTATACATTGATCTAAATTGAGTGTGATGAGAGAGAAATCATATCCTTAAAGAAGAAACATAAAGTATAAGAGATAGAAAGATTAGACAATAAGATATCAGGTTTTTTTCCTAAATTAAAGGGAATAGTCCTTGGTCTTTGTTCAAACTCCACAGCTCTTTATCTGGACACAGATGGTATTCTCCATTGCAGACAACCTCAAATTGTCCCTGATTGTTGCACTGATGGAACGAGCAAGTCCATCAAGGTTGATCATCACCTCCATGTTGCTGTTAGGTGTACAGTGTTTTTCTGGTTCTGCTCATCTCACTCAGCATCAGTTCATGCAAATCCCTCCAGGCTTCCCTGAATTCTCATCCCTCCTGGTTTCTAATAGAACAATAGTGTTCCATGACATACATATACCACAGGATAAATACTTTTTGATAGACTGAATATAGTGGATATGGAGGTGAACTGAGTTAGAAATGGGAAACTTTTTTTACAACTTAGAGGTATAGAAGGAACACAGAAGCCACCCCTCTTTTTAAACTGTATTAATGGTTTTTTTTTCCTTAAACATCCTAATTGGAATTTAACAACAGCAATTTTGATTTCCTTTTAAGGCTATTCAAATGGGATTAGAATAATCCTTCCTCTTGTCAGAATTACTCCTCTTTGAGAAGAGCACACACACGGCCCTTGGGGCTGTGCCAAGACCATCCATCCTCTGGGATGGGGGGCGGTATCTGGGAAGCCAGCTCCAGGTAAGGAGGCAATATTAAAATGAGGGCTTTCTGCTAGCTTCCACTAAAAGCTAAGATGATCTCACCTTATATAGAATTCTACTTTGTGGAGGTAAGGCACAAGAAGGTTTCATGACCTATGATCCAGAAATTAGACTCAGTGAAAAGCAAACTGGGATAAGTCTGGGGACAGTGGCATTAAGATGGGCTGCATTCTTCCTTTCCCCTCCCTGTGGGTGCTGACCAGCCTTGATGCTTAAGGATAGATGGCAAATAGTCCTACCCCCTGCTTGTTGCTAATGTCCACAAAAGTTTGCCATATATCATCATAGGCAAATGGGGCTTTGGCATAGTGCCAACATATGAGGCAGGAATTCCCTACTTCTCTCCAGTGACAGCCATCCCTTGACCTCCACCCCAGTTCCCATTGCTGTTGCATCTCTCTTCCAGGACTCTCAGAACAGCCATCCCCTTACCATAACAAAAATAGTTTGTCTTATATACAATTTCAGCTAGTTATAGTTAGGTCTACTGGGAAGGTTTAGGTAAGACACATTTCCTTGCCAGGGATAAGAGGAATTATTATTAACATAGTGTTACAAAGATAAGCACATCAGCTAGGTGCAAAACCAGACCCTATGGTATGAAGGGGAAAGCCATGATCTCCAGGGAGGATCAGGGAGGGCTCTCTTATGGAAGGATAATTTGAGTCAGGCTTTACTGAGAGGTAGGAATTCAGCAGATGTGGGGGGGGGGGGAGAAGAGGGAATAGTGTGAGCAAGAGCTAGCAACATTCATTCATTCATTCAATATTTATCAAGTGCCAGGTGATGGAGATATAAAGACAAACCCAACAATAGTTCTGCTCTCAAGGAGCCATACATATTCCTGAGACAAAACAACACATAACTCTGATAAATAAATCTAGACTGTAAGGGAGAGGGAGAGGATCAGACCTACTCCCCTGACTCATGCAACAGAGAGAGGAAGTCATTTGACTAGTGTCACATTGGGGGGACCCAATGCCCAGCCTGTTCTCTGCTCACCTTCACAGGTTATAGACCAAATCAATACAAAGTCAGTTTATGGATCTGGAAAGGCTTTTGCCATAGGGCTTGGTGCTGGAGCAGAGATCCAAAGGCAGCCAAAGATTCTCAGACACAGTTAGTCAAGCAGTGGGGATGAGCAAGTGTTCTGGTTTGGCTGGAGGATGTGAAGGGGAGCAATGTGAAATCAGTTTAGAAAGACATGTTGGAACCAAAGTATAAAGATTTTTTAAATGCCCAAAGAGGAATTTATATTTGATTCTAAGAGTCAGAGGGAGTTGCTAAAGCTTCTAGAACTGGAGAAGAGAGACCTGTTGGACCTGTGCTTTAGGAAGATCAATTTGGCAGTCATGTGGAGGATGGCATAGAGGAGGGAGAGGGTGGAAGCCTGTGAAACAGTTAGGAGGCTATTGTAGTGGTCCAGGGGAAAGAAGGGCCATGAGGGCCTGATCAAGGATGGCAGCTTTGGGAGTGGAGAGAAGGGGATAAATCCAAAAGATGTTACAGAAGAAGAGTTAACAGAGGCTAAATGTAAAGTTGTGAATGTGGGTGATTGGAAGGATCATAGATTTACCAATGAAGGAGCTTTGAGGTCATCTAATTCATCTTCTTCATATTTTAGAGAAAGAACTGAAGTCCACAGAGGTCAAGTGATTTGTCCAAGGCCCCTCTAAACCACTACCACTACCTAGAAAGTAGTATGACCAGGTTTTGAATCTAATTCCTCTGACTACAAATGCAACACTTTTCATTTCACTATGATGCTTGAAGTTTCCTTTGACAGGAAGAAGGAAAGATTAAGGGGACATATGGAGATGCTTCTGAGACATCCTGGTAAAGCTATCCTTCATGCTCAGGTGATACAGACCTGGAACTCAGCAGAGAGGCTAGGGCTGGATAGATGACTCTGGAAGTCATCAGGACAGAGTTGATATAACTGAATCCATGGGAGCTACGAAAACCATGGGAGAAGGCAGAGGGAGGGAAAAGGGTCTAGGACTAAATTTAGAGGACCATCAAAGTCAGAGGCTAGTATCTGGCAGGAATCCTCTTGCTCCTCAGGTATCTAAGCAGCCTGCTTACTTTTCTAGTCCTTTCTGATGTCTTTTATGTCACTTCTTGCACGAAGTCCTTTTTGGTCATGGAAAAGTTCTTGTGCCAAGGGATCACATATCCTCTGCAGTATAAGCACCCTGGTTGATCTGGGTCCATCTGCACTTCCATCTGATCAAGGCAGGCCTCTTTGAGGGGGCATCTGGAGGAGCTGGGCCATGGGGGCATTTGGATGTGGTGACCTCGCTGGGAGAGGGATGTTAAAATGACTCTGGTGACAAAGTTCCAAAGCAGGTCCACACACACATACCAAGAAAGATTAGCCTTCGGGGATGCCCACTGAATTTATTTCTAGTCCACTAGCTAGCAAACAGTCAGGGAATTTGCAATAAATGCTTGTTGATTGATTGATTGATCGCCCAGGGAGCCGCCATTCCTAAGAGAAGCTGATTGTATTTCTGGCTCCAGCCCCAGGCTGCGGGGCAGAGCACACCATGCTGTGTTTGTTGCCCAAAAGAATGAACATGAATTGGTATTCAAGCCGGACACTGGAATTCCAGATGTGGCCCCTCCACGGGGGGGAGGAGTGGGGAAGGGAGGGCTCCACATTTCCCAAGAGCTGCTGAGAAAGAAGCCGAGGATATCTCTGGAGGATATCGCTGGTGGGATCTTTGGATGATCCCAGGACACTTTTACATTTGCCTTTGTGACCCACCCAGAGAGTCCAAAGCTGAAACCATGTTTAAAACAATCAATGAAAGAATGTTCTCTGTCCTCATAACTTTTTTTATGGAATGGGTTTGGTTCATGGAGCTCTGTTTATAATCTAAAATTCAGGCCTGACGCAGCTGCAGAAGTATGCGGTGTCAGGCTCACAGTGTGCAGGAGAAACACTCTTCCCAGACTAACTAGAAGACTTGAGAGGGATCAGAGGATTGTAGGTCTAGAGTTGAGAGGGACCTGAAGCCAGATAGACCATGCCTTTCCCTGTTGTACAGAGGAGGAAACCGAGGCCCATGACTTCTCCAGGATCGCAAAGGAAGCTGAATCAGAATTTGAACCCAGGCCTATCCCAACAATCATTGCTTCCTAAGGGCACGAGCTCAGGATGGGGATTGATGGGCACTGATCCTTGGTCATTTCTGGACAAGGGGTTGATTTGAAAGTCTCTGGTGTTTAGATGACAAAGGACCAAGTACTGTTACCTTCTTTCAACCCAGTGACCACTGGACCCTTATGACGGATCTTCTCTGTACTAGGCACTGTGAGAGATGCTGGGGACATGTCGGCAGAGAACACAACAATCCTTAACCTTGCTGAACATCTTGCTGCCATCCTGGTAGGAGCCAGCAGGGGGGACTGAGGCTGTGGATCTAGTTAGGGTGAATTGGGTGATGAGCTTTCCCTAAAGAGAAACACCCAAAACTAGCCCCCCAAATGCAGTGATCCTGTATTAGAGAATTCTGAGCCAGAAGGAGCCTGAGAGGTTGTACACTCCAACCCCCTCGTCCTTCAGAGGCAGCAACTGAAGCCCAGAGAAGAGGGACTTTCCGGAGATCACACAGCTCGGATTCCAAGCCAACTTCTCTGGCTCTGAATTCCACCCGCTTTCCACTACACCAGGCGGCTCTCATAAATGTGAACTGAAAAGTCACACTAACCAGTTCCAGCTGAATCAGAAAAAAAGTTAGACATTTCCAGTTCCTTGGACAGAATTGACTGAATTGATGAAAATCAAGCCTTTAAAAAAAATTAGAAATCTCCCTCAGTTTACTTAAAAACATCGACCATCTTTGGACTCTCTCTTATTCATTCTCATCATTTTGGATATTGTTGATTCCCAGCCATCCTGGAACACAGAGGGCTAGAAGTTTCTTTAGTGCATATGTGTTGGTCAGAATGCCTCTGCATACCAATTGGGGTTGGCCGCAGACTTGTAGAGATTAATTACTGTTTGGGTCTTGACAGTAAGGAATGGGAGGAGATGCCCCAGAGTCTAGCTCCTAGCAGCAGCAATGAGAGTTGGGATGTATGCCCCTGTCCATGAACTGAATAAACTAGCCAGTCCCCAGGGTTTAGGTGCCTTTATATGAAGATTTATTCAACCCGAAGATTTCCTTACAGGGTTCTAGATGGAGGCATGGAGGGACCTGAGAGGCCACTGAGTCCAGTCTCTTCATTTTTAACATATGAGGAACCATGATCACACAGACATCTGAGTTTCTCTCCCCCCTCTCCCTCTACCCACGTAAACTTCTTTTGGGAAAAAAGTTCTGTTTTCACTGATTAAGTTTCTTTCTGTCATGGCATGAAGTATATTGCAGGTTCTCAAAGACTTTCCCTGGAAAGACTTGAAACCCAGGCCTGCCTGGAGATTGGTTCTGTTTGTCATCTGGGGACCAGCCTAGCCAAGTGTGGAATAGCTCATCACCAAAGGGGTGGCCACAAGTAGGGTCGGGGAGGGATGAGCAAGTCTTTTGGCTTCAGCCATGAACAACAATGTATTATAGTTAAGGCAGAGCAAGAGCGGGAGGGAGGAGTCAGACCCAGAATTGGATAGTTGGAAGGGATTTAGGAGATTTCTTAGTTTGATCCACACCCAGAAGGTATTCCTACTAGGAGAATACTCCAAAGATGTTTTCCAAAGACCTTTAATGACATAGAACCCATAATGACCCAGAGCCAGGTCATTCCATTGTGGGTCACTTTCATTGCTCAGAAACCTATTTGCAACATAGATCCACTGCTTCTAGTCCTCCCCTGGGGGCAGAAGTGGGGGTCACAAGCAAGCTGTTTCTGGTCAACCCCTCCCATAATCTGAAGACAGAGACCATGTCATTCTTCACTGAGTCTTTTCTTCTTCACTTTCCAAAATGCATGCTCAGATGACATGATTCTGAGACCCTCTCCCAACCTGGCTGTCCTATTCTAAATATTCTCCACATTACCAATGTTGTTGCAAAAAATATGGCTACCAGAACAGCATTAGCTTCTGCAGATATGACTCGAGCTGCCTTGTGGTTGTCATTCAGGCATTTGGTCCTATGATTGTATGCTAGGCTGCAGTTTACTAAAGGCCCAAAACTTTTTCAAAGGAAGCTTCCCTTCATCTTGTATTCATGAATCAGCTTATGAAATTAGAGAAGGAAAAATTTACTCAGAGATTGTCTTTCTACAGCAGACTCTAGCCCACATAACCAAATCTTCAACCTGTTCATCGACTGCAGGAGAAGTGGAAAGCAAAGGGGAGAGATCTGCTTTGGTTCCTTTAAGTGGAGAAGATGCTCAGTGATTAGGAACTGGACCATGTTCTCCAAAGCTTTGGGAAGTCAAGCTCCAGGAACCACATGGAAGGAAGACCAAGATAAAACCAATACCAAAATACCTTCTTTAAAAAAAATGAAACAGGATTTTCAAATGTTTTCTATGTGCTAAGTACATAGCCAAGGATAAAAACCAAACAACCAACCAAACAGAGCACCTGCTTTTAAGGAGCTCATACTCTTATGGTGGGAGAGAACACATAGAAAAGCCATGAGCTGCAGGGTGGATGGCAAGGCCCCAAATCCCAAGGGTGTACCAACAGGGCAGATGGTAAGACCGAGTGGTTCTTCATCTCACTGAGAATCTCAGAGTTGGCAATTCCATAATTATTCTAGTTGTTTATATAACCCCATTCCTCTTTTAGAACCATGGGGTCTAGGCCCAGACAGGAGAGGAAAGAAGGGGAGTCTAAGGGGAATGAGTGGAAGTGGGTACTTCTTTCTGCCCTGTCTGTTGGATGAGGTCTGGTCAGCTCAGCAACTTAGGTTTATTGAGGGATACATGGGGGAGGGGAAGGAAAGGGATTGTGGCAAATAACTTCTAACCCAAATCATTGTTTATTTCTGGCATCTTTGGTTGACTATAGATAGAATAAAAGATTGGGTTTCAATTCTACAGCTTATTCTCTATGTGACCTTGGGCAAGTCAAAGTCCCTTTCTGGGCCTCAATTCCCCCCTCTATCACTTGAGGGGATTGGATTAATTTTTCTCTAAGGGTCTATCAAGTTATAGAATCCTGTTTCTATATAGCTAAAAAGACTTGCAGAAATAAAAAGCATGTTTTCCTCCTTCCCTTTTGTATCTGGAAGCTGATGCTGACCCTAATGTCACTATAAAGTGGTGTTGACTTTTGGACTTGGCTTGAAGTCCTGGCTCTGCTTTCTTCCTACCTGTAGAACCTTGGGCTCCCTTTTCTGAGCCTCAGTTTTCTGCTTTGCACAATGTGTGTGGGGGGGTTATTTCTAAAGTCCCTCTCAGTTCTAAAGCCAGTGATCCTGAATAGGTCTTCTGGGCAGGGAGACTTTTTTCCCACATCCTCGTGGAAATGCTCTTTGTTATAGTCTCACTGCCTGACCCTTGTCCCCTGTCTGCCCCCACCCATCTCAACTAAGAGGTCTCTGGTGATTAAAAAATTAAAAAGTGCCTGCCCAACATCAAAATATCATCTCATTAATGAAGTTATTTGCTCAGCTGTATGAGCACAAGGCAATAATACTTTCATTCCTTCAGCAGCATACACGTGTTGGCATCCCTTCCCCCTCCCAGAGCTCCATGGGATGACTGCCAGGAAAATACAATTATATGCTGGCACAGGAATAAATAAAATTCCTTAAACTAAAAGCTGTGTGTTTTCATTCCCCCTTTTTCCATTTCTTTATTCACTTCTTTCTGTCTTTCCATTCCTCTTTTAACTCATTTCCTGTGTCCAATTATTCTGTTTTCATCTGTCTGGCCTTTTCTCTGTTAAACATTCTCTCCTGTCTCTGCAACTCCCTTTTTTTTTCACATACTTCGAAAAATGGAAAGTTTTCAAGCCCCACTCAGATTAGGAGTCTTCAAGTCCTCTTCCGTCTTTGTGACTTTTCCTTGTCTTTTCCCCCTTAGGTAAATGGTCGACTCAGGGTCTATTTTCTTTAGGTTTCAGTTCCCTAAGAGCTCCCTCCATCTTTCAGCTGTTCTCCTTTACATCCTGCTGTTTCCTCTTATCTGTCATTTTGGAGGAACCTTCAAGGATCCAGAATTGGAAGGGCCCTTAGCAATCATCTATGCATACATTAATCCCTTCATTTCATGAAGGAGGAAACTGATGTTGAGAGAGGGGAAGGGACTTGCCCAGAGTCACAGAGTTAATGAGTGGCAGATTGAGGATTGACCACAGATCCATTTGTTTTTGCCACCTTTCTTTTTCCCCCTTGTCCTCACATGTGTTTTCTGAGACTGATTTATTGATTTCTCTTTCTCTAGGACTCCCTATCTTTCCCATTAATTTTGCTTATTTTTTTTTAATGTCTTATAAGTATCTGAGACCAGATTTTTTTTCCCATCAATTTTGAACAATTGTTTTCTTTTTTCAATCCAGGGAAGGCTGTGGCCTCTTTTCCTTCTAACTTTTAAGGTCAATGATTTTTTTCCCATATATGTTCCCTAACTTAGAGTTGTAGACTCAAAAATGATGAAGTTGAAAGAGCCCTTTGAAACAATCTAGCTCATTCTCTTCCCCTCCCTCCTTGCAGAGGAAGAAACTGAGACCCAAAGAGGGGAGATGAGTTGGCTAAGATTACACATCTATACATAGCAGAGCTAGGACTTGAATCTAGGTTTCCTAATTCTAAATCCAGTCCTCTCTCTGTTATATTTCACTGAGTCAGCATCAGTGAGGATACAAGTTTGAATAGCATCCCAAAGGAACAAAGCTTGAGAAGAAAGCTAAAGACCTCTTTTGATCAACAAAATACAAAAGAGAAGCAGTTTCTCCAAAAATTAGCATTAATGCCATGACTAAGTTCTGAAGCCCCACTTTCTACTGCCCTCTATTAATAACAATTCTTATAATATACATATATAAGATGATATGACATGATTGAAAACTTTCAGGGGTAGTCCATTCAACTGAATATCTAAGTTTGAATAGCAGGCATTTTCATCCACTTGTTTTTTCCTTTGTGGATTGTTATGCCAAATTCTTTTGAATATTTGTGGATCCATTCAGGAGGTTCTGCATCATTCCAGTGCTTGAAATAATCAACACAATACTACCCACCAAGAAGAGCATCTGGAGGGTGGAAAGAATCACTCCTAACATTTGGACTCTTTGCTGGACCTCCTTTGTGATGATGGCAAACACATTTTCCTCCATTTAATGGCTTCCAACAAAAGATATGTTATTGGAGGAACAGTATTTTGTTCTGCAGAATCAAATTTAAAAGAGGAATTTATTAAGGCAATGGGGTTAAGTGGCTTGCCCAAGGTCACATAGCTAGGCAATTATTAAGTGTCTGAGGCTGGATTTGAACTTAGGTCCTCCTGACTCCAGGAATGGTGCTCTATCCATTGTGCCACCTAGCTACCCCAAATGTTTTTTTTTTAAACCCAATCCATTTGATAAGCATAGTAGGATATTGGTTTCTCTGCACCTTTCAGAAGGAAGATGAGATGAGCAGATCAGATTACATTTCAGAAATTGTGCAGTGCTTTTAATGACCATAAGCTTCGCCCTGAAACAGACACCCATCTTTTAAATATCAATATTTTTCTGGTGGTGTATGGCTACAAAACATGGAATGCTAGCATCTCCAGTGAATTAAATTTTGAGTCACCCAAAGGGCAATGGAGATGCACAGGGTGGGCATGAGTAGGCTGCAGCACATTACAAATGAAGAATTGTGCACCAAAAGCAGCATAAAGGTTATCATTGAAAAGATGTATGACTGGAAGGGGTCAGAAGGCCATCATGTAACAAGAGTGAAGGATAAGATAGGGATAGTTCATATGCTCACTTGATATTCACACACTGTCAAATGATCTAGAGGAAAGCCCCCAACATGTTTCCCAAACCTGCTGTGTAGGCTTGAGAGGAAGACATGGGCAAGAATTGAACCCAATGAGATGACTTGGGTTACAGCCTACCCTGTTGGAGGATTGCTCACATTGAAGAGAGTTTGGATGATTGAAGAATCATGATTTAAGACAGTCTAAGTTTTCCAACATATTTTCCATGAGTTAGCTCATTTGATCCCCATCAGTCTTTTAGTGAAGTCAATGCTTCATTTTTATTTGCATAATAAGGAGGTTGGACTAGGTGGTCTCTAAGGTCCTTTCCAATTCTTAATTTGATTCTAAAGTAGTATTATATTAGCATCCCTATCTCAAAAAAACAGAAAACTGAGAGGAAAGGTGGCTTGCCCATAGTCAAGCATCCTTTCTCCCACATTTCTTGAATGTATGTATACTTTTTCATCTTCTTCACCTCATCATACTCAGTCTTACACTTCCCTTGTTCTTCTCCTTCTATCCCCACATGGTTACCACTTTAGATCAGCTCTCACCTAGATTATTCCACGTACTTTCCCCACAAGTAATATTCAAAAGACATAGGTCTGATCAGTCTACTCTCTAGCTCAAAAAAGGTTCCTTGGTTCCTCATTACTACCTCTAGAATAAAATAAGAATAGTCCAGATTGCACTAAGTCCCTCACCTGATTTTTGAAATATTCTACATTACTCATCACAAACTCCAGCAACTATATTTCCTGGAATGTCTGGTATCCTCATTTCTGCCTCTCAGCATCCTTCACAACCTATAACCTTCCTTTCTTTTTCTTGCCTCTGTTTTTCTTGTATTTCTTTCCAGGTTGTACCCCTCCACTGCCTCCCTATAGGACATCAGTTTCTTGAGCTCAATACTTAGTCAGTACTTGTTCATTTAAACTGAATTGAATTTTTGAGTGTTGTTTTATACTCATAACTGACATCACAAAATATTCTGCTCTGCCTTCTTTGTCAGGCACTGAGATTACTTCCCTAGTGTTCTGGCTTCCCTCTTCTTTCTCCAATCCTGGAGCCACTGAAAATCTCCAGGCATTTCTGGAGACTGCTTTGGGACAGCACAGGAGTTGAGTTGGGTATTTGTCACATAGAATCCTTCCCCATTTTCCCATGGCTATTTCAGTTCTAGTAGGTTGCTTAAAAAGAGCCACCTAGAGAAGAGATTAAAATTCCTATTTCATGAAGACAGGATGTGCCACCAAGACACAGGCAAAACTAAGAACTCAATGGTCCAGAGTATTGGATTCACCTTAGCCTGGAAACAGAAGGGCATGACTAAAGTTATTTGCTATTAGGCAGTTATCTGGAGAAATATGATGGGGGGTAGGTTTTTAGTTTAGCCAAAATGGATGGTTCCCATTTTCTGAACACAACCCAAATTCAGCACCATTCATTCTGCCCAAACTGCCCTATCTCCTTCAGAAGTCCTAAATGGCCTCCAAAGTACAGCTTGAACTGGCACCTCTTCAGTGAAAACCTTACTTGCTAGGATCTCCAATTTCGATAAGCTCTAGATAGTTTTAGCACTATAAGGTTTCCAAAGCACACTTCTCTGCCCACATCAACAGCCCTGGAAAGTAAGTAACACAATTATTCATCACCTCCATTTTACAGATGAGAAAACTGAGGCTCAGAATAGTGTATTAGTGCCCAATGTGGTGATTTGGAGCTGGGATTCAAAATCATCTCTCTTCTGCCTTCAGAGCGAGAACGAGCATGTCATCATTTATCAAATGCTCATTTAACAAATCTTTATTCAAAGTGTCCCCTGGGTCACAATGGGTTTGGACACCACTGGGCTAGGTAGTGGGAGAAGCAGGGTACAAAGGTGAGTTAAGACGAGGCCTGAGCCCTGGCCTTGAAACCCACTTGTGTTTCCATTGTCTTCTGTCCCGGGTTTGATCATAAGAAAGGACTTCCCAATGACTGAGCTCATAGGATTGTTCATCTTTATATTCTTGTTAGCATCGAGTAGAGAATAAGGAAATGAAGCTCCTGTTATGGTATGAGGCGTATACATGGTGTTCAAAGGCATACAAAGTTTGAACAAGCTGGGTCTCTGCCCTCAAAAAGCTTAGAACCTAAGGATCCCTCTCCTTTTCTTTTTCCCCCTCCCCTTTTCTATGGAGAAGGTAGTTTCCCCCCAAAACAGTGATCCTCAGAAGAAGGGAGAGATTTCCACAGGGGAGAATGAAGGGTGGGATATGACCATTCCAGGTATGGAGGATGGTGTGGGCAAAGGCTTGATGGTGGGAGAAGGCAGAATGAGTGGTTTAGTTTACCTGGAATGGAGGCAGAGGAGATATATGATAAACATTTGTTGCATTGGTGAACGAGGGAACCTTTCACTCTCACATTCATCTATGCATCCCATCCTTCCCCTTCCCTCAACCTCCTTGCTCCATCTTACTTATTTCCTTTATTTCCCAGGGTTATTTTCAATGCTACCTTTGACTGTTGGCACACTCTGTGTAGAGTTGGGGAGATTGGAGAGGGGGTACACCTGCCATTCCTGGGAAACCTTAAACCCTTCCTAACAATTGTCATCCTTTTTGTATTTGCTCAGTTTGGGAACTGAGTGCTAGCCAGTATTCTGAACATGCCTCCTGGTCCCTGATCTTTCTTGGTATGAGTTGCCAGTCACTCAAAGAGGGGTTTAGTAGTACACTGATAGCAACATCAGGAAGTCCCACTAGAGAACTTGATGCAGCTAGTGATTCTTTCACTTGGGGCAAAAACAAAAAAAAAAACACTTTCCCCCAATCAAAAATATTCTTTCCTGTCCAGGGAATGGGGAAAGGTAAATTATAGAGGAGAGGAGTATGGAAGGTAGGCTCTGAGAGAAGGACACTATCATGATAATGGAACTTTTTTGGGGCCAGACTGAGGTTGGATGAGGAATTGTAGAGAAGACTTGGTGGAACGGAGATGGTAGTCTCTGGATTCCACTCCATCAGTGTCCCCCCTAAATGTTGGTGTCCCGGGAAAAACATTAGTTGTTTCCACCCTAGTTATAGCTCTGGCTTTATGATTTACAAAACATCTCTTTCATAGTCACTCAGTGAGATATCTGGAGGTACAGTTATCCTCTTTTTGTAGAGGAAACAAGTGAGAAATGATTTGACAGAGGAAATGATTTACCTATGCTCACATGACTCAAGGGAATGGCCTTTAAACATGTTCTTGTTTTGTAGTTTTTCAGTCATGTCCAAATCTCCATGATCCCATTTGAAGTTTTCTTGGCAAAGACACTGGAGTGGTTTGCCATTTCCTTATGTAGTTCATTTTACAGATGAAGAAACTGAGGCAAGCAGGATGAAGTGACTTGCCCAAGCTCAAACAGCTAGTAAGTGTCTGAGGCTGGATTTGACCTCTTGAAGAGAAGTCTGCCTGACTCCAGGGAACCTTATCCTTCAAAGAGATGCTTGATTCCTCACGAGGGTTTTCACTACTATGTGAGAAGTTAGCATGATATCTATCATAAACACCTTTCTATAGTCTGAAGGGTTACAAAGTGATTTTAAGAAGAATGAGTTTATAAATCCTCATCTTTTCTATATATGTCTAGCAAGATACAGCAGGAAGAGCTAGAAAGTGAAATCCCATTCAAAGTAACCTCAGACAACGTAAAATTCCTGGGAATCTATTTGCCAAGGCAGACTCAGAAACTTTTTGAAAACAATTATAAAACACTTCTCACACAAATTAAAGCAGATTTAAATAACAGGATAAACATCAACTGCTCATGGATAGGTCAAGCTAATATAATAAAAATGACAGTTCTACCAAAACTAAACTACCTGTTTAGTTCCCTACCAATCAAAATTCCAAAAAATTACTTCAATGAGTTAGAAAAAGTTGCAAGTAAATTTATATGGAGAAATAAAAAGTCAAGAATTTCCAGGAATTTAATGAAAAAAGTACAAAAGAAGGGGGCTTAGCCCTACCTGATCTCAAATTATATCATAAAGCATCAGTCATCAAAACTGTCTGGTATTGGCTAAGAAATACAGTGGTGACCAGTGGAATAGACTAGGTGCAGTAGCAGGAAATGATTATAGTAATCTGCTGTTTGATAAACCCAAATTGTCCAGCTATTGGGATAAAAACTCTCTCTTTGATAAAAACTGCTGGGAAAATTGTAAGTTAGTAGGGAAGAAACTCAGATTATACCAATTTTTCATATGACTATGGATTGCTTTGATCTCTTCATCTGTAAATTGCCTTTGTATATCCTTTGACCATTTGTCAATTGGGGAATGGCTTGGTTTTTTTTTTAATTTGACTCAGTTCTCTGTATATTTTAGAAATGAGTCCTTTGGCAGAATCATTAGTTGTAAAGATTGTTTCCCGGTTTACTACATTTCTTTTGATCTTGGTTACAGTGGTTTTGCCTGTGCAAAAGTTTTTTAATGTAATGTAATGAAAATCATCTAGCTTGTTTTTAGTCATGCTTTCCATCTCTTCCTGGTCATAAACTACTTCCCTTTCCATAGATATGACAGGTAAACTACTCCTTGATCTTCTAATTTGCTTATAGCATTGTTTTTTATGTCTAAATTCTGTATCCATTTGGATCTTATCTTGGTAAAGGGTATGAGGTGTTGGTCTAATCTAAGTTTCTTCCATACTAACTTGAGCAGAACTTCTTACCAACTAGAAAAGAAATTTATTCCCACTGCAAGGAAAATAAAATATGAGCAGTCTCTATTGCTAGTCAAGATGATCACTGAAATGAATACATGGTAATTGATCAATTAAATTAAATCAATTAAAACAAAAAGAGTCAAAGAGAAAGAGACATGGATTTTGAACCAGGAGACTTAGTCATGCAGGCTGGTATAGGAAAAAAGAATGAATTCCAGAGATAGAGGATGAGTTTATTATATTAACCTTTGGGGCTTCATTTTCCTCATCCATAAAATGAAGGAGATTGGATTAGATGACTTCTGAGGTTCTTTCCATTTGTGAATATATGATGTTCTTCCACTTACTTTTTCTACTCTGGCTCTTAATTTATTCCTCTTTAATATGAAAGTATTGGACTATATGATCTCTTAGAAGACTTAGATTATTTTCAGTCCTCACATTATTTGGTCTAAGGTTCTTTCAAGCTCTGGAAGAGAAAGAGTCAGATCTTTGGATGTGGTGGGTACTTTGGTTCGCATAAGCTGCTTTGTTGGCTTTCTACTAGACAGTATCCTAATTGATCAATTATCATGTACTCAATTCAAATGATCCCATTTTGTGTTCCAGCAGCTCTTCTCCCTCTGATATTCTAGGATTCAGATTGTGCAGTTGAATAAAAAAAAGTAAGGAGTGAAAAGTTTGAAGTGGGTGGCTCTAGTTTTGGTTCCTACTTGAAGAGGAAGGGAAAATGAACTTAACTCACTGGTATAGGAAACATCTCACTGATGAAGCAAAGCTCTCTCACTAATTCTTTCAGATTTTCCTCTCTGAAAGGTCTCACAAAGTCAATATCCAAGTCATTATCCCTTTAATACAGACACATAGACACACAGAGACACCCCCCCCACACACACACACACAGCCCTCTCTCTCACTTTAATTGAGAAACATACTGGGATGCTAGTTATGGGAAGGTTTCATTAGGGGTGATTGTCAAATGGAGGCAATCAGCTTAAACAGCTGAAATTCGAAAGCCTAATTTCATGTCACTCTTCAATATCATGCCCATTTGGAATTTCTTAATGGCCTGAGGAAAGAGGGGCTTTATCCAGCCTCCAATCTCAGCCTCATTCTTACCTAAATTCCTTCTCATAGATGTTGTGAATGCCCTGTTTTGTAGCCAACACAAACTTTGTCCAGTAAAATAATGTGAGGAACTCCGAATGAAAGGAGATTAGCTGTTCCCGGCTCCTGTTATTTTAAAGCAGAAATAACTTTGGCTTGGAGTGATTCAGAAACAAAGCTTGAAATGCAAAGCATGCGCAACTCGAGATTCAGCATGAAAAGGACCTTAAAATATGCCCAAGTGCAAGTAATGGACTTATTAAAGGGATGAAAAGAGGCCCTTTTCAAAGAAGCCCCAGCTCTTTAGTCCTGTCATATCAGGAATCTGGCTTCAGAATTCCATCCTATTTACATTTCTTCTCCCTTTAACTATGCACCCGACTTGTGGGGGGAATCAAATATCCCAGCTTGTAAGACATTAATTTCTTTATGTTAATTACGTGGTAGGCATGTCGGGTGCTGGGGAGTGGATCTGTGATAGAGCATGGAGCACTTGAAAACTGTTCAATGGCAATTAACAATCAGGGCGACCATTGAATTGACCACATGGTAATTGATCAACAGGGCTCAGGGTGGGCGGGCGCTGGAGCCGAAGGGCTCACAAAGCAGCTCATGTGAAGCAGGCTCACGGGCGAGTCCAAACAACTGGCTCTGCCACCAGCAACTTGAGTCTTTTTCACTTTGTGTCAAAATCACAAAAGGCAGCATTTGAGGGATTCTGAAAACGGTGTTTTTCAATGGACATAATGGGAAGAGACTGCAAACCACAATACAGAAAGCCGATCTCCCCAGCCACACAAACACATACCCACACACACATACATGTGCTCTTAAGTTCTTTAAGAGAGTCTAGAGAGAAGAAAAGAGTGCCCCAAATGCTGCATCTCGACCTTCTGATATTTCTTTGTAAGCAGTAGATTTTGGGAGCCTTTCACACCAACATCAGAGATGGCTTAGGCCCATCCTGGACAACTGGACTTCATTTTCATCCCAATTCCCCCATTGATTTCAATTCAATTCAACAAATATTTATGAGCCTATTGTGGTCTGGGTCTCGTGCTTGGTCAGCCCACGATAGGCCCCTGCTCTGGAGGAGCTTACTATATCTATTAATGGGAAGGCCAAGTACTCAGTGAGGTCTGATCAAAAGTACAAAATGAGAGGCCCATGAAAAAGGTTGGGAGAAGCTCAAGGAGGGAGAGGTCAATTTCAGCTGGGGGAGTTACAGAAAAGGAAGAGGAAGTGTGCATTAAAACAATACTAATAGCTAACATTGACATAGCATTGGAAAGTTGGTATAATCTGGATTTTCTCCTTTGACCCTCACAACTTTAGAAGGTGTTAGTATCTTTACAGATGAGGAAATTGAAGCAACTAGAGTGAAGTCCCTAGCCCAAGGACACCTGAAGCAAGAGTCAAACTCTGATTTTCCTGACTCCAAGTCCAGTAACTCTATCATTATACATCACCTCATTTTCATTCATCTATGTATGTGCTAAATGTGATGGCAGAGTGGGGTCAGCTGTGGAATGAAATTTGATTTCTTCCAAGATAGAAAGTTACTTATTATCTGCACTTCCATCTTCTTTATCTAAACTAGGGTTAATCTAGTGATGTAGTATGAGGTCTTCAGATCAAAATGACTGCTTCTAAGCTTGGAGAACTCTGATTTATAGAGTTGTGGTTTTCAGAGTTGGACAGGACCTTACTAGTCCCTCATTTTTAGAGACCCAGAAAAGGTAAGGTAGTTGGCCAAGGTCACACCACTGGTAAATCAAAGACTCAGGACCTGAATCTAAGCTTCCATATTCACACTTCAGTGCTCTTTCTACTCCATTATCCTTCAGGGTGTCTACTGTGTTCCCTGGGAAATAACTGTGTGCTAAGGCAAAATGACAGATTGCTTTTGCAAATAGAAAAAGAGATGCTAGCATGGTGTGAGCAACCTTGCACACTGGCTAGCCATTCTCAAACAACTTGGATGAAAGAGTGGTTCTTTCTTTAAAAGGCTGTTTACTTTTCTGTTCTTGGCCTCCTCTGAGTTGGATCTTTAGAATTTTTTCAATCCAGTGTCTTGTAGTCCTAACATAGGTCATGGATTAGAAATCTAGAACTAGAAGAGAACTTGGAGGCCATGTGGGTTACTCCCTCCCCATTTTACTGATGAGGAAACTGAGACTGGAGGAGATGGAGGGACTTGGCCATGGTCATGACAAGGTAGGAAGTGTTAATAGTGAAATTTAAAACTCTGACCTTCTCCCATTGTACTGTGCTGTACTCATGTTAATGTGTTTGTCTCAACAAAATACCCTCCTGGTGTGCCAGCTTAGGACAGGAAGGGGTCTAGCTAAAGATGACCATGACTCTCCATTTCTCTTCCTACTGCCTAACCATATCTTCCCCATCCTGTACCCATGAAATTGAGATTTTGGAACCCAAAGTGAATTTCATCTTATTAGACTGAGTATAGTGTTCCAGCCTATTAGGCTTCTATTGTAATCATTCTTTCTCCCAACTTCGTGTCATCTGCAAATTTGACAAGCATGTCATTATCTAAGTCATTGATAAAAATTTCAACAGTCCAAGGCTAAGCACAGATCCTTTGGATATTCTGCCAAAGACCTCTTGTCAAGTTGACATCATACCAATGATGACAATTTGGAGTCCAGCCAATCAACCAGTCCCAAATCCATCTATATGGTTTATCATCCAATCTACATCTCTCCATGCTCTCCAAAATAATAATATGAAATACTTCAAGGAAGTGTTTTGCTAGACTCTAGGTAAGCTGATATACTGCTTTAATAACCCTGTTTACAACAGAAATAAGGTTAGTCAAGCAAGGAGCCATCTCAACTCCTGTAAATCGTTGCTTCCTTTTCTAAATGCTCATTAACCATCACTAGAATTTTTTCCCCAGGAATTGAAGTGAATTTCATTGGCCCACTCTTTGTAGACTTAATCCTCTTTCCTTTTCCCCCCCTTCCTTCTGAAAATAAAACCACCATTTGTCATTTTCCACTCCTATCAGAGCTCTCCTGTCCTCCATCCTTTTTCCAATTGTGGCCATTCAGGCACATTGGCTGGTGCTAGAGTTCAATCAGACCAGGCAGCTTCAATTCAACAAGGACAGCTAGGTGGTCTTTTACCATCTCCTCACTTCTGCTGGGGAATTACCTTCTTTTAAGGCAGCTTTGTTCTGTCATTTCTACAGAAAAAACCAGAAACACTCATTGTCACTACTCTAATAGGTTACCTTTCCTATAGGAAAAAGCCTTAACCTAGATCAAATGTATGTCTGAATCTACAGGTGATGATTTTCCATACACAGAAGAGATTTGAGAAGGCAGGGATGAATGAGATTAGCTCTGGATAGTGCTACAAAGTAAGCACAAGATCATTTCCCCAACAACCTCTCCCCATGGTCAATATCTCACTTTTTAAAGATTTTTAAAACACAACTATCCTTTGAGGTAGATAACAGAAATATTATTGTCCCCATTTTATAGATGAGGAGAAAGAATGTCTCAGAACTAGGATTCCTGCTGATAAATCCAGTGTGTGTGTGTGTGTGTGTGTGTGTGTGTGTGTGTGTGTATTGGGGAGTGTCAAGCTGGGGTTCACAGGGTAATTAAATCCAAAAGGTACATGCCAGATGGCCAAAGAAGTTTGTAGTAATAGTTCTAGTCAAAATGACTACCCAAAAGATACAGATTGCCTAGGTTCCCACATTCTAACAAGGATGTGAAATTCACACTATAGAAAATAGTGATCAAGTAAGCTAAAGAGAAACTACATTAAATCACTTATTCCACCCAAGAACTGCACAAAAAAATCATCTAGCAGTCCTTGGGCTATAGGAATGGGAACTGTTAGCAAAGCTAGCATCTGGCACAGGCTGCTAGCTTCCCAACCTAACCACAGAAGGGTCAAAGATGCTTGTAGTCTACAGGATGTTTGTAGCTCTCTGTCAGGAAAGAGCAAGGGTGATGGACTCCTGCTAGAAAAATCCAGGTGGCTAGAAATCCATAGTGTGTCTGTGAAGTGGCTCAGACCAGGAGACCCAAGTACTCCTAGGTTTTGAGCATCCTGTCCTGAGACCCCAAGAAGAATCCTGAATATCTAGCACTCACATCAAAGATCTAGAAGGCACCTAATCTAAGGAGAAGAAGTAGGCCAACAGAGGACCTTCAGTGACCCAGAACAGGACCTCTCCCAGAAGTGCAACAGAGATGATTCTTGGCCCTGGCTCAGAGACCCAATTCAGGAACCAAAGGTGGAGAGAAGAGTAAATCAAAAAAGACAATGACCAGCATAAAAAATTATTGCAAATCTAGACATTCCCCAAAAGAACACACCAGTAACTAAAAAATAGCTGCAAGTAGGGACTTGAAGGGGGGGAAATGTCTTTTCTATAGGTGCTATTTGAATACCTAAAAGAAATGAAGCAAGAAGTAAAAATGAGATAAAAAATTCTAGAGGAAAGAATTAGGAGAATAAATGGTTTATAAGGAAAAAACCAAACATTACTTATTGACTCCATGGGACAGGAGAACATATGAAAACAAAAATTTTAAAACTAGGAAAAATAGAAGAAATATAAATATCAGATATTAAAAGCAAATTGACCTGTAAAAAAGGTCCCAGAAAAACACTTTTTTTTAGGTTTTTGCAAGGCAATGGGGTTAAATGGCTTGCCCAAGGCCACATAGCTAGGTAATTACTGCCCAAGGCAGTACATTGAATCTAAAAGCATTTTTTCTCAGGGGCAGCTAGGTGGTGCAGCAGATAGAACACCGGCCCTGGAGTCAGGAGGACCTGAGTTCAAATGAGACCTCACACTTGATATTTACTAGCTGTGTGACCTTGGACAAGTCACTCAACCCCATTGCTTCAGCAAAAAACAAACAAGAGATTCATTATACTTCCTGAAAACCATGAATTGTTTATATAAAAAGCCTGGATGTTAAATTTTAAGAAATCATAAATAAAGACTGCCCAAATCTATCAGAACTAGAGGAAAAAGTAAAGCTAGAAAAATCCATAAGAACCTCCTGAAAAACCAAAAGGAAAAATCTTAGGAATCTCACCATCAAAATCAAGAGCTTCCATATCAAAGAAAAAAATATTGCAAGTACCCCACATAGAAGCAGTTTTTCAAGTACCAAGGAGCTATATAGTAAGGATGACTTAAGACTTAGTAGTATCCTCTGAAAATAGCATATCTTGTAGTGCAGTATTCCAAAAGGCAACAGGTATAGGTTTACAACTAAAAATAATGCTAAAAATGAAATATAATCCTAAAGGGAAATAAATGGACTATTAATACAATAGAGGAATTCTGAGTATTTCTGATGAAAAAATAAGTATAGGAGTCCTGAGAAACTGAAAAATAGCAATTTATTTGAGGGACTGGAAGGAGTTGTATGACAATGAAATGTTAACATTCTAAAAGGAGACCTTAATGTCATCAAAGGATATTGAGGCAGTTAAAGGAAAAAAAAACAGGGAACCTGGAGGAAGAAGAGATTGGTGTTCTGTTCTTAGGACTTTAAGGGGGGGCAAGGAGGAATATAGTGTAAAAAGGAGTAAGAAGGGGGTGGAACTTGCCATTCCTCATCAATGGGGTGTGCCAAAAGATTATACAAACATTGGAGGGAGGAATAGGAGGCAGGAGGATCAGCTGAACCTCATGTATCTGAAATAGACAAAGGATAGTAGAAAACAGTTTTGTTTAGAAATCCAACAAACAGTGAAATAAGTAGGCCTGGGGGTGGGGTAAGTAGAGAGAATAATATGGGGAGGGAATAGTCAAAAGTAAAACAAACTTTGTGACCCAAAGTGGGGATTAAAAGAAAAAAAAAGAAGGAAATAAAAAGCAAAGAGCTGGCATTAGAATCTAAGACAAGTTTTGAAAGTAACCTTTGGAATTTATTATAAACTTAAAAAACCAACAACAAAAACCACATTGTGTGAAATAGATTGATAGTTTCATATATTCTTTTTCAGAACTGCTCGTGTTCATGGAAACACTTTATTTTGGTGTTTAATGTTAAAAAAAACTTTATTAAAAGGCACTTAGAGCACTAGGCCATCAGTATGTGGCATAAGTAGATCAGGGAAACATCAGATCTCATTGAAGTCTTTGTTTAGTCTCCCACAATCTGATGATTTTGTAGTGGTAGAATACATCCTCAGCATCATCTCCTTGCACTGCTGTGAGCACATTACCATTTACCAAAACCCTACAGGGACCTGGACTCAATGATTATCAGTCCTTAACTATGCTGTTGTAGGTTCTGATCAGAACTTGGAGGGAGAATCACTGAGCCCAGGCTCTGCTCTGTTCTCTGGTTTGTGGCTCAGTGTAAAGGGGTCAGAGAGGATCGTGGATAACCCTATAGAAGACCAAAGACTGGGCCACCTAAGGTTTTCGATAATAGATCATAAGATCAAAAATCCATGTGTTCAGGGTACATACATTTAATTCTATAATTAATTACATTTTGCTTCAATTAGAATGACTAATTCAAACAAGCCTGCTAGCCAGACACCTGGCAGAAGTCAGTTATACAACTAGAGTGGTAAGCAGGGGGTGGACCCTACTGGTCTACTAGTTTTAGCTAATTAGGGGAAAAACTGAGTTAAAAATCTCAGACTGGCCAGACTGCATGTTAGAGTCAGGCCCAAGGACCACTGAGCAGATCTGGGGGCCAGCTGTTGGATGTCTAGGACCCATGGCCTCCTACCACCCTTACAAATGTCCCATTTGCCCAAGGCATCTTAAAGACCAAAGAAACCCCCTCCATCATGACTCTGTGGTTCAGGAGACTAAAGTTGTGAAACCCTTTAAGATATAGGATACTGAACCCAGTCACCAGTTTTGTTTCCCTCATACTTAATTTTTCCTAATAAAACAATCAGATCCAAAGTGCCTTGCTTTGAGTAAAGCCAAGCAACAGTCTGCTAGTTTGCCAGCATCTGGCTGAGATCTCCGCCTTAGACCCGCCTCCTGCCACGTGCTTCTCTGGCCTACTGACTGCCTCTGAAGATCACCAGCTGTTTGGGTGACAAGTTGGTTGGCCCATTTGTCTGGGCTGCAGGTGCCAAGCAATGATGGATTGAAAGAGGCTAATACAATATGGCACACCTCTCTCTCTCTCTCAAGTAGGACTAATATAATGATCAAGGTAACTCCTTCCATTTCTATTCTACTTTAAGGTTTACAAAGTGATTCCCTCATAATAATCTTTTGAAAAATATAACTGCAAATACCATACCCATTTTATAGATGAATTAACTGAGGCTCATCATGGTTAAGTGACTTGGTCACACAGCTAATCAATTAAATTCAAGAATAGTGGATAGGACTATGGTTACTCTGATGAACTGGGAATCAGAAAGAGACCTCAGTTAAAATCCCACCTGAGACACTTATAAGTTGTTTTATCCTAGGCAAGTCATTTAATCTTTCTGGGCATTGGATCAGATGGCCTTTGTAATCCCTTCCAGCTTTATGTGGCAGGCCCTGTCCCAGAGACAAATATGAAAACTGCCCCCTGCCTTCAAAGAGCTTACATTCTATTAGGATGGAGCTGGAAGAAACCTCAAAGGTCAGGGAATCCAAACTTCTACTGCCGAGGAAATCGAGGCCTAGAGATCTCATAAGAGACTTGCACAGTGTCACACTCATCATAAGTGGGAAAGCTGGGATTTATCCCAGGACCTTGAAATCTATTACATTAAATACAAACTATATCTTCAGTGATATATGAAATTATTTCCAAAAAGGGAGAGAACAACTGACTGGGAAGATGAGGAAAGCCTCCATTTTCCTCACCTCACATCTGGACTATTGCAGTAGTAGCCTGCTGGTGGGTCTCTCTACCTCAAGTCTCTTCTCACTCCACTTCTTCCTCCTTTTGATTGATCATATCATTCTCCCCGCCCATTCAAAAAACAATATGGTCTCCTTTCTTACCTCTCGGATTAAATTTAAAAAATATTTGGATTTGGTTTTTAAAATCCTTCTGAACTTGGTCACTTCCTATTTCCCTCCATATTGTCGGCTGTCCTACCATGAAACAACTGCAGACATCTTCTCTGCAGTCCCCCAGGCTGAAATGCTTTCCATCCTTGTCCTCACCTTTTAAGATTTTTTTTTAGATTTTTTTCAAGGCAATGGGGTTAAGTGGCTTGCCCAACGCCACACGGCTAGGTAATTATTACGTGTCTGAGGTCGGATTTGAAGCCAGGTACTCCTGACTCCAAGGCTGGTGCTCTATTCAATGTGCCACCTAGCCTCCCCTTGTCCTCACCTTCTGCAGGGGCCTTTCCTTACTGCTAGTGCCTCCCCTCCGAGCTGAATTCAGTTTGACATTTCTCCCCTTAGAATGGGACCTACTGCAGGTCTAGGCTCAGATGTTTGCCAATCTTTGTATTCCCAGCCCTTAGCCCAGGATCTCAAACACCTAAATGCTTAATTAATACTTGTGGCCGGCTACGAGTTTGAGGTTGTTTCTACCCCTGTTGACAGTGAGGCAAATTGCTTCTCTTCCCTGGGCTCCAAATTCTGCAACAGCAGATCTATGAAGCTTTTAATGCCCAGTAATTTGAAGAGCAAGTGAAGAAATCAAGGAAGCCTCCATGGAGGAAGTGGTACTTGAGCTGATTGTAGAGGACGAGGTCTCCAAAGGGGTGGAAGGGCATGTGTTCTAGATAGTAAGTGCCAGAGCCTGATATGAGCCAAGGTAGCATGACCAAGTCTTGGTGCTGTCCATAACTCCAAACTATCAGTGAGTCCCAGAATCAAAATCTCAGAAGTGAAAGGGATGTCCCCTTGATGTTGAGTTTTTCTCAAGATCTTTTAGGAATTAGAAATGGAAGGGACCTCAGTGATCATCTAGTTCCTCCATTTTTACAGACCCAAAGATATTAGATGACTACCCTAATACGGGTAGTAAGGGACAGAGCTGGCTTTCAATCATAGGTCTCCCAATCGACCACCATGGCCTTTCCAATACAAGACCTCAGAGGTCACTCAGTCCAACTGCTGCCAAAAGAATGAATCACCCCCTCTAAAATAGCCTTGACAAGCCTTTGCTTGAAGTCCTCCAATGTTGAGGAACTCCCAACTTCTCAAGGCAGACTACTCCATTGTTGAACGCTCTAATTGTTAGGAAATTATTTAGATTGATCCAAAGTTTGGCTTCCCAGTCATTTCTATGCTTTGGTCAGAGTTGTTTTCCTCTGGGGCCAAACTGAATAAGCCTGCTCTTTCCTTCCTGGAAAGGAGGCACAGGCACCATAGCATCTGTACACAAGAGACTCTGTGAAGAAGCACAGGATCATGAGGCTTGGTTTTGTCTTGTTTAAAAAGGCAAAGCCCTAAACACTATTCACTTACAGGAGAAATGGAAGACGGGCATTTTTTAGTATAGGTTTTTACTCTCCTAAAAGCTAGCTGGGTAGCAGCTGTCGCCTGGGAAACCGATTAGGACCACATGGGTGTCCAATTGTAAGTAACATGAGTGGATGGCCTGCAGGCATCCTATGCTGATGAAATCCCTTGCCACCAGGTTTCAGCTGGGGAGGAGCACCCCCCAAGTGCCAACAGAAATATGGTTCCTCATTCCCAGAGAAAGAATCTTTATTTTCAACATGTATTGATCCATGTTGCTTTTATATCTCTGACATTTCTAGATAGACCCCTCTCCCTACTCATCCCCAGCAAAACTCCACTTGTAACAAGGAAAACCAGGTAAGCAAAACCAACCCACACAGCAGCTGAGCTTGACAGTGTATGCAACATTTCACAACCATAGCCCCCCACCCCATTTGGCCCAAGAAAGGAGAGTTGTTCTTTAGAAACAGCCTTGACTACTGCTATTCCTCTAAAGTAGTTCAAACCCAAGTCCTAAGCAAGGGAAAGAGGTTGGCTCCTACTCAAGAAGGATTTAAAAACAAACAAAAGGCCCAAATGGCTCTACAATTCCTAGCTTCCTGAGGCAAATATGAAGGTAAAAGCAGAGTAATTACAAGTCAGGAATCCTACCTCAAATCCACTTAGCCTAGGTAGGGTTTGTGTCAAGGGTCTCTGTTCTGATGGGATAGATGTGATTAAGAGCTATATGAAGCCTTGGAGATCAGCTAGTTCAACCTCCCTCATATGACAGTGAAGAAATTATGGTATAGCAAGAGGAAGCCACTTGTCAAAGGTCACACTGGTAAGTTCAGAGGAACATAGGACTTAGAATTTTTAGATCTCATTGAAGGAGGGCAACAGAAAGCTAGCTAGCTGGATGACCAAGAATGTCACCTATCCAAAGTGAGGAGAGGGCCTTCCATAGTTTCTCAGGCTATCACTCCTGCTCTGGCATCCTTTCCCCCTTAATCTCCACCCTATAAGTTGACCACTTTGTAAACCTAGACTATCAAATTCTTCCCTGCTCTTGTCCTGTCACTGCTCTACCCGTGCCAGTCTCCCATCCTGGATTTCCTCTGACATTCACCTCCTCTTCTCCTATTCATCTGTTGTTGAATGGAGTTGGAAGAAGTCACATGACCAGGCCAGCTAGGTCCATCATAAATTCATGTTGCCCAACTTCAACTGGACCTTCACCTGTAGCAAAGCACTATTGTTTATTTATCTCTGATTAACTCCCTTTCTCATACATCACAGAAGCTATTTTCTTTTCTCCTCAAGTCTCTCACACCTCTCACTCGCCACTCTTTTCCAGTTGAGGAACTTGCCTAAAAAATCGAGACCATTTGATGTGAGCTTCTTTATTTCTTCCCTTCCCTTATCACAAACTCCCTTAAAATTCCTCATTCCCTGGTCTGTAGACTTTCTCTTTTCTGAATCCAATCCTCTTTTATGGGCCCTTCATCCTCTCAGCTCCTATATTCCCTAGCAGATTGCAACCTCCTCTAGTCTTCAGTTTCTTCTTCCTACTATTTCCTTTTGATTTCTTGTCATTCTATTTCCTTCCCATCCTTAAAAACAAACCTTTTGCCAAAGTCCAAACATTGCTTCAAGCTAACAGAGAGCATAGTTAGGGATTGTAATTGTGATGGGATGACCCAACCCATAGTATGGAAGCAGATAGCAGAATGGATTGGCAACCAGAGACATATTTGGGGCAGAAAGACACACATAAGAGTTGAAGTGAAGGGCTGGAGCAGGGTCTATTATATGTCAGCCAAAGTGAAGAGAGCAGAGGTGGCAATCATGATCTTAAATAAAGAGAGCAAAATTAAACAAAGAACAAAATCAAACAGTATAATCAGGGAAATTATATTTTGTTTAAAAGGTACCATAGGAAATTAAGTAATAGAAAAAATTTTACAATAAGGATTTCTCAAATAAATAGGAAACTGAGTCAAATTTATCAAGATCAAGGATATGAATAAGCAATTTTCAGAAGAAGAAATAAAAGTTATCCATAGTCATATGAAAAAATGCTTTTAAATCACTATTGATTAGAGAAATGCAAATTAAAACCACTCTGAGATACCACCTTATACCTATCAGAAATGACAAATGCTGGGGGGATGAGGGAAAATAAGAGCAGTTATGAATTGTTAGTTGAATAGTGAACAGGTCAACTGTTCTGGAGGACAATCTGGAACTCTTCCCAAAGTGCTATAAAATTGTACATACCCTTTGATTCAGCAATAACACCACCTCCCAGTCTATAACCAAAAGAGATTCAATCAAGTTAATCAAAGATTTCTTATAGAGTAATAGTACTGCATCATATTCATATACCACAATTTGTTCAGCCATTTCCCATTTATTCAGAAGCAACAGCATACTTAAGTAGGTCTCTTTTCTGGTGATGAACCTCCACCTACATTTAAGCTAGACTGGGTTTTGGGAACAGTAAACATATTTTGCTGTTCAGACCAAACATAAACCTTTTATAGCTGGGTAGAACCCATCAAAGTTAAATATAGCTGTTCTGCTTTCTTTACCAGGATCACCACTATGCCATGAGGAGGTATATTAAAGCAATTTTTGGACAGGTAAACTCCAGTGCCTGTGAAAAACTCAGTCAACATGCTGAAGATGGATAATGGTCACATTGACAAGAGTTGCATTTGTTCTCTCATGAATTCCAGTAAATTGGGGCATATGACAAAGCGGCTATTTTGACTTGCCTCTCTTGCAAATGAGAGGACAAGATGGCAAAATGATTCATTCATTCATCTAAAGCATAATGCAGTTTATTTCAGTCCCTCATTTTAACTCTGTAAGTGTCAAATCCTACAGAGAAGTCAAGAAAGGGAAGATCCAAGGATTTAGCAATGGAGAATGGTATTTACTGCTGGTCACACTGTACACAGTAGATTCAATTGAGTGCTGACTATCTCCACTAGATATCCCATAGCTATCTCCAGCTTAACATGTCTCAGACTGAAGCCATCATTCCTATTATAGCTACCTCTCCTATTTGCTTCCCATTTTTTCTTGAGGGAATGACCATTCTTCCAGTCACCTTGGTTTGCAACCTGGGAATCATCCTTAATTCTTCTCTTCTTCCTCACTTGCCCTATGTAACCAGTGGTCAGGACTTGTTTATTCTAACTCTCCTCCTGACTGCTCACATGACCACCACCCAACTCAGGCCATTATCACCTCTTGGTTGGTCCATTGCAGTCATCTCTCTGGTCTCCCTGGATCTAGCGTCTCCCTTCTCCAATCTGTCTGCCAATGTCAATTGTCTGCTGAAGAAGCTTCAGTTGCTCTTGAGTGTCACAAGGATAAAATACAAACTCATCTGTTAGATTTCGAAGTCTTTTACACTGTTTCCCAACTGATGACATATGCCTCTCTCTTGCATGCTTCTTTTTCCATTACAAATCGGCCTATTCTCTGTCAACTTATCAGTTATTCACTCCACCTCTGAGACTTTGGAGAGGCTATTGTCCCCTGGGCCAGCCTTTTTCTTACACCTCCCCTTGAGGCTCAGCTCAAGTGTTACCTCTTTGAAAGCTTTTACTGATTCTTTCCCCTTTAAAGTGACTTTAGATTGGTTTCCCGTAGTTTGATCTAATTAGCAGTGTACAAGTTGTTTTCCCCTTCTCCCCAAATGGAGACTCTTTGAGGGCAGGAACTGTTTCCTTTTTGTCTTTGCTTCCACAACCTTAATAAAGGTTAACTTAAATTGAAACCTTGAGTAAAACAAATTGTCTGGTTTTGTTTTCTAGTAAATTTACTACTTTTATTCATCATGTGGGAGATACTCAGTATTTTCCTTTTCAACTTTGTTTTTCCCTTGATAAAAAGCATATTGCATAAGTAAAACTCAGTTCTAGGCCCTTGTTTGTTTTGCTTGAAAGATTTTGATCCCACTCACAGATGCCATCCCACATACACTGCTGAACCTAAACCCAGATTTCTTTGGATGTTATCCTCTTGCTTACATTGCCCTGGATCATCCTAGGCAAGAGTATGGTTCAGGGGGCAGCTAAGTGGTCTAGTAGATAGAACACCAGCCTTGAAGTCAGGAGGACTTGAGTTCAAATGTGACCTCAGAAACTTAATAATTACCAAGCTGTGTGGCCTTGGGCAAATCACTTAACCAGGGTTAAGGCTGCCTGGCAAAAACCAAAATAAAATAAAAATAAGAGCATGGTTCAGGATACTCTTCCCCAAGCTCACTTTTAGTTAACACTTCTTATGTGGCTAGCCTGTATTTGCTGCTATGTATAGAGAGAGGAAATATACTGGGGGTCCCTGCTCTTACAGATCTTTCACTCTAGTAAAGAGGATGAAAAAAGGACCTATAATATCAAACATTAGCATGTAATTATCATCAGTGACCATACCATTACTCTAGTATCAAACTTTAAAAGTCAACAAGCATTTATTAGGTGCGTATTATGAGCTAGACCAGGGCTGTCCAACCTTAGGTTATCTTAAGGCTGCATTCAAATAAAATAAGTATTCAAAGGCTGCACCCAGAATAAAAAATACAGTATACTAATATTACACTGATATAATAGTTAATTTGTAGTCTTACCTTAGGTTTAGCAAGCGCTATGAAAGTGGGGGAACACGTGTCATCAATATGACAGGCAATGGCGAGAGGTGTAAAAGCAAACACAAAACAACAAAGCAACAACACAACCCTATAAAGGTAGGTGTACACTGACTAGTCTGCATCGTACAAACAGAACGCATCCCACAGATCAATCGAAAATTCCATGCAAATACTGCTTAAAAACACACAAAAAATTTAGCATCAATGAGACTATTTATTAGCGATGGAATTTAAAAATCTAGTACGCATTCCATGCAAATTATTATTTTATTTTTTCACTCATGAAAATTAAAACACACAGGTGGGCCATGTGGCTTGCAGGCCATATTTGGACAGCCCTGTGCTAGACAATGGGAATACAAAGAAACAAACAGATTAAAAAAAGAACTAGGTACTGTGCTCAAGGAACCTACATTCTAATTTAGAGGGAAACCATAAATAACTAGGTACCTACAAGATTCTCTGGAAGAGGATCATGACCAAGGAGGTGACGCCACAAGTATATGAATTGGATTTGAGTGGGGGAATGCTGGGGACCTTGGCGAGGTGAGCCGTCCTTCAAAGTCTAAGTCACCTTCAGACAGTGCTAAGTCAGCCTCCCTCTGCAGTCATCTTCTCCCAGTGGTCAGAAATGGATCAGGACGGCAGAGATAACCCCAAGCTTTGGAGAAGAGGATTGAGCGAATGTGGAAAGTTCTTTTCAAGTTTTAAATTGCTATATGAATGGCATCATCATCAAGAGAATAACAGTTATTAGAGCTAGAGGAGTTAGTGGGAAATAAGGAAGACTTCATGGAGGAGGTACTACCTCAAATGGGCCTTGAAGCATGGGAAGGATTTTTGAATTGTGTCCTCCTCTGAGTTATAGGTTGGTTGTGAGTCTAAATTTGAGCCCTAAATGCCAGCCACCTAGATCAAACTGATTCAGAAAAACAAGGCCTCATTACCCTCCCCAAGGTGAAATGCCAGGGAGAAATGTCTTGCAAATTGCAATGTTTTATCTCCAAAGTTCACCAGAATTATGCTGTCCTTGCACAGTGCTCCTCCAACAGCAAGGACATAGCACAAGCCTGTCCCTTATGATATTAAGGTATTATAATCAGATCCTGCTGTAAAGGCATGAAACCTTGAAATAACAGTGTTCTTTCAATCATCTGGGATAGAAACTGAATGGGGGGGGGGGGCTAGTCCCCTGAACATCAATCTCCTGCTTACTTTTGCTAGATTGTTTACTTCATATGCATAAACACTGTTTCCCTGGAATCAAGGATGAAGGTTAGTAATGTTGCTCATAATATTGTTTCTCAAGTTGAGTTTTTACTGAATTATTGACAATAAATATGGTTTTATAGAAGTGGGGCTGTAAATGGCGCTAAAAATCATCTAACTGAACCCCATCAGTTTACAGAGGTAGATGCTGAGGCCTTGCTTTTGTCACAAATACAACAAGGAATAGTTACAGGATTCAAACCCAGATCCTGCAAAGCCAATGCTTTTCTTACTGGACCCTGATGCTCTTATGAACTGTAATCATTTTCCTAACTCTCAGGGCTGGCTGATTTCTTTTTTCCTTTCATGTGACTTTCACACTTTTGACTAGGTCTCAACACTGGTAGCTTAGAGCTTAGGCATGAAAAGTGATGATGTGGTAGAGTGGAAACCACTTTGGCTTTGGGCTCAAATTCCAGTGCTGCCACCTGACAAGTTGGGTGACTTTACCTGTCTAGGCCTTGTTTTCATCTTCTTTAACATGAGGGGGTCAAACAAAATATTCTCCAAGCTGTCTTCTAGCTATAACATTCTATAATCCTGTATTTTTCTATAATCCTAAGTATTTTTCACTTCTAGATATGGTTTTTACTTTTTTTAGAGGTAAATTTTAAGTGGAAGCAAACTTGAAATTTGTTTTATTCTTCCCACAAATTAGCCGGAGTCCTTCTGGTTCTGAATCTAATGCTCTTTCACACTTTATCACACTTCCTCTTAATGTCCCTAGGTTTTCTAGCTAATACTCATGTCCTAGACCCATCAGCTCAGGCACTGGTATCTCGGAGACAAGGAAGAGGATACATATGAAGATAGTGATATGCCTCCTACAGGTTCAGTGGGATCTCCAATTAAAATGGACTGAGAATGTCCACTACAGCATCCTTCAAACAAGTCATCAGTTCCTTTCAAGGTAAGATTAGTCTGAAGGTTTCCTCGACAAAACAATATTGGGAAAATTAGGGTTTTATTTTAACTGAAGGTACTGCAAGTGCATTTGGGGATCTACATAGTAGATAAATCACAGAAGGGTCCTCAGAGGCAGCCAATCCCCAGCCATACTTGAACAAGAATTTCTACGGCATCCTCAATGATTAATCACCTTGGGTTGATTGCCAATGACCATGGAAGAGGCACTCCACCACCTCTGGGGGCAGCTCTTATTGGGAAGAAATTTTTCCTTGAATCTCTCCAGTTCTTTATCCATTATTCTACATTTACTTCAGAACCAAAGAGAAAAAGTCTAATCCCTCTTGGACATGACAGGTTTCAAATACCTGAAAATAACTCTCATATCCCTTTAAGAATGCTCTCTTCCCTAGGTTAAACCTCCTCACCTTTTTTAGTTGACCTCATATGGCATGTTCTTGATATATTTGCCCTTCCTGACTGCCTTCTTCTTAAGGTTTTCTAGTTTAATCAATGTCCGTCCTAAAGTATGGTGTCTAGAGGTGAACAGAATACTCCAAAAGGGAAAATGAAAAGGTATAAGAAATGATAGAGTACAGTAGGGCTGTCAACCCCCCCCCCCAAGTTCTGTGTACTCCTGTATGCCTCCCTTAATGCAGCTTCTAAGATGATAATAATTTGTTTGGCTGCTGTTTCCCATGATTGATTCATTTTATACTTGTGAAATTGACTTTTTGAACTCAAGTTTAAGATTTGACATTTATTACTGTTAAATTCCATTTTTATTAGCTTTAGCACAAATGACTATCATAGTGGTATTAGCTATCCCTTTCAGCTTTCTGTGCTTAGATCTATACTGTTTATATCCTTTTTATCAATGGCTTAAATAAAAAGTTATGTTGTATACTTTTGACATTCCACCAGAGGTCTCCTTCTGAGATGATTTCAGATTCTTAATGATTACTCTTCAGGTCTGGCCAGTCAACCAGTTTTTGAATCCAGTCAGTCTAGCCCTTGTTGTTGCTGTTGTCGTTCAGTCATTTCAGTCATGTCCAACTCTTTGCGACCCATTTGGGATTTTCTTGGCAAAGAAACTGGAATTTTGCCATTTCCTTCTCCAGTTCAAACACAGTCAAGTGACTTGCCCAAGGCTGCACAATTACTAAGTGTCTGAAGCCAGATTTGAACTCAGGAAGAGGAACCTTCCTGACTCTAGGCTGTGGTACACTGTGCCATGTAGCTGCCCCCCAGTTTGGCACAAGGGTCTGCAAACTATAGCCCATTGTGTTTTTGCATGGCTTGTGATTAAAGAATAGTTTTTATATTCTTAGCTTGTGGGTTATACAAAAAACAGGTGGCAGGCCAGATTTGGCCTGTAGGCTGGAGCTTGCTGACCCTTGACCCAACACACATCTTTCCACTTTTTTACACAAAAATAAAATTAGTATGAGAGACGATATCAAATGCTTCACTGAAACTGAAGTATTCTGCACCATTTTCTTGATCTGCTAGTTAAGTAAATGTCAAATAAAGAAGTGAGGGTAATCTGGCAAGATCTAGAGATCTATCTGTTTATCTCTCTAGACTTATCTATGTATTTAAAGAAGTCAGTCTGGCTTGTGTTAATAACTTCCTTTCTAATCACTCCTTTAGATTCTAGAATTTGGTTCTAAATTTTTACAGACTCTATTTTCTTTCTTTGTTAAAAAAAAAATGGAAAAAACATTTTGCCTTTTTGAGTTCTGTGATACTTTCTCCTGTGATGAAGCTTATCCAGACCTGTGGATGAGCATATCAAAGGGTACCCAAGTTCTGTCTTACTTTCTAATTATTTTGGGTTCTATCCTTTCTAGTCTAAACATTATTGTCCCTGGCAATGAAGAGAAGTGAGCTAAAAGACAACTAGTTCTGCCTTCTCTTCATTGCTAAGTTATTATTAATCCAGCCACCCCATGCATATTCCTCAGTTTTCTTTGGTTCTCCTCTTTTCCCTAATATTGATATTATTTTGTATCCCCCCCCTTTCCTTTGCCAACCTCGGCTTAGGCAGAGCTTTAGCATTCCTGACATTCTTCTTAAAAGAATAATTCCACATTTTAAACTACATCCTCCATTACCATCTGCCACTATTCCATTTTCTGGATATCTTTTTGAAAGTGTAAATTGGACAATGTATGAGACCAAGTACTGTAACCCAATGAATAACTTATCAAAGAATATGAACAGTTTTCAAAAGAAGAATCACAAACTATTCACAATCCCAAATCACTAATAAGAGAAATGCAAATCAAAACCATTTTGAGGTCTCATCTCACGCCTAGAAAATTAGCAAGGATGACCAAAGATGGGAATAGTCAGGATGGAACTATGAAATGATCTAACCATTTTGAAAAGTTATTTGGAATGACTCCAATAAAGTAATTAAAATGTTCATACTTTAACTCAGAGCTTCCACTACTTGACATATAAACCAAGAAAGACATAGGTAGAAAGAAAGTTCCCATATACCATAAACCCATAGGATCTTTTAGGATATTTAGATCTGAAAGGGACCTTAGAGGGCATAGAGTCCAACTCCTTCATTTGATAAGGAAATGGAGGCTGAGAAAGGTCAGGTGACTTGACCATGGTCAAACAGCTAGTGTCTGAGGCAGTATTTACCCCAGATCCATTTTTATCTGTTGAATTATTAAAATATTTCATAGCACCACTTTATGTAGGAACAAAGAACTGGGAACCAAGTCTATGCCCATGGAGTGGGGAATGGCTAAACAAGTTGTGATGCATGTTGTATAATGGAATACTGGACCATGAAAAAAATGAATGTTAAAAATTTGGAGAAGCATAGGAAGATTCTATCAAGTGATGAAAAATGAATTGAGAAGAACTTGGAAAACAATATAAACAGTGACTTAGGACAATGTAAATGGAAACAACAATAGATCTGAAACTAAACACTATGTAATTGTTCTAAGTTGAGTTCTTTACTTTGTTGTCCATATTTTGCCACAGATGGCAGAGGCCATAAATTTAACTGCTGGCTCCTCACTTTATTTGTTTTATGTTTTATTTTGTTTTTTCCCATTTGCTGTAAAATACTATCTCTATTTGTATTCTTCCTACATTGCAGCTACTCTACAACTTGGCCAGTATATACAAATTAACCTTCTGCTTTTTCTTTCTGCTTTTTTTTCCTTTTTTAGGTCCTTTTAATTATATTTGCAAGACTTTAAGTGAATATGTTTTTACCAGTTCATGTTAGATACATTTCATCTCTGGACAAAAACCCCCATCATTCCTCTTTTTATGTTATGCCCTGAAAGCCAACTCACCTGCTCACACATTCTTCTCTACCTTTCTTTAATGAGGTTCTTGCCTTCAATCAGCAGTAGTGAGAAAATACAACTCATTGCCTTCAAGGTTCTGTGTTCGTAATTTTTAATCATTTTAATCAATCGTTTTTAATCCTTCTGGAAATATGCTTTCACAGAATTTCAGAAACAGAAGGATTCCGAAATCATCTAACCTAACATATCTAGAACTAGGCACTACTCTGCAACATACTGACTGTACAGATTTTGTTTGAAAACCTCTGGTGGGTAGGAACCCTCTTCCTCCCAAGGCAGCCCTTCCACTTTGGGTATGTTTGTTAGCAGGTTTTCTTTTTCTAAATTCTAATTATGGCTCTTTTCAACTTTCACCCCTCACTCCAAGTTCATGGATCATAGATTCAGATAATCATAGATAGAGCTAGAAAGGGCTTTAGAGGTCATTTAATTCAGCCCTTTTGTTTTGCAGATTAGTCCCAAAGAGGGTTAGTGACATATCCAATGTTATATAGGAAGTAAATAGCTGGGATCTGAACCAAGACCTTGTGATTCCAAATTCTGCATTCTTTGTACTTTTGCCACAAATTCTGCCCTCTTCTTCTGCTCCTGTGAATCATCAAACATTGTCTGATGGTTTGACAAATCTTGAGAGCTTCTCCTCATCACATTCTGGATTTATGCATGAGGGAGATGGCCAAACTCTCTATGCTTTATGTCAGATTGATAAACAGCTGCCTTGGTATCCCTCAGCACTAAGTCCCTAACCAATACTCATTTCTTCTTCCTCTGACCCTTCCTGGATGACTTCTCTCCCATTGACACCTGTGCATCCATATCATCACTTCTTTGAGTACAAGCAGCTGTTCAGTCCCCAGGGGGGCTAGTTCCCTCCTTTTCAGGAAGAGCCCCATATCTATTACTTAGCTCCAAGTATTCAGGGGTCCTGCTTCTTTTTTTCTTCCTGTGTCATATTCTTCTACTCTCCAACTTCCTGACACAGGTCATGATTCTGCTCTGACTTCTGAGATCATTTTTCTTTTCTTTTTTTTCTCATTGAAATCCTTGTTCCATTTTTATAAAGAATCATTTCATTCTCTGTGATAACCTAATGCATTGAGATGTATTCCTTGCAGCTCTTCCCTTTCTTTTTTAGGAGGGTGACTTGGCTGTACTTTGAGCACAGACTGTGGGCTCTTGGCCATGGCAGAAAGACAAATGTAACCCATTCTCTGCAGGTCACTGCAAAAGCCACCCTGCTCCCCATACTCGAGGCGCCATCCCCATTCTATATAAGGTTATTTTTCCCAGATGTAAGCTGTTTGTAGATTACACAAAGTTTGCTTCCATGGGGAACATCTGCTTTGACACAACTGGACGGAAAGAAAATGTTCTGAAACCAAGGTATCCAACTTGTGTGTGAAATGGACCCAGCAGCTTGGGCCTAGTCCTAAGCCAAAAGAAAAGAAGTCCCTTCAAGTGACCAGGCTCATTGCTCTCTAAGCTTCCTCTAGGTGTGGACTTTGTCTTTTTCTCAGAATGAAGGTCAGTGATTTTCCCAAACTTGATTGCCCCAAAAGAGAAGAAGAGGTACAAGATGAAGGCCAGAGGGGCCTCCAGGGGCCAATGGCTGAAGTGATTCATGAGGCTAGGGCTGCAGCTCAGCCAGTCCCCAGGTCTCCCTGCTACAGGCTTGGGTGCCTGCCTTTTATTATTCACCCCTTTCCTTGGGGAAGGCTCTACTTGGGCTAAGAGCTCCATTAACAGAGTCCAGAACAAGAATCTCATAGGAGAAACTCATTTTTACTGAGTTTGGATCCGAAAACTGAGCTACCGTGAAAGTATGTGACTTTCTTTTTTACTGCACAACATTATAAGCTTAAACATATGTGTGGGGCAGAAGTATCCTAAGAATTTTAGAAGCATGAAAGATGAGATTTTACTTCTTATAGTTTTTTTTAAGTCTGGATTCATCCTGCAACTGTCTTTCTTTGGGGTTGATTTGATTTTCTAAGTCAGGGCTGCCGCTGCCGCTGCCGTTCTTTCACTCAAGTCTGGCTTTGGGTAGCTCTGCACTCCCGATTTAAGCTTCCTCCTGGCACTCACAGAAGTTAAATGGTGTGTCCAGGATCACACCCTCATGTTGAGTCTGAGACCCAGGTTTTTCTGACTCCTAGGATGGCCCTGGAGGAGCTCACAGTCTAATGGGAAAGACAACAGGCAAACAAATATGACCAACCAAGTTATATACAGGGTAAAATGGAAATAATCAACAGAGGGAAGGCCCTAGAATTATGGGGGATTGGGAAAGGCTTCCTGTGGAAGATGGGATTTTAGCCAGCAGAATATGAAGATGAGGAGAGAGAGCATTCCAAGCATGGGGACAGCCTGTGAAAATGCCCAGGATTTAGCAATAGAGGGTTTTGTTTGAGGAACAGGAAGGAGGCCAGTGTCTCTAAATCCTAGAATACCTGGTAGGGAGTAAGGTGAAAGGCTGTAATACCTGGGGGGAGGGAAGGTAGAAAAGGCTTTAAATGTCAAAGAGATGACTTTTCATTTGAGCATGGAGATGATCAGGAGTCACAGTTATTGAGACAGAGAGAGAGAGAGAGAGAGAGAGAGAGAGAGAGATTGATCAATTTCCTCCTACCCAGATGGGGGAGGTTAAAAAACAATGTTAAAGGTGCCCAGGGCCCCAGAAAGCCAGCTCATCTTCAAGACCCTCTGTGGGTTCTTTCTTATCTACCACAAATCATATTTCGTGACCTTGCCCACCAATGTGTTTACTTTTTACTCATCCACCAAAGGACACAGTTTGAAAGCATGTTCTGTTGTCACTCGAGGATCAACCTCCAGGAATGTAAGAGGCTCCTCTCCTCAATATTGGCCCAGCATGTTTTGGGCACTGCAGCTCAGAAAACTGAGGCCTGAAGGGGTTGTGAAATCGGAGATTCTCAGAAAAATGGCAGTGACACAACTAACTACTTTAAAATTTAGCACAGACTTTTTGTATAGCACTGCCCAGGAGGTGAGTAATTTTTCTATCCAATATTCCCTCCCATCAATAGAATTTAGAGCTGAAAGGAACAGAAAATAGCTGACTCAGACCTCTTTTTACAGATTAGGAAACTGAGGACTTAGACCTGAATGACTCTTATCTCCCCCCAGGCATCTGTGATACTTAGTGGAAGAGCCCAAATTACACCTAGGTCCTCTGACTCCACAGCCAATGTTTTTAAATGCTTTTAATAGTTCATTATACCATATATTAGTGGCCTGAGAGAGAGGATGTATCTTGCTCAATCACACTGACTGAAGGCTATGGGAGCAGGGACTCTAATCCAGTCTAGGGTTCTTCTCACTGCCAAGTGGTACCCTTGGATAAATAAGGGAAAGTGCCCCTGAGGGCATAAAAACCCCAGTTTTAATATCCTCTAAGTCTAAGGAGAAGGCAAAAATAGACTTCCCAGAATAACAGAGCAGCAATGCTACAACTATTTTCTTTCCTAAAGGATAGTCTGCTTTCCAAAATGGCATGGATAGTATTAGATAATGTCTAATCCTCAAATTTACAATGAACACATTTTACTTGATGCTTAAGAAATCATAAATACTATGTAAGGGTGTGCCCCATTTAGACTTCAGCAAAGTTGAAGGTCAGGAGGGGCAAAGTCAGAGACAAAGAAATGTGAGGATGAGGCCCTTTCAGGTGTAAATGAAGCATTCCACCCTTGGTAGGGAACTTGAGGCTTTGAATAGCTCAATTGCATATGAAAAGGCCAGCAGAGACAATGAACTTGCCCTCAGGTCACAGACTGCCTCACTACCTTTTTCCCTAGACATTCATTTGCATAGACCCAAAGGGATTTGAGAAATATACTGGGTAGTTACCATAATTTAAGGTGAGATTCTTGGCTGAGACTGTGCAGTTCAGAGTCTGGAAGAATCTTTCAGTGGGAGACGCTATTCTTTTCCCATCCCTTGCCTGAGAAGGAATAAACCTCTAAGGCCTGAAGGAGAACCGAGTGGAAAGGCTTAGGGTCTCTGCTTCCTTTCCAAAAAACCCAGTAGCATACTCTCTGAAAGTACAAATAGTATACCTACCTGAGTCTGGAGTTGGAGGCAGTCAAGACTAGAAAGCCCAGCTAGTGAATCCAAGAGCTAGACCTCTACAGCACAGCTGTAATCAGTGTATCTGACCCATCCCTGCCACCCTTGCTTTACCTTCCCCCCCAACCCAGACCTTCTTGAGAACCCTCAGAGAAAGCATAATGAAGTACTAGTTCCAGAGATGTGTCGCCTTTGCCATATATTCTCTATGGATATACCTCACTACCACTGTAGTCTAAGCTTGTTCTCACTCTCCCATTAGAACTCTGTGTGTCTTTGTGGGAGAATGTGCTTCTTTTTTTTTGGAGGTGAGGGAATGGTTTCTAATTACTGTTCTTTCCTGGATACATACGTGCCTTTTCTTGGAAGTCACTGGTGCTGAATTTCATATTGGCAGTTTATGAATAGTTAACTATTGGGGAGCTAGGTGGTGCTTCAGGGTAGAGTGCTAGGCTTGGAGTCAGGAAGATTCATCTCCCTGAGTTCAAATCTGATCTCAGATACTAGCTGAATGAACCAGGGCAAGTTACTTAACTTCTAATTGCCTTAATCCAATGTTTTCTCACCTATAAAATGATTTGGAAAGGGAAATGGCCAACCACTCCAGTATCTTTGCCAAGAAAATCTCAAATGGGGTCACAAAGAGTTAAATCCTACTGAAATGACTGAATTAACTACTAGCAGGCATCCATCTGGGCACCAACCAGAGAATATAAATTAGGCTTGTGAGGCCAGAGGCAATGCTATATATGTATTATGATGATTACTGATATTTACATAACTTTTTATGGTTTAAAGCGCTTTGCATAAATCCTGCCTTAAATATTCACTAGCCCTTTTATCCTGAGCAAGTCACTTAACCTCTGTTTGCCTTAATCCACTGGAAAAAGAAATGGCAAACCACTCTAGTGATCTCTGCCAAGAAAATCTTAGGGATGATATTGGTGTGCTATGGTCTACAGGGTCATAAAGAATTTGACATGACTGAACTACAACAAATAGGTCTTTTCAGTATCATTTTACAGATAATGCAACTGAGGCCCCAAGAGGTAAAGTCACTTGTTCAGTGTTACATAGTTAGTGTCAAAGGTGGGATTTGAATTCATGTCTTTCTGATTCCCTAGGCCAACACATTCACTATACCACACTGCCTATCCAATTGAGGACCTCATGGTTCTTTTGCAAGGAATATTTATCTTTGGAACTGATTTCTCATAGGATCATCATAGTAGAGATGGAAGATAACTCAGAAATCATTTAATCTAACCTCATTTTTATAGAGGAAGGAACTTGTTGCAATAAAAATCTGTGAAAAAGAGAAACTGAGACACACAGTTCTGAGCATGATCACTTTATTAGCAAAGCTAGCACTCACCAATAAAGTGAACCCCCAAGCCCCTCAGTGGCCTGAGATGTATTAGAAGAGAGCGATCTTTTATAGTTGGTGATGGTGTAGGGTAGGCTTACATTTGGTAAAATCATGCTTGTAAAAGGGTGTTTCTAAAATCCATGGTAACGGAAAATATGTGAGTTAATCAATATCTTCTGGAAAGCCCTTTCTTAAACAACCCCCCCCCCCAATCCCCAGCGCTAGGCTTATGCTGTCCAAGGTCACAGAGCTAGCCAAGATATGAACTAAGTAGAGAGAGAGAAGGAGGGAGGAAGAATTTAAATGGCATCCATTTAAAGGTCAAATATTCCTTTGAGCCTTCACCCTGACTCATAAAGCAAAACTCAGGATAAAGAGAATGAAACGGAGATTATTAAAAGTAAGATGCTTCAAAGTAGCAATCTATTGATGGGTTCCTAGCTGGAGATGAGCTATGGCTTCACTGTGGCTTGTTCTACCTCGACAAAAGGAGCTGAGCTCTTGTAATTCTCTTCCTCCCCAAGGGAGCAAATGCTTAAAGAGCAGGTAAGAGCTGGGAAAAATGGGTCACTGAGTCAACATAACTTTCAATACACTATCCTAATTATTAGCTCATTTGATTCTGGGAGGAAGTTGTACTACTATTATCCTCAATTTACAGATGAGGAAATGGAGGCAGACAGAAGTAAAATGTCTTCACCAGGGTTACAGAGCTAGTAAGTGTCTGAATCTGGTTTTGAACCCAGGATCTTCTTCACTGCACCACCAGTTGCCCAGGTCCTCAGACTTCTGCTATGTTGCCTCTGGCTTTAGAGATGGAAGCACATACTCCAAGTTGATCCTCTTTTTTTTTTTTTTGTAGGATCACTGGATTTAAAGCTGAAAGTGATCTTAGACATCACTGAGTTTGATTCTGTCATTTTATAGAAAAGGAAACTGAGGCCCTAATAGTTAAGGGGTAAATAAACTACTAAGTAATGGAACAGGATATCGAAGGCAACCTTTGACTCTAGATCTCCATTCTCTGACTTGGCCAAGTGTTCATGGTTGCTAAATAGCAGAGTCTGAAGATGAATAGAGGAGAGTAGGCAGTGGAGTGGCTAGAGAGCCCAGAGGGCCCCTCTTCAATCCCCTTCTGCCCTCAACCCTCAGCTTCCTCATTTCTAAGGATGTAAGGATTCTGGCTGCTGCATATTGACTTAGAAAACCACATATTAACATTTCCTCTGTTCAAATGTATATTTGCTTATTTTTTTAACTCTTTCCCACTTACATTTTCATCTAGTTCTGGTGTGTCTAGCCTCTTGCTCCCAAGGTTTGCCACTTCTTGATTAGATTACATCTGGGGGCCTTTCCAGATGGCTGGAGATCTATGACCCCTCTGATCCAGTGATTTTCTGTCCCTTGACACCACACCCCTGCTTATTTTGAAGGCAGATCTACTGTCTCCCCAATGCATGGTACTGTACAAAGGGTCACTGACTCAGTTAACAGAAGATCTGGGTTCAAATCCTACATGATTCTGTTTTTATGAGCAGGGTTACTGAGTCTCAGTTTCCTCATTTGTAAAATGAAGATGTTGGACTAGCTGACTTCTGAGGTTCCTTCTGGCTCTAAATCTAGGAGCCTATGGATTTCTGATTTCTTTGGTTGATCCTAATCAGAAAATGCAGTTTTTATCTTATTATGCAGAAAGGCATAGTCAGAAGTCTACTGTCTCCTTCCCAGACTCAAACTTTCCTAGCCCTACCTTAATATCCTTACAACTTAGTACTCTGTCAGGGGCTAGGAACTAGCTGGGTGGCAAAAAAGGTCAAAGGTCCCAAGTTATAGTAGATAACCTACAAAATGGAAAAGTTCCCTGGTGGATAATTAAGAGCTGACTGTACCTTTTGAAAGGGCAGGAGAATTAAAATAGCTAGGAGACAACTTCCTGTCAGCCTGTTTTCAATTCTGAAATTGAGAGGACTTGTGTAACGCACATCCTCTTCTGAAGGATACTGGGGAGAGAGTATTCTTGGAAAACTCAAAAGTGAAACAGACAGTTGAAGTGGCCCCACAGGACCTCTTAGGCTGCTTCTTTTGGGCCTCAGTTTCTTCTCTGTAAACTAAGAGGGTTGGGTGATCCATTAGGTTCTTTCTAGCTCTCAGTTCTATTATACTAGGACTTTGTCTAAAGTTTAGAATCTCTCTTGAAAATAAAACCTATTTGCCAGCTGCATTCCTTCAAGAGCACTCACAGAGAACTAAAATAAAGGCAGTGTTATGTTATATTGTAAACTCCTTGAGGGCAGGAATCATGCCATTGTCTACCTCTGTATCAATCAAGCAATACAAAGTGAGAAATGAGACATTCTCCTAGGAGACAGAACATATTCACAGATAACAAAGGAGAGAATAAAGTATTTGGTAGAGACTCTGAGATTTCCTCATACTAACTTATATTCTTATGGATGATTCCGTTTCTAAGACTTAGGCTGGCTATGTTACCCCTTAAGGTTCTGGGGCTGACTCTGAGGGGCACCAGAGGGGCTTTCTCTAATGCCATCCACACAACCCCACCCCAGAATCTCTCCCTTCAATATTATCCATTAAGAATCATTTTAGAATTGACAAATGGTCAAAGGATATGCAAAGGTAATTTACAGATGAGGAAATCAAAGTAATTGCTATTCATATGAAAAACTGCTCTAAATCCTTCCAGATTAGAGAAATGCAAATTAAAGCATCTCTGAGGTACCCCCTCACACCTCTCAGACTGGCCAATATGACCAGAAAGGACAATGATCATTGTTGGAAGGGTTGTGGGCAATCTGGAACATTAATACATTGTTGGTAGAGCTGTGAACTCATCCAGCCTTTCTGGAGAGCAGTCTAGAACTCCACCCAAAGGGCAACAAAAATGTGCTTACCCTTTGATCCAGCAATACCACTGAAGAGATGATGAAAAAGGGTAAAAACATTACTTGTACAAAAACATTTGTAGCCCTGTTTGGGGTGGCAAAGAATTGGAAACCAAGTAAATGTCCTTCAATTGGGGAATGGCTTAGCAAACTGTGGTATATGCATGTCATGGAACACTGTAGTTCTATTAGAAACCAGGAGGGATGGGAATTCAGGGAAACCTGGAGGGATTGGCATGAGCTGATGCTGAGTGAGATGAGCAGAACCAGAAAAACATTGTACACCCTAACAGCAACATGGGGGTGATGATCAACTTTGGTGGACTTGCTCGTTCCATCAGTGCAACAATCAGGGACAATTTGGGGCTGTCTGCAATGGAGAATACCATCTGCATCCAGATAAAGACCTGGGGAGTGTGAACAAGGATCAAAGACTATTACCTTCCATTTAGGAACAAAAAACTGTTATCTTATTATGTGATCTTGCTCTCTCTTATATTTTATTTTTCTTCCTTAAGGATATGATTTCTCTCTCATCACACTCAATTTGGATCAATTCATAACCATGGAAACAATGTAAAGACTGACATATTACCTTCTGGGGTGGGGGAGGGAAGTAACATTAGGGGAAAAATTGTAAAAGTCAAAATAAATAAAGTCTTTAAAAAAAAGAATCATTTAGTCAGTCAGTCTTAACTAGCTTTTAGAAAGAGGTATTTATTTACTAAGGTGGTTCAAAACACCTCTGTCCAAAGGCTCATGATGGACCCTCCCATATACAGAGTCCAGGAGGAAGCGGACTTACTCTCAGAGAATACATGTGGCAAGATTACTCCACAACCCCCCACCCTCCCAACCCCAGCCACAAGGTTCCATGAAGTCCTAATCATGTTTCCTAATGATCTAAGGAGACAAATGGGAAGATGGGAAGTTCAATGTACTCTGAACCTTTAGAAGCTAGCAGGGAGAGACTTGAGACTCAGTGATTAATAAGAGATTGATGCAACAGTCCAAGTGAGATGTGATGAAACCTAAAGTGAGAACTAGAACCTTCACTAGATCACTATGTGATCGGAGAGAATGGGACATAGACAAAAGACATTCATGGGACTCTTCACTTTTCATAGTAAGCACTTAATAAAGGTTTGCTACCTATGTGATAGAACATTAAGATTTCACAACAGATTTGCTTTGTGGGGTGAATGAAAACAAGGAGCCAAAGATAACTTAATAATTCAAACTTTGGGACCTGGAAGGATGGTTGTACCCTCCATAGGAAGAGAAGTAGATTTAAGGGGAAAGGATAATGAGTTTTGTTTTAGACTTGTTGAGGTTGAGTCACCTATAGGGCATCCAGTTTAAAATATTCAACAGGCAATTGAGGATGTGGGGATGGGAGCTCAGGACAGACTTGGACCTTCAAAATCAGTTCTAAGAGTCATTTGCATAGAGGTGATAATTAAATACATGACAGATGATGAAGTTACTGGGTAATAGAGGTGGAGAGAAAAGAGAAGAGGGTTGAGGACAGAGCCCTGGGAGACTCTCCTTTAGGAGGCTTGTGATAGGCACAGTGATCTCGCAAAGGAGTGTTCAGACGGTGTCTTTTTTTAATAGTTAAAGAGAAGTTGAGCCGTAGAAGAAGTATATTCAGCAAAGGCAGGAATTGAGGGCACCTTCAGTTGCTTCAACTGAGTGACTCTCCCTTGCCTGAGTTGCCCAACATGATCCTCCTACCCTATATCAGAGAGTAGCTCCTCATGGCTGTTTCATAGTTGTCACTGGTTGACACGGCTGAGCCAAGGCCTAGCTCTAAGGCTAGTGAGTAGCTACTTCAACCCTAAGACCATATTTGTAAAATGATTAGCAACAGTGGCTGACATGTAGTGGGGGCTTCATAAATACTTCTTCCTTTCCCCTGTCACTATTTTTCTAATACACCTGAGACTCAGTAAGGGAAAATGGTCCATGGTTTCATCAACTCATAATAACAGTTATTTCCATTGTTTTTATACTTTAATGTTAATTAAAAAACAAACAAATACCTACATGAGTAATGCGGGGAAAGTTATTATCTCAGGTTTCCTAATGAGGACACCAAGGGCCTACTAACCCTAGCCCAAAACTAACCAAATCAATGGTAGAGCTCGGGCCTGGCGCCTCTGGAACCATATAGGATGTTACATCTTCTTGACTAACAGCCACACAAATCTGTGATTTTAAAATTGACCTTTTCTTTCTGGGCCTGAGGGGAATGGCAGTTCCTTGGAATCTGAATAGCCTCATAATAACTCCATGTATTGGATCCCAGCCATTCCCCCCAGTACCTTGGTGCCTCTCCTTTCCATTATTATTGTTCCTAGAGCTATAACTAGATTTTTTTCCCATGGGTGTGGGAAGTGGAGGTGGGGAACAGTTGGTGGTTGGGGGGGTATTAGTAGAAGAAATTGGAATATGGCAGGATTTAGGAATAGGGCCTAGTCATGGTGTAATATGGGTCCATGCCAAGTGGCAGTCTGCATTTCAGCCTAAGTCAATAAGTCAGTAAACATTTAATCAACACCTACTTATGTGTCAGGTCATATGTTAAGTTTGTGGGATACAAAAAGATAGCTCCTGCCCTCAGGGAGGTAACAATCTAAAAGAAAAGACAAAAGACAAACAAGTACAGACAGGCTATATACACCAATAAATGAGAAACAATTAAACAAGGGAGGTTCCTAGATTTAAGAAGGCTTAGGAAAGCTTTTCTGCAGAAGAGGGGAGGACTTGAAGGGGTCCAGGATGCAGAGAAGAAGAGGGAGAGCATTCTAGGCATAGAAGACAGTCAGAGGAAATATCCAGGACCCAGAGATAGACCATCTTGTTCATCAAACGGCTAGGAGGCCAGTGTCACTGGATTGAAGAGGATGTGGTGGGGTATAAGGTAGAAGACTGGAAAGGTAGGAGGGACCTACTGATGAAGGGTTTTTAATAGAAAAAAGAGGATTTTGTATATGATTCTGGAGGCTATAGGTAATTACTGGAGTTAAGTAGGAGGGACATATGGAGGCTGAATGGAAGAATTGGAGTGCAGAGAAACTCGTTGTAGGCAAACCCACTGGTAGTCTATTGTAATAGTCCAGGTTTTGAGCCAGAGTGAGGGCAGTATCGGAGGAGAGCAAAAAGGCATAGTTGAGAGAAGTTGCAAAGGTAAAATGAGCAGGCCTTGGCAACAGATCGATTGTGTGTGTGTGTGTGTGTGGAAGGAGAACAGTGAGAGAGAATGAGAAGCTGAGGATGCTACTTAAGGTTGTGAGCCCAGGCACGTGGAAAATGTTGGTGCCCTTGACAGTAAAAGGGTAGTTGAGAGGGGGGAAGGTTTGGGGAAAAGACAATGAGTTTAGTTTCAGAGAAGTTGAGTTTATAATGTTTAGCTGTTTAGTAATTTCAATTGTGTACAACTCTTCATGACCTCATTTGGGGTTTTCTTGGCAGAGATACTGGAATGATTTGTCAATTCCTTCTCCAGTTCATTTTTATAGATGAGGAAACTGAGGCAACCAGGGTGAAGTGACTTGCCCAGCATCACACAGCTAGTAAGTGTCTGAGGCCAGATTTGAACTCAGGAAAATGAGTCTTTCTGAGACCAGACTAGGCACTCTACCCACTGCAGCACCACCTAGTTGCCCCTTTAAGATATCAGCTGAACATCTAGTTTGAGCTGTCTGAAAAGCAGTTGCAAGAGATGCAAAATTGGAGGTCAGCTGAGATAGATTTGAGAATCATCAGCAGAAGGATGAGAAGTAAATCCATGGAAGCTGATGTGATCACCAAGTGAAGTAGTACAGAGGTCGAAGAGATGCCATGAGCTGAGAGCCACCTGTAGTTAGGGGACACAATAGGGAGGAGGATTCAGTGAAGGGGACAGAGAAAGCGAGGTCAGATCAAGAGGAAGAGAACCACCAGAGAGAAGTGTTCCAAAAGCTCAGAAAGTATCAAGGAGAAAAGGGTGACCAACAACATCAAAGCCTGCTGAGAGCTCAAGAAAGATGAGCATTGAGAAAAGGCCTTTGAGAGATCATAAGTAATCTAGTAGAGGACAGTTTCAGTGGGATGATGAGACCAGGGAAATTCCCTAAAGACCAAGTGGATTCTAGGGATCCACTGAAGTCCTAGGATTAGAGCCAGTCGGGGTATTTTAGATTAGAGCTGGAAAGGCTCTCTGAAGTTATCTACTCTTATGCCCTCAATATAGAGAAAAGAAAGCAGGTTCATGGAGGTGAGGTAACCTGACTAAAGATGCACAACTGGGACCCCATGTAGGAACAGTACAACCCCACTCTGGTCCCTGTACTTTCCCCAAGTGTAGCTTGTCTTGCCTTATGACAATGCAAGTTCCTCAAGGGCCAGAACTACCTCACTCTTGCCTTTCTTTCCCCAGCATCCAGTCCAGAGCCCAGCACAGAGAGGGTAGTTAGTTGATGCCTTTTCAGTCATTCATTGGTGGACAACAGAAAAATATCAGCCCCTTTCCCTGTAGCCCTTTTACAACTCTAAAACACAGATTTGGTCATGCCATTCCTCAATTTCACCAATCCTCTGTGGCTCCCTATTATCTAGGACAAAAAACAAACTCCTAAGCCTTCAAACCAGGCCACTGTGAACCGAGTCTATGGGTCCCACTTCTAACCTCATTCATAGTTGTCTCCTTCACTTCCTTTACCTCCCAGTCAAGCTGGCTGGCTTCCTGTTCCCTGTCCAGAGCACTCCAACTCCTTCAAAAGCACAGGTTCTGCAAGGTCTTTCCTGCCCCCCCCCCCCCCCCCCCCGTGCACCTTGTGGGTCTTCGCTCTCTTCTTTGGATAGGCATATATATAGGCCTTCAGGACCCTACCTCTCCTGCTTTTCACACCTGTTTGACCACCCTCTTCTCAGTTCCCTTTGCTGGTTCATCATCTCCATCTTCCCTCTTAACAGTGCATCACACAGTTGGAGCACCACTGTCTTCATGAAACCTTTCCTGGTTCCCTCTCCTCTAGCTGCTGGTGTCCTCCCTCCCAAATGACCTCAGTCTAGGCTTTCTGTTTACTTATCTGTACTCTCTATATATGGCATGTACCTAAGAGAATGGGCACTCCTTGAGGGCAGGAGCCATCTTGCTTTTTTTTGTTCTGACTACAGAGCTGTGCATACAGCAGGCACTAAAATGTTTGCTGAATTGGATTGAAAAGCTACGTCCCCTCACTGAGATAGTCACATAGCCCACTAATGTCCTTGTTCAATGCTCCATAACCTCAGTGAGGGATTAATGAGGACAGTAGAAAGCCTAAATGAGGCCACCCATGTGGCTTAAAGTTCTTTGTAAACCTCAGAGCACCAGACAAATGTTAGTTGTTATCAACGAGGAGGTGCAGGAGAGGCCAACTGGGGATTTGAAAGTCCTGTGGTCCTGGCTGATGTGATCCTGACCTGACACAGAGGAGGAGAAAAGCCAGCTGGAGAGTGGAGGTGAGAAAAGTGAGTGACAAGTTTGTCTGCCATTGTGGCAGGCTGCATTTGCAAAGGAGAGGGAAAAAGGATTTGACGGAGCAGCTGTTAGATACAGAATAGCCCCTCATCAATCTTCTCCAGGACCAGAAGGGAATATTGTCCTTCAAGGTCAAGTTATTTTCAGTGACTCATTCCAGTCCAGCTATATCGGTTTCAATCCAGTGAAGACCCTGGTGCTTATCATCTGCAGATTCTTCAGGAGAGCTGCACGTCCATCCAGATCTCATCTTCCTTTGGAGCCAGACCTTGAAGGACTGTGGAGATCATCTAGTCCAAATCCAGATTTTCCCTTTTAGAGAGGAGTCCCAGACACCTAGGGAAGGGGAGGCTGCACAGAGAGTGAGCAGCAGAGTCCCAAAGTAGGCCCAGGCCCTCAGACTCCAAATCTTGTATGCTGCCTGTTTGAGGCTGTCATCATCTGCTTTAGTTGCCATTCATTGGGCCTTGGCACATTGGAGGTTCTATAATGTAGTGCCTTTTGAATTTTACAATTTCAGAAAGGAAGGATGCCAACTAGTCCAACCTCTACCTGAGCAAGGGTCTTTCCTCCCCACTGTGACTCAGGACAAGTTATCATCAAGCATCTGCTGGAAGACTTTCAGTGATGGGGAACTCATTACTGCTCTAGACAGCCCCATTTCATTTTGACAAGTGATTCTAAGGCTGACGTGGAATCATAGATGGGGGCTGATCTAAACTTTATAGTTCATGGAGTAGGAATTGGCTAAAATGATCTGATATGGGTCAGCTGATCTCTGAGGCCTTTTCAGAACTTTAAATCCCAACCTAGTCCTTTCCCTGCACTCACTTCTTGTGCCCTTGCCCCAGCCTTGTCACATAGAGCAATCTGCACTCACCCATTGACAATAACAAGGCTTATGTTCAAATGGACACTTGAGTCGTCCATCTTAGTCTTGCTGCCAGGACTTTCTCTGCTTCTGCTCATATCATACTCTAGAAATGGGAAAGCAAGGCAGGACTAACAAAACACATCCATCCATCTAACAAATATTAAGTACAGCTGCATGCAAAATACTGTGGTAGACAGTGGGAGAGATATAATGTTAAATTAGATCCAATCCCTGCCTTCAAGGAGTTTATAATCTAGTACAAACTAAGACATGAACAATTATTATATACAACATGAGATGGTAAATGCATTAGGTAAGTACAACAAAGAGCCATGTCATAGGGCAAAGGTGATACTGTTGACAGGGGGCATTAGCAAAGATATCCTGGGTGAGTGGAACATCAAATAATGGTTGGGAATTCAAAAGGGGAAGAAGGCAGGCATTCCAGGCAGTAGAATAGCAGGGATAAAGGCAAGGAGGTAGGAGGGCCCAGAGAACAGACTGGTTTAGCTAGACCATATAGTGTGCAGATAGGAATAACACGAACTAAGACGATGAAGATAACATGATGCCAGATTTGAAGATTGGCTAAATTGGACAGGCAATATGCAATCATTGAGGAGTTTTGAGCAAACAATATTATTCTGGAAGCATTATAAAGAATGCATTAGGGGCAGCTAAGTGGCGTAGTGGATAGAGCACCAGCCCTGGAGTCAGGAGTACCTGGGTTCAAATCCGGTCTCAGACACTTAATAATTACCTAGCTGTGTGGCCTTGGGCAAGCCACTTAACCCCATTTACCTTGCAAAAAAAAAAAAAACTAAAAAAAAAAGAATGCATTAAAGGAGGTAAAGGATTTTAATGATCCTAGGATTTAGAGCTGGAAGTGACCTGATTGGTCAGCTAGTTCACATCTCTGCCTGCGCATTTAACAGAAAAGCATACTGAGGCCAAGATACATAAAGCATCAAGTTAACATTGGTGGGAATTCACAGCAACAGGATTCAAAACCAGGTCTTCTGACTCCAAATTCTGTTAGGCTTCCTTCACTAGAAACAAAGGGGTACTTTTATCTGGGTATATCATAGAAAGGTGTTTGGGTTCAGATGGAGATGATCAAAAAGGAAGTAAAGTTTATCCTCAAACTTAGGGCTTATTTTAGACTGTATAAGGACTCACGGTAAAAACAAAGGACACAAGGAGTCAGAGTAGAGGTGAAGTCTGAATAAGCTCACAATGTTGCTCTCTGTCTCATTGTTGGAGTCACAAGTGCCCCAACTTCTCTAGAGAGTTAGCTCAGCTAGTAAAGTTCCATGCTTACTCCAATGATGCAAATCCCATCCATCCATGCATGCCCATGTTTCCATCCACAACTTCCTATTAATTCAACATAGAGAGCCATTCAATGTGCTTGATCCTTCTCTGACATCACCACCACCACCACAACAACAAAAAAGAGCACTACTACTCTCCTGGCTCTCTCTCACTCTCACCAGGTATCTGACCCACTTTTTCAGTCTTATGTTGCTTTTCTGGCATCCTTCACTCTGATTCAGCTTCCACTTGCCAACTTATTCTACACTGCCCTATAAGTGATACTCATTTTCAATTTTTCAGACATGGTAGTGTTCTGTGACTCATAAGAAAGATCCAGGACCTAGTGGCACAGATGCCAACATACCTCCCAGCCTCAGCTGATTTCATATCTGCACCTGCTCTACCTGAACACTACACTTCGCATCACAGACAAGCCAGTTTGATCCTGAGATACTTGTACCCTTTCCATTCGTTCACTCCCCTGAAGATTGCAGCCTAAGCTCTTTACTTATTGCTCCAGCTGTTCCCCACAGCCTCAGAGCACTTGGATCATCCCACTGATCCTCCTGCAGGCTTTAAGAGATGTTGCCTTTGCCCTCTTCGGCCTTCGTGCCCCACAGTGCCCTGCTCTCCCTATGAGACTAACAGGATAAACCCCCTTTGATGTACACACATGCAGTTTGGCAGCAGGGAGTGTCTCCCCAGCTTGTTTTTGTAACACAGAATGAGGAAGGCCCCAAGCCTGGAAACAATCAAGGAGAAATGAAAATGGGGTACTTAGAGTGGCCAAACAAATCCAGAGCCCATGAGTGACAAAGAAAGTTTCAAAGAATGTTCCCTGGAACAAACACTCTTTGACGTTCTTAAGTATCCGTTTCTGAGGGAAAGTTACAAAAATTCATAATTGGGGACATGTGCACCAAAACAAACAACAGGAGAGATCCTTCATTTCTCCCTCCCATGCTATCACTGCCTCCTCTCCAGTGTCTTGGTTTTCTCTTGCTTAGCCTATATGTTACTACTCTTCCATGAGTCTCAGTCACTGGATGAGGGGTCTCATATTTACCTTCAATGGAGTCTAAGCGCTAGCAGCAGAGTCGAGTGGTAACACATGGGACCTCGTATTCCTGTGATGCTTTCCACTTTGCAAAGTCCTTGGCATCTGGAATCTCATGTGATGCCCACCATAAGGCCATGAGTTAGGTGAGATTGTTATCCCTATTGTACAAACTAGGAAACTGGTGGTGCTTAGGGAGCACCAGTGGTGTTACAGAGCTAAGAAATGTTGGAGGAAGAAAGGATCAAGCCCTGACCTAGGGGATGATGAGCTCCTGCCACTCTGTGCCAAAGAATGCCTTGGAGTCACTTAGAGGCAAAAGATTCCTGATTGAGCCCAACCTCTGGCATCTTAATCTTGGGCAGCTCATTGAATGTGAACAGACTTCATTTTCACAGTCTGTAAAATGGTAATTCCTACTTACCTCTGAGCCCTTTCTCATAGGGCTGGTGCAAAGAAAGATTTTTGTAAACTTTAAAATATGACACAAATTGGATTTCTTATTATTACTGTTATCCTACCCAGTATGGAACAGGATTCCAACTGATGCAAGAGGGAAGCACACACCAAAGTTGTGTTTACATGATGCCAAACATCTGGATGGACATGGAACCCTTCCAAATGCCATAGCTGGGTAATAGACAGAATTCCTCAGTTTTAATCCAGATGTTTGGCAACATGTGGCCAGACTCTAAATGTGGCAATTGGGCTGCTTTGCTGCTCTCCCATTGACTGTTTGGGCTAGTCAGAACTCTTGGAATGGCTTCAGTTCCATTTTTCTTTGGTTACTACTGAAGTCCACCAATCATCAGTCTATTAATTGACTGTGTGGATAATTCTCTTTTCAAGCTAATGGCATATTAAACTGATGGCTGCTGTCCACATAAGGGTGGTGTTTCTTAAAAACAGCCAGTTGAAAAGAAAAACATGTAACCTTGGGAACACGCATATTGTGTTTACAACTAACTACTTTGCCTGGCTCAGCAAACTCCTTTTCTCCACATGTGCATGTAGGCTAAAGTGGATTTCCTTGGGAAGAAAACAAAAAACAAACAAACAAAAAGCCAAATTTCTCCCTTCTTCCCCAAATCTGAAATCTATGAGGTACTCTAAGAAAATGCAATTATTATAAATGTTCCTGGATCCTAATGGCCAGGAAAAGGCACTGAACTTGGAGTCAGAAGATCTGAGTTCAAGTCCTGCCTTACTAATTATTAGAACTTTCCTTCTCTGAGACTCAGTTTTCCCCTTTGTAAAATGAGGACAACTACAGGGTGGTTATAAGAGTTGTGAGTATTATACGAGATGATGGATGTAAAAATGCTTTGAATTCTAAGTATATAGGAATGTTAACTATTATTTTTTGTCTTCTCAAAGTAAGAGATAATGCAAAATGAATTAGGAGATATTTTTCAAGAAGCTGGGGTAAAAGAAAATGGATTCTGAGAAGTTTATAGATCCACAGAGATGTGCCAGAAGGAATGATCAAGTGGTTGTCTTAGAACTATGGAACAGTGTTACAAGAGTGAGGGGGCAGATCCCAGGAAGATTCCTCCCAGATTGACAAGGTAGATCCTTCTCTGCATTCTCACCAGGGCAGAAAAGTAGCCCTGGTTTCTTAAGGACTGTGCTGGCAGGTCTCTAAACCTAGGAAGACTTGAGAATAGATGGGTCTGGTGACAGATTTTGTGCCTCTCATCTGAAGAATAGCCAAGTGTCAATAAAAATGTACATACCCTTTGACCCAGCAATACCACTACTGGGTCTATACCCTGAAGAGATCAGGAAAAAGGTAAAAACATCACTTGTACAAAAATATTCATAGCAGCCCTGTTTGTGGTGGCAAAGAATTGGAAAGTGAGTGAATATCCATCAGTTGGGGAATGACTGAACAAATTGTGATATATATATATATATATATATATATATATATATATATATGTATATGTATATATATGTTGTGGCACACTATTGTTTCATTAGAAACCAGGAGGGATGGGAATTCAGGGAAGCCCAGAGGGATTTGCATGAACTGATGCTGAACAAGATGAGTAGAACTAGAAAAACATTGTATACCCTAACAGCAACATGCGGGTGATGATCAACCTTGATGGACTTGCTCATTCCATCAGTGCAACAATCAAGGACAGTTTTGGGCTGTCTGCGATGGAGAATACCATCTGTATCTAGAGAAAGAACTGTGGAGTTTGAACAAAGAACAAAGACCTTTAATTTAGGGGGAAAAGACTGTTATCTTAATATATAATTTTTCTATCTCTTATATTTTGTTTTTTCCTTAAGGATATGATTTCTCTCTCAACACATTCAATTTTGATCAATGTATAGCATGGAAACAATATAAAGACTATCAGACTGCCTTCTGGGGGGTGGGAGGAGGGAAGTGAGATTGGGGGGGAAAGTGTAAATAAAAATAAAGAATTGTAAATAAAATTGTAAAAAAAATTGTAAATACAAAAAGAATAGCCAAGTGTGAAGAAGCTCACTGACCGGGTTGATCACAAGGTTGCAAATCTTTTGGCCTTGGCAGGTCACTATGACTGATGTGAAGAGGAGTTGGTCTCTCGGGTGATGGAGGAACTCATGAGGATATTGCTCTGCTTTGCTTCTGCTCAAGTCATACATCATAAATTTATGATTTGGCCACTTGGGAATTCCCTCTACTGACTCTGAAACAGCAGATGGTTTTGAAGAACTGGTGTAGTCAGTGTGCAAATGAGACTTTGAATTTGGTTGAACTGGACCTTGGGCAGGAGTCATTAAGAGTATGCACTCATCAGCTTTTCTAGGGGAACAGGTCCTGTCAGAGATTGCGATCCTTTGGAAGACTCTCAGGACCCAGGGCCACCTATATAAAATTGGGAAGATGGAGGATTTGCTAGGTTTTGCTTTTCCAGTTTGGCCATCTCTCCAGTAAGGCAATCTTTACAGGAGTCAGTCATTTGGACTGTGAGCATGAAAAAAAACTCATCCAAATAGCATCCATTTAGGTCATTCCTCTATTTCTATGGTGACTAGATGATCCACTGTCATTCATGGGGGAAAAGCTACATTGTTGTGGGAAGGTACCATCCCCATCCTGGAGTCTACAAAAAAATCAAACAGGTTCTATTGTTAGGCATGTAGATTGTAGAAAAGCCATTTCTTTGTGTATTCTGTGAACACCTTAGTGGTGGTGCTCTCCAAGGTCAGGTTCTCCTAGATATACATTGCCAGCACCACCTGCTTGATGTCTAGTTCAAATGTACTGTGACTAGCTGTAGGCTTTGCTTCCTTCGTGCTCCCTTGGAATGTGACTGAGGGTGAAATGAGATGGGCTGTACCTAAAGGACAGAGTTGGAAGAGTCAGTGGTCCTTTTGCTCCTCCAAGAAAACAAAGCTAGTGGCGATGCAGGTGCTCCCACATGTTGTGACTCAGTAGATTTTAATACATCAGGAGGAGCATATTTGCCATTGTTCAAATACTTTCCTGCTTACAAAACATGCTGGGCTAATAACAGGGTAAGGAGTCATTTCAAAAAGCCATCACTCTCAATACCACTTTTGTCCAGCTGTGCTGAAAAATGTTTGTCAGAACACCTGGCCATAAATTTGCATTTTTCTCTCACTAAAATATAGTCGTGTAAAGAAAGGACAAGGGAGTCTGGGGGTTTGGATTCAAGGTCTGGATGCACTATGTTTTACTACTTGACCTTGGTCAGGTCCCTTAATCTCTTTGGACCTTTGTTTGACTCCTCGGTAAAGTTAAGGAAAAGAGGACCAGGCTGGATATCAAACTGGAAGGAAGAAATGGTTCAACAGTAGGAAAACTGTAAACAAAGTCATATTGATCACCAAAAAGGCAAGAAAAGCACACAATAGAACATTCATTGATGTTATTTTAAAAGAATAGTAAAAAAACCCTCAAAAATACTCACTTCCATTCAACACACATATACTAACAGCCTACTGTGTACTGTGGTGACATCTCTGTCATCACAAAATGAAATCTGACCCTGCTTCCCCAGAGTCACTATGTTCCTTAATCAGCAGGATCTGTTCAACTCATCTAGCTTAAACCAAGAGCTAGCCTTATTTGTCCTGGAGAAATGTTAGAGGCCATCAGCCACGATGTGTTTTCCTTAATAGCTCCAGGTGTGCAAGTGTTAGCTATGGCACTGAGACAAGGGTAAGAAACTGATGGCAAAGAGGAGCTCCTACTAGCCCTGTTTTCCGATGACAAGGTGGTTTGTTTAGAGATTCTTTAAGAGCCAATGAAAAGATTAGTTGATACAATAACATGAACCCCTCCAAACTATAGGCCCTTCTGCAGATCAGGTCAATTCTTTAGCACTCACTATTGTTGCAGGCTAAGTACTAAGGATACAAAGAAAGGCAAAAAAAAACCCCCAGTCTCACTCAGACTTATGAGGCAGAAGACATGCAAACCACCATGTACAATTGATATATATATATAATATATATATATATATATATATATATATATATACACACACACACACACACACACACACACACACAAGATAAGTTGGAAGACTTGGAGGAAAGGCATATTGCTAACAAAAAACCAGTGAGAAGTAAGAGGAAAAATCCAAAATAACTATAAAACGCATAAGTATCTGGGAATTAACTGACCAAAACAATACTCATGACATATGAATACAACCACAAAACACTCTTTACAGGAATAAGGACTTCCTTTATAGGAATATATAATCAAAGAGATATTAATTGTTTTTGGTGAGGCTTTTTAAATTGTTGTTTGTCTGTTCTGGTAGAGGACCAATGACATCAGAAAGATGATGTCTTCCCTTGCAAGTGAATTAGATTTAAGTGAGACAGGGATGTGCAAAGTTAGCAGCTTCACTTTCTTCTCCAGAGCCATCTAGGTTCAGGAACAAAACATAGGTCAGGACAACTGGAGATGACCCCAGATGCAGTGTGAGATCATGATCTTTTTTTTCACCAATATCATACAATGACTGCACTATTTAAATTAATTTACAGATTTAGTGTCATATCATGCTACCAAGGGACCACTTGATAGAATTACATAAAATAATAGAAGAATTCTTGTGTAGAGGTCAAGAATCTCAAGGGAAATAATGAAAAAAATAGGAATGATGTGGATCCAGTATTATCAAATTTTGTTATAAGTAATCTTCAAAAGTATTTAATACTGTTTCAAAATAAATTGATTAATAAAATTGATTAAGTGAACAAGATGCTAAAGAAATCATACACAGTACCCAAGTGTTTGAAAATCCTAAAAATACAAACTATTAGGGTAAGGACTACAACAAGAATTAGTTCTGCCAAAAGTAGAAATCAGTTTGGCAGAAATTAGGTTTAACGAAATTCATAGCACATATCATAAGCTCCAAATGGATAGAATTAAATATAAAACCTCATGTCAAAAAAATAGGAAAATGGAAGCAAATGGGGCTATGGAATAGAGGCAGTCTTAATCCAGTCTTTTTTTTCCATTTCTTGTGACTGAGGAATAGTATTGTACGATTCAAGCTATTTTCCCTCAAAATGGGTTGTGAAGCAGCCTTCTGGATGCCCATGAGTCTATGTTGAATACCGAATGAAGTTCTGTAACTTATTCACTATGTATCTGGATGAATTAAATTTAGGGTCCTTTTTAATGGTATACTATCTATTTCTAACATTACTAGGATATTTTCTTAAATGATATCCTGAAGTATGGTATTCATTTTTTTGTTGGTGCTTTTAAAAGTTGCAGACCAATTTTCTTAGATTCTCTCAAAACTTCCTTTGAGATTAATTGCTCTTGCATTTAGAAATCTCCATTTTTGTATCTTTTAACTTTGCCCTAATATTTTATTTTGAATCATTGCATTTTTTGCATTCCCATTTCCACTCTATTTCTCAGTATCTAGTACTTAATTAAAATTCAATACTTTTTTGTTCTAAAACATTGATTTTCTTTTTGAGCTTTTTTTCTCTTTAAGAGCTCTAATTTCATTCTGGGGGCACTGTAAAATTGTTCTAATCTTGTTTCAGGATATCTAGTTGTAGTTATTTCAGCTTTATTTCCTTTTTTCTGAAGGTTACTTTCTCACTTTTTTATAATGCTATAATTTTAGGTTCATCGTAATTTGAGATTATTTTAAAAAATAATACTTAACCTGCTCAATTTCTGGGAGGATTTTTATTGTGAGGATAGCTTCCCCCTCCCCTCTCTTTTTGTTATTCTTCATTTACTTTATTTGACTTATGTTTTGAGGTGATGACATGGCCTCTGGGTTATCTTTCAGGAAGTCCCCCAATTTCCTCATTTGTAATGAGGGGATAGGAATCTTTGCACTTGTACTAGCTTCCTCCCAAATTTGTTTCTTTTTTTTTAAAATAAGGACATTTCTCTGAATGAATGAAATTACAAAGCATTTCTTAAGTACTTACTATATACCAGATTCTTGCTAATATCTGAACAAATACCAAAAAGAGAACGAGTCCTTGCCCTCAAGAAGCTTATATTCTTATAAGGAAAGAAAGCTCATGTAGTTGAGTGGTGGTCAAGGAGGGATATTTTTGTCAGGGGATTTAGTCATAGTGATAACGAAAGGGGTCACAGAGCGAGTAAAAACTTTGGAGGAATGGTGGTGTTGGGTTGATTGCCAAACTGAGAGCTGTTGTATATAGGGGTTGGGTGGGGTGGATGGGAATAGTAGCATGGCATAAAAATGGACAAGGAACAGATGAGTTGAGTCAGGGGAGGGGATGACATGTGGAATGGCCACCCATCAGTAGTCCAAAGTCCTAGGGTGGTTATTGGAATGCTGCTTTGTAAGCCTTCAAAGTACCATTCTTCATGCTGTTATCTGCTATTCTCACTAAGGCAAAACAATCCATTTGTTACCCTGTGGTGTCTACCAGCTTACAATTATTGCAATAATTGTAATAAGCTATTAACCTTTACCTCACTTTTCCTGTGTGCACACAGTTATAGAAAGGAATCAAAAATTACACTCAAATCACAGAAAGAACTTTAGAGACCTCATATTTTATAGATAAGGAAACTGAGGCCCAGAGAGAGGAAGTAACCTATTCAGTATAACACAGTAGTATTTCTAAGGTTTAAATCTATATTGCCCGACTTTATATAATTAAAAGTGAAAATCAAAGTGAGGGATTTTAAAAAATGTTTTCTAATTGTTATTTTTCTTAATTTTGTTTTGTCTCCAGCTTTTAAAACAACTACAGAGAGTGACATCTGGTAGGGAAGATTGCTGAGCCAACAGCTGTTCTCTATTAATGGCTAAAGCCCCTAGTGCTCCATACACGGTAAAGCTGGTGAGCAGCAGAAGCTGAGGTGGTGAAGGTTGGAGGAAGTGCACACTGGTCTCTCAGCAATTGTTTTTTCAAAGGTGGGGGAAGGGGAAAGAGATAGAGGAATGGGTAAGGTCTCTTTTCTTTGCTCTCATACCCACTTCCCCAGGTCAAGACCTCATTACCTCTTGCTTGAACTCTGTAATAGATTCCTAACTAGCTTTCCTGCTCCCAACCTTTTCTATCACCTTTTACACAGCTGTCAAAATAAGCTTCCCTCTGAAGGGACCTCTGAGGTTTTTTTCAACTGGGATTCTTTAATTCTTAGGTTTGACCAGGCCATTTTTCTGTCCAAGAACTGTCAATGGCTCCCCATTGCCTATAGGCTAGAACGCAAAATCTTTAGCATCACATATATGAATATCTACAAGCTGAAGCCAAGATATTTCACTTTACAACACTTTATATAATCTATATCCCAAGCAAATCAGACTATTTCACAATTTCATCCAGTCATGGTACGTTTTCATAGGCTGTTTCCCCCTCCCTCCAGTCATGCCTGGGACATAGTTTCTCCTCTTCTTCACTATCTGAAATCTTTTTTCCTTCCCTTCATCTTTCCCAGATGTTCTCAGGTGAAGGTGATATTTTTCTCTCTTCAAAAATTTTAGACAATGATTTGTCTGAACTGAACCATTTCATGTTCTACTCCACATCATATTTATCTGTTATTGTTAGTCATTTTTCAGTCAGGTTTTCTTGGCAAAGATACTGTTTGTCATTTTCTTCTCTAGCTCATTTTACAGATGTGGTCCCTGAGGCAAACAGGGTGAAGGGACTTGCCCATGGTCACACAGCTAGGAAGTGTGTCTGAGATGAAATTTGAACTCTTAAGGATGAGTCTAACTGACTCTTGCTAGGCCTGGCACTCTCTATAATGTCACACCTATTTGTACATATATCCCCACTATTTGATTCTGCCCCAGCCTTGTGCCAATTAGGTTGCAGTAGAAAGAGTTCTGTCTTTTTTTTAAGGTTTTTTCAAGGCAAACGGGGTTAAGTGGCTTGCCCAAGGCCACACAACTAGGTAATTATTAAGTGTCTGAGACTGGATTTGAACCCAGGTACTCCCGACTCCAGGTCTGGTGCTTTATCCACTACACCACCTAGCCACCCCGAGTTCTGTCTTTTAAGTCAGAAGATGTGGGTTCTAATCCTGCATTTCCTCTAACTCACTATGCTGTCTAGAATGATTGAGAGTCCTTTCACTGCTTCAGACTTCAGTTTCTCTACCCCCAAAAGCAAGAAGATTAAAAACATTCTTAACCCCAACATCTTGATGTCTTTGGTCCTCTTTGAGTATGAAGGATGAACAACAAGGTAGAGAGTAGAGATATTATTTCTCACTGCAGAAAACAGATTCAGTGAGAATAAGTGACTTGGTTAAGTCACATCGGCTCAGAGAAGGAATTCAAATACAGTGAAATTCAACATTCAATCCCCTATGCCACAGCACCATTTCAGCAGGATAGCCCCAGCAACAAACAGAATAACAAGGCTAGACCTATGCGTATATGAAAAAATGGTTTCACCTTTCCCGATAGGATTCTGGGCAATGAGAAAACACTGGGTTCTATTGATAAGGCATTAGTTCTAGTTCTAGAGCTGTGTTCAGAAAGCAGTGAAGATAAAAAACAGAAAGAACCAAGCTCAGAAAGGTCAAGGAGGAATAGGTTAGTGAAGAAGTTTTACTACTTGTCTATGAGACCTATTAGTACAGAGAATGGAGAAGATATAATTCCTTTCTGGGAGTGTGGGCTATGTTTAAATTGTGTCTCCAGCAACATGACGAGGAGGAGGAGGAAGAAAGGACTGTTGCCTAATCATTACCTCTTACCAGGGAGAACTAAGAGCCAGATCAGATCTAACAGTCCAGAAAACAGTTCCAATGGGACAATGGGAACACATGGTTTCCACAGCCAATTAGATAAAACCCAAGGCCTCTGAAATCTCTTAAAAACCCTGACTCTGGAGCTTCTTGCAACTTTCCCTAATTTCAGGGTAGATATTTTGAGTAAGCAGTTATACAACCCACAACTCAAGCCCCCATCTGGTATAATAATATTCTATATTGTCAGGTCATATGAGAGTAACTATTTCATTAAGATACAAATGCAATCTATATAATAAGAGGAAATCAAATAGTAGAACAATCCTCCACTTTCATATGCAAATAGGAGAAATCTCATATACCTTACCAAGTAGCAGGTTAGGTAGAAACTTTGTGGGGAAAATCTAGGTTGAATGGGGAATCTGTCTATCATTCCCACTCTTTCCTCATCATCTTCCAGTGGTCAACCTAGAGCTCCACAAACTGCTAGGGGGCAAGCTCAAATATATGGAAACTCTCAGTCTGGCACATCTTGTGACTCCTTTGTTTGAGGATACCATGACAGTACTGTTCCATGGGTTTTCCTTTTTCTATTCTTCTGTTCCTACCATCTGATGTTATACTTATCTATGTACCTGCCAAATATCTCCAAAGAATTATAAGCTCCTGAAGATGACAACTGTGGTTGCCTTTTTGCATTCCAATACTAAACATAGGATGTGGCACATCCCTAAGTATATGCTCAAAAATGTTGCAGTGAAATGGTGAAAGCCCAGAAGAAATATTCAATCGAGAAGTAAAAGGGAAGGGATGGGATGGAATTATTCCCTAGCAGAACAAAATATAAAGATCTGGGTGGGGGAGGGGGGATGAGGATGTCGACGATGGCCCGATAAGGGAGGATACTGCCAAAATCTATGACAAACAGTTAAAAAAAAAAGAAAAATTGGCTAAAACAATAGCACAGGGTACGAAACCCACCAAATTACCTCTGAAAACTGTGAAAGCCAACGAGTATTTATACAATCTGAAAATGCTGAAGAACTTCTGATCCTGCTAAATCTGCAGAACAGTGAAGGTGGCACAAGAAACTGTGCAAGCCCTCCTGAGGGTTGTCTCCAGGCAGGTAAATGATACATGAAAAGAAATTAAGCAGTGCTAAGAAATCCATAAGACCCAAGAAAAGAAAAATGTGGAAGAAAATATCATGAAGTCCTTAAAAGAGTGTTAAGAGATGTAAAAAAAGAGTAAGAAGAATCAATGTAGAAAATGTAATCTATGATAGAAGGTTTCTAAAATTCCAGAGAAGCAACAAAGAGCAGACTTAACTGCAGTGGAAAATGAAATTGGGTCCAATAAAGAACAACTGGAAATGCTGGCTCTAAAAAAAGTCACTGAATTATCGAAACCATTAGAAAGCCTATAAACCCTATTTGCAGACCTAGAGAAGAGATGAGAGTGGAGTGACCCCGAAGAACTGAAAGAAAACTGGGGCACATGATTTTAGGAAATCACCCAAGAAAATTTTACAGAATTGCTGAAAACACCTGGTAGATTACAAGTAGAAAAAAAAATCTAAAAGATGCCCACAAGCAAGAACCCAAGATCTAACATGCCTAGATGTAATGTAGTTAAACTCAAGGACTACAAAGATAAGGGAAAAAAAGATACTATTAACTGCCAGTTAGGAAGTAAATCATTTACCAAAGAACAATAATTAGTTTGACAGCAAACCTTTCAAGGATGACAAATGAAGATAGCAGAAATTGTAATACAGCATTTACAAAATTATCAAGCGTGAGCTGTGAATGCACAATTATTTCCCCAGTAAAATCCAACTTTCTTTTTTTTATGAAGACAGGAAATGAACATTTGAAAAGCAAACAGATTTTGAAAAGTTTATGGAGAGACATACTTCAAGGAAGTCTTCGGACAGCAAACAGGCCTCCCAGCCTGAATGATAAGCATTTAAAACAGCTAAGATAAGAGTTCCTAACATAATATGAAAACTCTTGTTAGCTTTGTATTAGCTTAATCATTACAGCTTTCAGAAGGGCTTTTCCAAGAAAGCAGCTTGGGAGCTGAGGTAGTGGGCACAAGCAAGGAAGGTGAATAAAAAATAAAGTCATCCAAAAGTGAAACTCATGTCTTTGAAAAAGAAGCAGTCTAAGTTAAAGTAACCTTTACACATAGACTAGAGAGGAAGAATCAGAAATCATTAAATTTGATAAGTCAGTATTCAATAAACCCATAAGCAAATTGGAGGGAGAGATTTCTGTTTGACAAGAATTGTTGGGAAAACTGAAAATTGGTTTGGCAGAAATTAAATTTAGATCCATGGCATATATCAGATACTACAATAAGCATAAAGGAGATCTGGATAATGAAGGACATATCATTTTGAAAAATGGAGAGAACAAGGCACCTTTCATATCCATAACTAGGAGGAAAACTCTTAACCAAACACAGGACAGGAATGATCAAAAAAACAAATGAAATCAGTTCCTTGAAATGGAAAAGATTTTTGCACAAATTGAACACAACCGAAGGGAGGAAATATTTGTACAAAAACAACTTTGATCAAGTTCTGATGTCCAAAATACACAGGGAATCAGCACAAATATCTAAGACCAAAAGCCATTTAGGACATAAACACAGAATTCTATAAAGAACTGAAACTATTAACAAGCATATTAAAGACAACTCCAAATCATGCATAGTAAGAAAAGTATAATCAAAACAACTCTGGGGTTTTACTTCATGCCTAGAAAATTAGCAAAGATAATAACAAGGTGGATACAGTCAATATTAGAGGAACTGTGGAAAGAAAAGCACACTGATGGGGCAGCTAAGTGATGCTATAGTGGATAGAGTGCCAGACCTTTAGTCAGGAAGACTCTTCTTCGTGAATTCTAACCTGGCCTCGGACACTTACTAGCTTTGTGATCCTGGACAAGTCACTTCATCCTGTGTGCCGCAGTTTCCTCATCTGTAAAATGAGCTGGAGGAGGAAATGGTAAACCATTACAGTATCCCTGCCAAGAAAACTCCAAATAGGGTCATGAAGCATCACCCATGATAGAAAAACAATGGAAAGTATACTAATACAGTCTTAGTAGAGCTCTGAATTGGCCCCAATATTATGGAAATATTCTAAGAACATGACTATAAATGCCTATTCTTTTGACCTAGATACCCTACTGTTATGTATATACCTCAAAGAAATCCATGTTAAAAAGAATGCTTACTTTAGAGGCAGTTGCTGGCATGAGAGTTAAAATGCTGGATCTGGAGACAGGAAGACTAGAATTTACTAGGGACCTTTACTAGTAGTGTGATTATAGGCAAGTCATTTAACTTTTCTGTTTGCTTCAATTTTCTCAATTGTAAAATGGGAATAAGAACAGTACCTATCCCCCAAAATTATTGTAGGAATCAAATGAGATAATATTTGTAAAAAATGCTTAGCATAATAGTCACTATATAAATGCTTACTCCCCCACCCCAAATATTTATTAGCAGTATTCGTTAAAACAGCAAAGTTTAGGGGCAGCTAGGTGGCTCAGTGGATAGAGCACTCAGGAGTACCTGAGTTCAAATCCGGCCTCAGACACTTAATAATTACCTAGCTGTGTGACCTTGGGCAAGTCACTTAACCCCATTGCCTTGCAAAAAACCCCCAAAATTAAATTAAATTAAAACGGCAAATTTTGGGGAGTTGAAGAGGGAGCAGATGCCCATTGATTGGGGGGAAAGCTAAATAGATTCTGTAATACATTAATATAATGAAAAATTACTGTGTCATAAAATACAATGAATATGATAACTACAGAGAAGAAGGGGAAGCTTAAATGAGTTCATACAAAATCAAGTAATCATAACTAGTCAGATAATGGACACAGTGACTACAAAATGTAAACGGAAAGACAATACCCAAAACAACTGACATTGAATGATGTAAAAACTGGGAACAATTTCATCCTTGGAGAAGAGAAAGGAGAAGACAATATCCCCCCCCCTTTTTTTTTGGCAGAAGGTAGCATTATGGATATGAGAAGCATATATAATTTTGGATTCAGTTTATGTGTTGATTAGTTTTGCTGGATTTCTCTTCCTTACTCTTTTTCATGAGGGATGATTTTTCTGCAAAAGGGTAGAATATATAGGGAAATGTAGGTGATATAAAAAGCAGGTATCAATAAAATTAAAAATGGAACTAAACTACCTAAGAATATAGTGGGTTTACATTTAAAATGATTCCATTAAATTTGCTTAATAACAGAAATAATAATTTAAAAGTGCATATTCCCTTATGAGAGGAAAAAACTGAATAGTACAACACTAAATATTGTTCATAAAGTATATAAAAATTGTAGGTTGGATTAAAAAGCAGAATCTCATAATACTATGCTTAAAGAAAAAACCACTTAATTCAGATTTATCCAAGAAAATTTAAAATAAAAGGCTTATGCAAATTTCCCATGATACTAATAAATCAGGAAAAGAAGGTATAAGATATTGGACAGAAAGTATTAAAAGAAATAGAGAAGGATACCTTATTATTCCAGGAGGGTTCTATGTAGAATGAAAGTATATGTCTTAAATATACACAAAAATATTCACATATATCTTCTAATAATTCTGTGGTAAAATATAACAAATGGTTTTAAGAAATAGTCAGTGGGAGATTTTAACACCACATTATCATTATATGATAAATTCAACCAAATATAAATAAGAAAGAAATCACAAAGTTACTAAAGATATTTAACCAATTCGAATATGTAAAGAACTTGATGGAATAAGTAAAGAATATGCCTTCTTTTTGAATATTCACTAAACATAAATGTTGAACATGTGTAGGCCACAAAGAAGACAGAGGCACATATAAAAAAGTGAAGATCATGCACAGTACACTTACAAATATATTGGGTTAAAAGTGGTAATAACTAATAATGTAATGAATATTGCCTTAGGATCCTTTAGATATTAAGTATTAAAAACAATAATCAACAAAGTGCATAATAATCCTTTAAGTTTTACAAGTACTTTATGGATATGATTTCATTTGGTCATCAAGAAGACAATCCTCTAAAACTTCATAGACGAGGAATTGAGGCCAAAATGAGTTAAGTGACTTGCCAAGGGTCACACAGCTAATAAGTGGGGCAGGATTTGAACTCGGGTACTCTATGTACTATGCCACCTTTTACCAAGTGCACTAAATAAAACAAGAAACTGTTTCTAAAAATAAATAAATTATATAAAATATATAATGACATTTCAGATATTTCCTATTGAAATCTATGAGATACAAAACAAAACTATGCTGAGGTAAATATCAGGAAAATAATATAATAAATTTATCAACAAGAGAAAAAATAAAGTCTAGATGATATCATCAGATACAAAGCCTTTTCAAATTAAATTAGGGGAAAAAATTTATCACTGCCTGAAAGAGACCTCCAAAAGAAAACTCAAAGGAATGTTATATTAAGTTTCAGAGCTCCCAGGTCAAGAAGAAAACATTATAAGTAACTAGAAGGCAGAGGGCTGGTAGTGCTAAAATCTTATTTTCATCAGAGCTGAGTTAAAGAGGCAATAGCATATACATCTAGAAGGGTATAAAAGTCTTCTTAATTTACAGAGAAATAGGAGGGTGAGGGGATATATATATATATATATATATATATATATATATATATATATATATATACATGCTTACATTGTTCTAAGAAATGATGAACAGGTTGATTTTATTTTTGTTTTGATTTTTGGTTTTTTACAAGGTAATGGGGTTAAAGTGACTTGCCCAAGGTCACACAGCTAGGGCATTATTAAGTGTCTGAGGCTGCATTTGAACTCAGGTCCTCCTGAACCCAGGGCCGGTGCTCTATCCACTATGCCACCTAGCTGTCCCAGCAGGTTGGTTTTAGAAAAACATGGAAAAATTTCATGAAATAAGGAAGAGTGAAATGAACAGAACCAAGAGAACATTGGATATAGTCACAATATTGTTCAAAGAATAACTGAACAACTAATCAATTATAAGTATTACAAATATTCAGACTATAAAGGACAGCTAACAAAGATGTTATCCACCTCTAAAGGGGGAAAAAGCCTGATAAATAGAAATATGCTTAGTTTAATTTTATACACATATATATATATATGCATTAAACACACATATATGTATTAAATAGCAGCCTCTATTTGGGGTGGGCAGGGAGGAAGGGGAGATGGCTTGAAATGTAAAATGTAGCAAAATTTAAAATTTTTTTTATTGTTTTTTGAGTTTTACAATTTACCCCCCAATCTCTCTTCCCTCTCCTCACCCCCCCCCCCCACAGAAGGCAGTCTGATAGTCTTTACATTGTTTCCATGGCATAGACTGATCTAAGCTGAATGTGATGAGAGAGAAATCATATCCTTAAGGAAAAAATACAATATAAGAGACAACAAAATTACATAATAAAAAAGTTAAAGGTAATAGGGGTAGCTAGATGGTGCAATGGATAGAGTACTGGGCCCTGGAGTCAGGAGGACCTGAGTTCAAATCCAGCCTCAGACACTTAATAATTACACAGCCGTGTGACCTTGGGCAAGTCACTTACCCCCATTGCTTGCAAAAACAAAAACAACAAAAAAATTTAAAGGTAATAGTCTTTGGTCCAAAATTTTTTCAAAATAAAATTATATTAAGAAAAAAATTCAATGTTCTTTAATTGGGGAATGGCTTAGCAAACTGTGGTATATGTATGTCATGGAACACTATTGTTCTATTAGAAACCAGGAGGGATGGGAATTCAGGGAAGCCTGGAGGGATTTGCATGAACTGATGCTGAGCAAAATGAACAGAACCAGAAAAACACTGTACACCCTAACAGCAACATGGGGGTGATGATCAAATTTGATGGACTTGCTCATTCCATCCAGTGCAACAATCAGGGACAATTTGGGGCTGTCTGCGATGGAGAATACCATCTGTATCCAGAGAAAGAATTGTGGAGTTTGAACAAAGACCAAAGACTATTACCTTCAATTTCAGAAAAAAAACTTATCTCATTATATAATTTTGCTATTTCTTATACTTTATTTTTCTTCCTTAAGGATATGATTTCTCTCTCATCACACTCAGCTTGGATCAATGTATACCATGGAAACAATGTAAAGACTGCCTTCTGTGGGGGGTTGGGGGGAGGGAAGCAAGAATAGGGGAAAAATTGTAAAACTCAAAATAAAATCTTTCTTAAAAAAAGGGGTAGCTAGGTGGTGCAGTGGGTAGGGCACTGGCCTTGGAGTCAGGAGTACCTGAGTTCAAATCCGGCCTCAGACACTTAATAATTACCTAGCTGTGTGGCCTTGGGCAAGCCACTTAACCCCATTGTCTTGCCAAGAAAACCCATAAAAAAATGAACCTTAAAAAAAAGAAAAAAATTTGCATATAAGACTAGAAGGAACTTTTCATAATATGATTTCTTTCAGAAGTATATCTCTGAAACCATGAACTAATAGTGTATACAGTAGGAAAACACAAAGCAATCCCATTAAAAACAGGTTTTGAAACCGCGATGTCTGTATTCTATACAGTACCTCCCTCACTCACATCCAATCTATGTGCATACCATGGCATCACCAGTTTGATGTCAAGGTCTTCTTTGAGTACAAAGGACAACCAATATCATCATCATCATCATCATCATCATCCTATTTAATATGTTTTTTTTTAAATCTCAGTAATAAAGCCTAAGAAGTAAATAGCTCTATGGACAGACAACATCATTTTATATGTAGAAAACACAAAACAGTCAACAAAAAATTAATAAACTACTTCAGTAAAGTAACAAGACATGACACAAAGTCACAAAAAGTCCTCTGAATTTCCATGTGCCACTAACAAGAACCAAGAGAAACTGATCTGAGACAGTTGATGATACAGCGGATAGAGCACTGGGTCTGGAGTCAGCAAGATCTGGGTTCAACTATGACCACAGTCAGTTACTAGTTGGGTGACCTTGAGCAATCTTTTGCTTTGCTTCCCTCATCTGTAAAATGGGAAAAATAATAATTGATACCTCACAGGGTTGTTGTAAGGCTCAAATGAGATAATATTTGAAAAAGCACTTAGCCTAGTCCCTAGCACATAGTAGGCACTGTTTGAATGCCTATTCCCTCTCCCTCACCACAAAAGAGAAATATTAAACATTTGGATGTTAACTTGTGAAGACATGAAAGAGACACAGACAAAGACGACTTGTGAATCATTTTGACAGAAATAAAGCACTGAACAAATGGAACAATGTGCCCTACTCCTGGTTAGGTTGGGCTGTGCTTTCTAAACTAACTTTCAGTATTAATGCAGCAGTAGTATCCATCAAAATATGAATAGATTATTTCACAGAATTAGATAAGGTCACAAGAAAATTAACATGGGAAAATACTGGACAGGAATATTAAGAACTAAGACAAAGAAGAGCATCAAAACAATCTAGCACTAGCAGGTAATTAGAAAACTGTCTGTGCCTGGAAAAAAGTCCAAGAAATTGATCAACAGCATAGACTAGGGAATTCAGAGATGGAACCCAGGTAATAGAAAAGATTAGTGCTTGATAAGCCCACATTCAAAAACCAGTGGAGAATGGAATCTAATTAGAACTACAAGGAAAAATAAAAACATGAACCTCCCCCCCACCCCCCATCCAAAAAAAAACCCCCAAACCAAAACTCTGATTTTAGATCTAGGTTACTTGCCATACATCACAATGCCATACATCACTGAAGCAGTGATCTCTGCACTTATACATATAGATTTATATTAATATACATTTATAATCATGAAAACCTGGAAGAAAAAGGCACCGATGTATTTATTTTAACCGTGGAGAAGAGGGATGCTTTTTAGTTTGTGTTTTCTTAGGTCTTTGGTGTTTATTCCGATGTATCATGTTGTTTCCTCTCAACAGAGCACAAGTTCCTTACAGCCAAGGATCATTTGCAAATGGTTGACACATAGGCATATTCTGAATAACTATTAAATCGCATGGAATGGATCAAACCAATAAAAGAGATCTTTGGCTGGAGAATGACAGAACCAGCTGTGATTTCTGAACATAAAGGGATGATGTTGTGTCATGTCAAAGAAATCTTAGCAGACTTGTATGAAACGAAGCAGAGCGAGCTGAGTAGAAGGAGGAATGATGTCAGAAAGCTGAGGAGGAAGCCTGGCCCTCACTTCCAGGTACTCAATGGTTTTGATTGACTAGATTGATTTTTTTAAGAGAGGACTTGGTTTTGGAGGGACACAGGGATGGCAATGTGCTAATGGGTAATAAAGTACTGATTACAAGTAAAGAACATTCATAAAAATATTTTAAAGTACAAAGAAAAATAAAGCTCAGAAGGGAACACAAAACATGGCAGTTGGGTTAAATCTAGTATGTACTCTAAAAATGTAGCAGAAGTTTACAAATTTATATACAGTTCCCAAGTTTTTTTCCCATATACTCAAATGTTCATGTATTATTCATAATTATTGTTAAATTCATAATAAAAAGGAAACATTTTTTAAAAGGAAGCATTTTTACAAAGAAATCATTTAATATAAAATCATGATTTTGATTATGTAAAGATTAAAAGGATTTCACACAATAAAAAGCAATCTCCTTAGATTTAGAAGCAAAGAAAAAAATTGCGAAAAATATTTGAAATGAATCTGATGGATACAGATCTGGCATCCAGAATCCATATGGAACTGATACATAATCTGTATGTTTCATAATCCAGAGTCTCTAATGAAGCACAATGCTTAAAAGATGTGAACAGACAGAAATAGATACAAAAGAAATACAAACTGCTAACAACTATATGAAAAGTATAATATTGGAGAAATAACTATTAAGACAACCTAAAGGCAATACTTACACCCACTAGAATGGGGAAAATGCAGGGGAAGATCCAATGATGCCATGGCCGTAAGGAAACAATCTCTCTAATATGTTTTTGGTGGGATTATGAACGAGTGTAAATATTTTGGATAGCAATAAGGTTTACTGAATTTATCATACCTTTTAAGCCAATGACTTAATTGCTAGGGCCTTATTCAGAAAGCATTATAAAGAGAAAAAAAGAACTTTTTTACAAAATTATTCACTGTTGTTATATCAGAGCAAAACATTGGGAGTATTTTCTATTTCCAATAATCAGAGAATTGCTGAATAAATTATGATCTATTTATGTAAGGAAACATCGTGACATAAAAACATAAGGTGTTACAACTATCAATTTGGAAATTGAGACAAACAGCTTTAAAAATTTATTCAAATCAAATAAACTAAATTGATGATAGATAAGAGGCAGACCTTAAGGTACAGAGACTGGGAGAAGAGCAGAAACCCCCAAAACATTAGAGTTTCATCACTGGAAAATTGGTCACCAGATAATGAATTATTTTTCCATTTCTTAATAAATCATAAAACTCTTAACAATTTGATCTGCGTCAAGGAAGGGAAGACCCGCGTCAAGGAAGGGAAGACCCACGCCAAGGAAACAATTGTTCCTTGAAGTATTAATGAAGTTCATTTATTTGATTGTTATTATTTGTCAAGGTCATAGTAAAAGATTTTTAAAAATAAAAATACTTCTAATCAACAAAGGCAGACATCATCAGCTTCTTGGCTTACTGGCTGTAACCAACCACTCAACCTATTCTAAAATTGGCCTGTCCTCCAGTGCCTGTGGCTTTCTCTCTAACACAGAAGTACCCAAGGACTCTGTTGAGGAGAGACAGTCAATTCACCAAAGCTATTTTTCTTGGAGATAGGAAAAGAGAATAAGAAAAGCATAGTTGGGAGGTGAGGGGGTAGAATAGATTTAACCTGGAAGTTTCCTTTTTCTAACCACTGGCTTCAGGATTCTTTCATAAATACACCAATGACTTGTGTATTTGGGGTTGAGGGTGGTGTGAGGTAGTGATAGAAACAGCTCAATTCAATATTTCTGGGTACAGAATTTTTGGTGCTTACCTGCTAAGAAGCGAAGCTGATTTTTCACTCTTAACCCTTCATCACCAGAACCTCGGCCACAGTCATCTTCATCATCACAGTCTCCACTTTCAACCTCTTCCTCACGATTCTTATCTGAGGCCCGTCTCAATGTTGTCATGCTTTTTAGGATCTAAAAGAAAATTACATAGAAGCATTGAATTTCAGAGCTGCAAGACACCTTGGAGACTATATAATCGAATCCATACCTGAAAAAGAAATCTCTTTATATCCAGAGATCCTATTGCCAGGCAGATACCCCAAGAAAGTACAGCAGAAAAAGAAAGATTCCCCACCTCCAACATAAAAATATCCACATTATCTCCTTTAATAGTACTAAAGAGCTGGAAACATGTAGATGCCCAAGGATGAGGAATAGCTCAACAAATTAAAATGAATGTAATGGAGCATCACCCCACTACAGAAACACAAATCTCAAGAATCTAGAGAAGCACAGGAAGATTTAAATGACCAATACACCATAAAGTAGGCAGAACCTGGAAAACAATGAGAAAAATGACTACAACAATGTCAGTGCAAAGAACAGCAACAAAAGGCATCAAAAAATTCAAACTAAATGCTTTGAAATGATAATGGCCAAGCTGGTAGAGGCTGGAAGCATAGGATACTGTAAATGATGTTGAGCTTGATTGGTGTCCTATTTAAGTTTGCAAAACACATTTTTTTCTCCTTTTTTATTTTAAGTAATAGCTCTCTAGGAAAAGCAATGGATGAATTTATTGGGGAATGAAGATGATGGAAAAACCTCATTTTAACAAGGCATTCCCCAGTTGACAAATGATCAAAGGATATGTGGAGGCAATTTACAGATGAGGAAATCTAAGCAATCCATAGTCATATGAAAAATTGCTCTAAATCATTACTCATTAGAGAAATGCAAATTAAAGCATCTCTGAGGTACCACCTCACACCTCTCAGACAGGCCAATATGGCCAGAAAGGACAATGATCATTGTTGGAAGGGATGTGGGAAACCTGGGACACTATTACACTGTTGGTGGAGCTGTGAACTCATCCAACCTTTCTGGAGAGCAATTTGGAATTATGCCCAAAGGGCAATAAAATGTGCATACCCTTTAATCCAGTAATACCACTACTGGGTCTATACCATGATGAGATCATGAAAAAGGGTAAAAACATCATTTTTACAAAAATATTCATAGCAGCCCTGTTTGTGGTGGCAAAGAATTGGAAATTGAGTGAATGTCCATCAATTGGGGAATGGCTGAACGAATTGTGGTATGTGTATGTTATGGAACACTATTGTTCTATTAGAAACCAGGAAGGATGGGAATTCAGAGAATCCTGGAAGGATTTGCATGAACTGATGCTGAGCAAGATGAGCAGAACCAGAAGAACATTGTATACCCTAACAGCAACATGGGGATGATGATCAATCTTTTATTTTTAGGTTTTTGCAAGGCAAATGGGATTAAGTGGCTTGCCCAAGGCCACACAGCTAGGTAATTATTAAGTGTCTGAGGCTGGATTTGAATTCAAGTACTCCTGAGTTCAGGGCCAGTGCTTTATCCACTTCACCACATAGCCGCCCGGGTAATAATCATTCTTAATGGACTTGCTCAGTGCATCAGTGCAACAATCAGGGACAATTTTGGGCTTGGGCTGTCTGTAATGGAGAATACCATCTGTATCCAGAGAAAGAATTGTGGAGTTTGAACAAAGACCAAAGACTATGACCTTTAATTTAAAAAAAAACACATTATCTTATTATTTAATCTTGCTATCTCTTACACATTTTTTCTCTTCCTTAAGGAAATGATTTCTCTCTCATCACATTCAACTTAGATCAATGTATACCATGGCAACAATGTAAAGATTAACAGACTGCCTTCTGGGGGGGGGGGGAGTGGGGGGGGAGAGGGAAGTGAAATTAGGGGGGAAATTGTAAAATCCAAAAATAAATTAAATAAATTATAAAAAAATAATGTTCATTTTAACAAGCTTGTATATAATATAAGTAAATAGTAGTCATGTAGTCACTCAGCCTTTGTTAAGGATAGTTCTGATTTCTAGGAAGTTTTTATTTCAAGCACAGATTTACTTCTCTGTAACTTCCATCCATTGCCTCTACTTCTTGGTCTCTAGGGTCAAGTATACAAAGTCTAATCCATCTTACATGTGACAGTTTTTCAGTTAAATAAAGGCACTTATCATAGGGATCATAAAGCCAGAGCTGGAATAAATCTCAGAGACCATTTAATCCAACCTCATTTTGCAAGTGATGAAACTGAGGTCTAGAGAGGTCAAGTGACTTGTCCCAGGTCACAAAGATAATCATAAGCAGAGATCAGATCGACACACCCCAAGTTGTCTTTTCTTTAGGCTAACCAGTTCCTTCAACACATCCTTGCATGACACAGTATCCTATCCCCTCATCATTCATTTTGCCACCTTCTTCTGGTCAAAATCATCCATTTTGCAATTTATAATGTTCTCTATCTCTTGTTGGTCATAAATTTCTCCCCTCTCCATTGATCCAACAGATAAAGTATTTCTTGCTCTCTTAATTGGGCTATGGTATCAGCCTTTATGTCTAAATCCTGTACTCATTTTGACTATATTTTGATATAGGAAATGAGATGTGAGTCAATGCTTAGTTTTTGCTATACTATTTTCCAGTTTTCTCAGCAGTTTTTTTTATTAAGCAGTGAGTTCTTATCCCAGAAACTGGAGTCTTTGGGTTTATCAAACAGCAGTTTTACTGTAGTCATTTAATTTGTATTTCTCTAAACAACAGTGATTCGGAGCATTTTTTTCATATGGTTATAAATAACTTTCATTTCTTCATCTGAAAAAGGCCTGTTCAAATTCTTTGATCATTTATCAGTTGGGGAATGACTTATAAATTTCACTCAGTTCTCTATATATTTTAGGAATGAGTCCTTTATTAGAAATACTACTTATGAAAATTGTTTCAGCTTTCTGTTTTCCCTCTAATCTTGGCTGCATTGGTTTTTATCTAAGTAAAACCTTTTAAATTTAATATGTTCAAAACTATTAAAATACATCTAGTTAATAGGTCACTTTCCTATGCATTTTTCATAAATTTACTTGATATTTTAAAGTTTTGATGCTCCAGATGAATTTTATTACATTTTTTCTACTTCTATAAAATAATTTTTGGTAGTTTGATTGGTATGGCACTGATTCAATTCACTTTTAATTCAACTGGGATAAGCATTGATTACGCCAGGCCCTATGCTAGATGCTCAATTCAAAAAGACAAAAAACAAAGCAGTCTTTGCCCTCAAAAAGCTTACATTTGACTTGAAGAAAATAATTTTTACACAGGTAATGTAAAATGTAAACCAAGTAATGGGGGGTGGGTTAGGCAAGGGAGGAGTATTAACAATGGGGAAAATCAGGAAGGATCTCCTGTAGGAGGTGATCAAACAGAGTTAGAGATTCCAGGAGACCGAGTAGAAGGAAGGAGGATATTCTAGAAGTGGGAGACAGTCTAGACAAAGGCACAGAAGTGGGAGATGGATTTCCATGTATGAGGAGCAGTTTGATTAGAGCACAGAATGTATGGAATTGTGAAATAATTCTGAAAAGAGAGCTGAAGATCTTGGTGGGATAAGGTTAGAGCTAATTTTTGACTGTTGCAGTCTTGACAATAATGCCCTGGATCTTCCAGAGTCGTTTTAAGAAAGGTTTGCCAAATGACCGAGTTCTCTATATTTCTTCGTTCCTTCCCTTCCCCACCCTGCAGCATGAAATGGACAAGGCTCAAGTCATTGGGAGAAGATGCATAGAGCCTTGGGCCTAGGGACATTCCTTTTTTTTTTAAATAATGGAAACAGGTAGGGCCATGTGATCCACAAACTCTGTGGTCCCCTAGCAAAGTCCTACAAGCAAGAAGTTTAAAGACCAACATCCTATTTCCCTCCCCTTAAAAGATGTCATTAAGGATATCCCTGGGAATAATGTTAAGAGATCATCAGCCAATCAGTACCTCCTAACAATGTGCCTTACCTTGGGAGGTAGGATACCAGTCCTTAAGGAGTAGCAGGTTGGTGTCAATTAAAGAGTGCTTGGCTTAGGGGCTTAAGGAAGTGCCAAGGCAAGTCACTTTCCTTCTTTGACTCAATTTCCTTACTTGGAAAATTAAACTAAGAAAATACCTCCAACCTCATAGAATTTTTATGATAAAAGGGCTTTCTAAGCCTTGAAAGAATATAGAAATGTGAGTTATTGCAGGCTCACGGTCTGGCAGCAGACTAGCCTTGGCATCAGGGAAGATCTAGGTTCCAATCCCACCTCCTGACATATCCTAGCAATGAGATCCTAGGCAAATCAGTTGACAAATTCTCCTCCACAGTGGATGAGGGAGTTACCATACCAGGACCAACCATCACAGATGGAATCACGAGCTCCGGTCTGTCCCACAATGTAATAATAATCATACCATTACAACCCTAAAATGCTTTCAGGTTTGCCAAACCTTCTGCATAGTTTTACCTCCTTTTAGCCTCATAAGCACCCTGTGACAGGGGTGTTATCATTATCCTCATTTTACAGCTGAGAGAAATGAAATGAACTGTCCAGGGTCACATGGCTAATTTCACTTTTTTCACCATCTTCTTCTTGCCTCCCAAGTTGAGTGGATAGGACACATGATAAATCAATTAAGTAGACATGTATTAATCATCTACTATATACAGAATACTATTTATTAGCTACTGGGGAAATAGAAAGATTAGAAACAACCCAGCCCCAGCTCCTAGGGAAATCTCAGTCTAGTTGGGACATAAGATAGTAACAGATAATACACATGGTACAGCATTAAGCGTGAGGTTCTAGGAAAGGTCCTAATCAACAACTCCTTTTACCATTTCTGGGTAAGAGACTGCCAGCTCATCTCCCTTAGTCCAATTTCTATTCCCTCAAATCTATCCTGCATGGTGCCCCTCATATTCTTCTGTTTGAGACACCACTTTCATATTATTCCCGTGCTCCTTAACTGCCAATGGCTCCTTACTCCTCCAAAGTTCTATGTTTGGCTTTGGCTTAACCTTCTTCTCATCTCCCAAAGTATGCCTGCCACTCCAGCCAGATGGGTCATATTTTTTCCATCATCAGTCCTCCCCCCATCTGGAATGATCAGCTCCCCTTTCTCTTGGCTACTCAGCCATCAAAACTAAGCCTTTTCTGAGCCATCAGAGATGACATAATGGGGAGAAAGCTGGAGTGGGAGTCAGAGGACCTGGATTGGAGGATTTTCTGCTGATTTCTATTTGGCACCCGGGCAAATAACTTCCCCCTCTTTTCTTGACCTCAGTTTCCTCATCTGTAACATTAGGGGGAGTTGGAATTGACAATCTCTCAGGACCCTCCTAACACTAAAGCCAAGGTCCATTAGAGGTAGGGTTTTGGGGGGGGAGGGGCTGGGGGTTGTTTTGATTTAGCTGTTCAGCTGCCTTCTTGAATTAAAATCCCTTGCTTAAAAAAATAATGAAGATAAAACAAGATAAACAATCAAATAGGTTTGCAAGCATATTTTAAGGACTTAGTTTGAGCCCATCTAGCTAAGCAATGGCTTGGTTTTTTTAAATGATGTGGAATTTAGGTTCCATTTCAAAGCCATTAAGTTGGGCTTACAACACTGTTTTGGAAATGTTTAGATGCTCAGGTTTATGCAACCTCCAAGGAGTGTTAGCAGGGCCTAGCTTTCCATGTCCATGACAATGTAAACACATACTTCACTGTTTGTATCGAAGTCGTGCAGTCTAATGGAAAACAAATGTTTTGACTTGACTCCATTCAACCTAGCTTTTCACGCCACAATCATTTACAGGGTATATGAATCAGCGAGGGCTTCCACACAAGGGACCTGCCTTTTGGGGATGCTCCCCTGATCCAAAGCACCAAGCTGGAAGCAGGATGAGCCCTTCTAGCTCATCATACTTTTCATGGTGGTAGTATAGAAAGCAGTAGGGTAGAAAGGTGTCACCCATACTTCAAAGAGGAGCAATCACAGGGAAATGTTCTCAGCTGACTAGAAGAAGTTGAGGATTTTCTGGCAGAGCTAGAAGACACCTTAGACATGGATGGTCAAGATGGAGACCCTCAGAATACAGAGGAGGAGTCACTTTCTTAGAGGGGAAGTGTCTTCCTTAAGGTTTCACTGAGAGTTAGAGAAAAGGCAAGTTCCCCTCAGAAAGGGAAGGAATCTTCAGTGTCCCACCCCTATTTGAGAAGGAATACCCTCTATCATCCCAACAAGTGGCCATCTAAGTTTTTGTTGACCATTCATTGGTTTCAGGGAGATAATTACCCCCTCAAGTTTCAGGGAGATAATTACCCCCTCAATTCTACTTTTGGACTCCTCTCATTTCCGTTGTTTTGGCCAGTACCAGAATTTCAGAGGTACAGAAAAATGAACTCCCAATGTCGAAACTCCCTCCACTTATATGGATCAGCAGTTTGCATGGCACCTAAAGTCTTAGAGAATTACTTGGGGCACAGTGTAGTAAAACAAGGTGCCCAAAGTCCCACATCCAGGATGATATGAAGACAAGAATCAAACTGGGGTCCTCCTTTCTTCAAGGTTGCCCTTCTTACTCACTGTGCTGGTCATGAGAATGTTTTTCCCTACATGCAGCTAAGTTTTATCTCTTTCCAATGTCTCCTCTTTTGCTCTAGGTTTTTCCCTTTGGCACTAACTTGAACAAATCTAATCCCTCTTCTATGTGCCAGCCCTTCAAATCCTTGAAGATAACTATAGTATCTTCCCCTGTCCACACACAATCATGTTCTCTGATCCTATAGATGACTTTCCTTTTCCAGGCTAAACATGCTCAATTCTTTTCATTGAGCCTTGGAGGATATGGTCTTCAGGCCCTTTCTCATCCTAGCCACTCTTCTCTGGATACTTTCCAGTATTTCAATGTTTTTTTTTTTCCCTCTGGAATGGGATTGAGGGGGAACAGCCTGAGAACCAGGGTCAAGTACAGACTAGTGATAATTTGCCTTGTACTGGACACCAGTTCAATTCCCAAGACTTTTAGTAAATAATTTCTGTGTTTCAAAGCATTATGCTAGGTACTGGGAATATTAAGACAAAACTTGAGAACAAGTAACTTACATTGTACTGGGGAATATAACAAGAAAGCAGACTGGTTAAGAAAAGAACATGTGACAAGGAAAACAAGGGGATCAAGAAAGACTCCTGAAGATGGCCCTTGAATCCGTCACTGACGGAAGCTAGGAATTCCAAGAGACAGAGGTGAAAAAGAAGGGTGTACCAGTCACAAGGGAAGGCCTGGGCAGTGGTATGATGAAAAGTTTTGGAACTAGCAAGTAGGCCAATTTGGCTAGACTGTGAACAAATATACATTATATCTGGAAAGGGAAGCTGGGGACAGATTCTGAGGGGCTTCAAATGCCACGTTAAGGCATTTATATTTTAGTTTAAGGGTAGTAGGGAGTCACTGAAGCTTCTTTAGGAAGATAATCTTGGCAGCCATGGATGGATTAGATGATGGATTGGAGAATCTGGAAGCAGGAAGACCAGTTAAGGAGGCCATTACAAGAGTGTGGGGAGACACAGGTATCTCTTAATGCAGCCTGAAGTCAGTTTAGCTTCCAGGCTACACACTTGGACAAGGAAACTGTAGGAAGCACATGTATGCGCATGTGTCTGAGGAAATCCTCCTTGCTAGTGAAACCAGGAAGATGGCCTGCCCCCACAAAGACATCTGCTGAGGTATTTACTTATTGTGAGGAAGGGGCCTGGAGAGAGGCTGCATCTCCATATGGTGACAGCAAGAAGGCTGCCTACACCCAACCTTGTTCCCATCTGGCATCACCTTCAGTTACTCCCTTTGATTTACAACACACCCAATTTCTGTTCCCTTTCCTACTTCCCTGACTTATGCTTGATGCCTCTTAATATAGAGTTGAAACATATGAAAAGAAGTGTCTACAAATAAATATCTCTCCCATAAAATACAGTGATGTGAGGGAAGGAAACTTAGAGTGAGAGAGATGAAAGCCATTTTTCCTGAGCGTTCCACTTGATCTGTTACCTTGGATAACTTTTGCCTAATTCACCAAATTCAATCAGTATTAAGGGTCTATTTATGTTCAAAACTCATATCAAGATAGGGAGATATGATCAAGATAGAGAGATATGCCTCCAAGAAGCTTACTACCTAAGGAAATGCATGCACACATGATGAGTAATTGTGAGAAGAAGAGATCACTTTCATGGGGGGGGGGGCAGAAGTGGTATTTGTCAGAAAAGGCCCATCTGAGTTGGACCCTGAAAGAGACTGTTCTGTCAGTAGATGAATCTTGTGCGGTGGGGAGCAGGTCATTCTCGGTACAAGAAACGGTGGGAGGAAAGTGAGAAAAGGGAGTAGAGAGTGGCCCCATTTGGTTTCTAATATATGAAGGGGTTTAAGTACAAGATAAGACTGGCTCCAGATTTTAGAGGGCCTTGAATGCTAGTCAGGAATTTACACTTTAAGCAAGAGAGACACTGAAGGTTTGGACCAGAGGAGCACAATGATCAGAGTGGGGCACTGGGGAGATTATTCAGGGAGAGTTTAGAGGATGGCTCAAGGGGAAGACCAGTTAGGATGCTCCTGCAATAGTCTAGGTGAAAAGTGATGAAATAGGGTGATACCTTCAGAGGTACAAATGATGACACCCCCTCCACACACCCATGCCTTTTCATCTTGTATATTATTCCTGTTCATGACCCTGTGTCCATTTCCTACTTCTCAACATTATCTCTGGCTCCTCACTCTCCCTTATCTCACATAGCTAATCTTTTGTATCTCTGTATCATCTCTTGAATCTGTCCCTTGTCCTCCACCCATACAGCTACTACTCTAGTTCCTGTCCTCATCACTTCCTTACTATTTCCAAAGCTTCTAACTGGTTTCAATGTCTGAAAGTCTCTTCATTCTCCAATCCACCCTTCACATGGCTGTCAGTGACTTTCCTATAGTGTGGCTAGGATGATGTCACTCCTGTGAGCAATAAACTGCAGTGGCTCCTTACCACCTCTAAGCTTGCCCCAAATTATGTTTTCAGCCTCAATGGACATCACTCCTCCTTTCTCATTCTGTGATCCTTGTCTTCTCTCTGTTCCTTACATACAACTCCATCTCCCACCATCATGCCTTTGCACCAGCTGCACTTCATGACTGCAATGCATTCCTTCCTCATGTCTACCTCTACCTTGCCAAATTCAGTTTCCTTCTAAACCACCTCAGCTGCTAACACCATTCCCCTGAACCAACTACTTTGTATTCCTAACTCTGTAGATCTTGGCTCTCCCTAGCCAGATTGTAAGTTCCTTGATGGTAGAAACTATTTCATTTTTATCTTTGTATTGCCAGCACCTGGGACACTGCATTGTGCCCATAGGAAGTACTTGCTTACTGACTGATCCTTTACAGGACCATGTGATGTCTTCACTTTCATCACATAGGTAATCCATGGAGCATGCAGGTTGCTCTTCTGTTATCCCTTGCTTTCCTTCTATGACTAGTGTGTCTTCCTTTGCCAGGCAGCCCTCACTTGGATGATACATATTATGCAATTCTTACAAGCAATTGGTTGGTGCTGATTTTCTGCAGCCTAGTTAGTTATGCCCACCATACATTTTTCCATTGCCCTTTGGGTGACTCACAATTTTGAGTTTTCAGACAATCTGGCACCCTATGATTTACAGGTATCACAGGAAGAATATCGATGTTACAGAGATGAGTATTTGTTTCAGGGAAAAGGCCAAGGTCAGTGAAAGCATTACATTTCCCAAATGGAATCCCACCGACTTTCTTCTAGTCAATTCTGGGATCAGTAGTGTCTGTCATATAAATACATAAGACTGATTTTTTTTGAGGATGTCCATCCAACTGTATATCATTATAATGTGGACAATAGACATTCTTCCTGTGTGGATAGTTAGTCCAAATTTTTTTGAGTGATTATGGATCTCATTTGGGAGGCTCTGCAGCATTCCAGGAATTGATGCAATCAGCATAGTATCATCCGCCAACAGGAGCATCTGGAGGCCTTCACCATCTATAAGGAATGTCTCTTCCATTTGGACCTTGGACTGGAAAATCCTCCATAACAGTGTCAAAAGTTTTTGGTGACTATACCTCTCCCTGTCTTATACTTCCCTTAAAAAGCAGAGTCTTCAAACAAGCTTAAGACTGTTATCCCTTTTGAGGAATTGTGTATGATTTTAAAATATGCATGGGAAACATCTCAGATGAAAGAGTCTTTGAGGCAATATTTTACTCTACCAAATTAATGTTTTTTTTAAAAAAATATAATAAATTAACATGGTAGAATCTAGTTTTCTCTGCACCATTTAGTAGATTTGTGACTCCAAAATGCCATTTATAAAAGCATACCCATTCTATACCCTAAAGAGATCATGAAAAAGGGTAAAAACATTGCTTGTACAAAAATATTCATAGCAGCTCTGTTTATGGTGGCAAAGAATTGGAAACTGAATGAATGTCCATCAGTTGGGGAATGGCTGAACAAATTGTGGTACATGTATGTTTTGGAACACTATTGTTCAATTAGAGACCAGGAGGGATGAGAATTCAGAGAAGCCTGGAAGAATTTGCATGAACTGATGCTGAGCAAGATAAGCAGAACCAGGGGCGGCTAGGTGGTGCAGTGGATAGAGCACTGGCCCTGGAGTCAGGAGTACCTGAGTTCAAATCCAGCCTCAGACACTTGATAATTACCTAGCTGTGTGGTCTTGGGCAAGCCACTTCACCCCATTTTCCTTGCAAAAAAATTTAAAAAAAAGTTTTAAAAAAATGAGAAGAACCAGAAAAACACTGTACACTCTAAAAGCAACATGGGGGTGATGATCAACCTTAATGGACATGCTCATACCAACAGAGCAATAATAGGGCCAATTATAGGGGAACTGTGACAGAGAATATCATCTGTATCTAGAGAAAGAATTTGTGGAGTTTGAACAAAGACCAAAGACTATTACCTTTATTTTTTTAAAAAAAGTTATCAGGCGGCTAGGTGGCACGGTGGATAAAGCACTGGACCTGGAGTCAGGCGTACCTGGGTTCAAATCTGGTCTCAGACACTTAATAATTACCTAGCTGTGTGGCCTTGGGCAAGCCACTTAACCCCATGTGCCTTGTAAAAAAAACAAAAAAACCCCAAACAAAATAAAAAAGTTATCTTATTTATGCAATTTTGCAATCTCTTGTATTTTATTTTTTCTTTAAGGACATGATTTCTCTCTCAATACATTCAATTTTGATCAATGTATAGCATGGAAACAATGGAAAAACTATCAGACTTTTCTTCTGTGGGGGGTAGGGTGAGAGAAGTGAGATTAGGGGGAAAAGTTTCAAAGTGAAAAATAAATAAATACATACACACATACATACATAAATTAAAAGCATACCCATACACATCTCATATTTTCATTAAGGGTGTTTTAAATAAGTATACATTATTCTCAAAGATCTTATGAAGATAAAACAAGCACATGAATGTGTAGTTTTTTAGAAAGGGGTCCCTGAAGAGTCCCATCCTATATTTATTCCCCCACCCCAAGGTGATCAGTTGAGAATCATTTCAATCAGTCAGGCTTGTGTAGTTTTTAGAAAGGGGTATCCACTGGGGTATAAAACATCTCCTTCCCCAGAAGTCACACTCTTCAGCAAGTACACACAGTGTCTCAAGTAAAGGAAATTCTAGCTTAAGGGGCACAAATGGCAAAGGAGATAAGTGAAAATTTCTGGTTGCTGGTGGCTACTGGGTTCCTTGTCAAGCCATGACTATAGAGCATCAGTTCTTAACTGCTAATATAGACACAGACATACGAGAATCTAGGGATCCCTCTAAAATATCAGTGGGAAGATGGCAAGCTCCACATCTTTTAGACTGTTAGAAACTGGTAGGAATATATCCAGGAAAGAGGTAGGGAAGGAAGGAGACTTGGTCAAGGCTAAAGCCAGGCCTAACCAGTTGGACAATTTAGAGAGGACCCTTGGGGCATGGCCAAATTTCCTCAGTTTATCCAAACATGATTCTAGTACAATATTATTCCAGGTCAAATTTTTGTCTATTGTCATCCTTCTAGTTTTATTCTTTATTGTAGGGCAATAGGGTTAAGTGATTTGCCCAAGGTCACACAGCTAGTAAGTAGCAAGTGTCTGAAGCTGATTTGATCTCAGGTTCTCCTGACTCCAGGGCCAGTGCTCTATCTACTACCCACCTAGCTGCCTTGTAGTTTTGTTCTTAAATGGATTTTGAATTATTGGGCCCAAGTAGATCTCACATCAAGCTTTCTATAAACATATTTTTTTATCTCTGCTCATTCATTCTATTTTGTAATGTGATATTTGTTTAAAATTTTTTATCATCCTCTCCTGAAAAGGAGAATTTCATTTACATTCTAGTATAGTATTTCCCTCAGCTGCTTTATCTTTCCACTTGGCAAAGAAACTGAGTATATGCTGGCTGAGGTAGTTTTTAAGCTCTTTGAGTTTCCTTGTGTGAATACTTCACATCAGCTCAATTTTACATAGGTAATGGTAATAGAAGAGGTCAATGTGTGTTCCTTTATCTATTTTTTCACATTGTAATTCATTTATTTAAATAGCTTAGGTTAGCGATGTATTAGTTTTGTGTCATTTCATTTTCACTTTTATTCTAAATTGGTGTTGATTCAGTTCTTTTTTTCTCACAAGTCAGGTATAGCTACCTACAGACAGGATTCAGAAATCAGTCCCACATCTGTAGCTACTCTTTTTTTTGGTCTATTAACATATGGCCAATTTAATTTTTGTGATGTTATTTCATCTTCATCATTCCTAGCATTTTCAAACTCTTTGTGATCAAAATAGTGTGCACATGTATGTGTGTATATGTACATATATCTGTATCTGTGTATGTGTATAAAAATATTAGGTTTCTGTATAAGGTATTAAACATTGGTCCTTTTATCATTGCCTTCTTTGAACCATATTTTTTTGCCATTCTTTCCTCTGTCTACTATTGCATTGAAGTCACAGAGTTAATATGTATATGTTAATTTCATCTGGAATATTTTATTGGGTACTTCATACATTTTCTCTCTTTATCCTCTACAATAGATGGTCATCATGAGTACTACCTTGGGAGGTGATCAAATGTCCCCAAAATAATGTTTCTTGAGGTCTTTGGTTATATGATAAAAAAAATCATTCCATCAACTCTCTATTGGCCTCTTTGGTGAGAATCTTGGAACTATCCTTGCATTTAGCTTTGATGACCTTATACCTTCTTGCCTCATTTTTAGTGAGACCAACAATAGTGAGATGATTCAGTTCTTCCAGAAGTTTGCTAACTCAATCATTGGACAAGGCTCTTGCATTTAGAGCCTTCACTACTAAGTTAATGTTTGTAGATGGCATAAATTCATATGACGTTTAGCACCCTATGCCATTCTTCAACTTACTACCAAATTAGAAGGAGGCCCTTGAGGGGCATTGTTTTTGTCCTATGAATTGCCATGACCAAAGAATTTGTTTACACATTGCTAGCTTTGGGTATGAATAAACAGGTAGGCTAACCCATGAAAAGCAGACCAACCTATTTCTGAGATCATATTCAAAGCCCTTCAAGCATGGAAAAAACTTTCTGAGCTTTTGCTCCTCTGGCATGGCCTTGGTGAATTAGTTACTCCCATGTCAAACTATGGGACATCAGACTAATAGGACTTTGGAAAAGATATTATCAAAGGAAAATTGGTAGACTATGGAAACTGATTTGCTCTGTGTGATAAGGGAGAAGGAAGAATCAAGAGATGGCTGAGGATCTGACCCTGGAACAGTCAAAGAATATTGCTATGATTATCAGAAAGAGAAAAGTTAAGGGAGGAAGCAGGTTTAATGAAAATGATGGAGAGTTTGGTTTTAAACCAAAATTATTTAGTGAGGATCAGTGAACTTTAGAAAAACCTTTAAAAATCATTAGGAAAGGGGTGGCTAGGTGGTGCAGTAGATAGAGCACCGGCCCTGGAGTCAGGAGTACCTGAGTTCAAATCTGGCCTCAGACACTTAATAATTACCTAGCTATGTGACCTTGGGCAAGCCACTTAACCCCACTGCCTTGCAAAAAAATATAAAATCTAAAAAAAATCATTAGGAAAAATCTTTAGAAAGATAAGTAAACTTGAAGTTCAGAAACCCTGCCTGGGTTCCTTCTTACACATCTTTTTCTTTGTTAGACCACTATTTCCTCCTCTATAAAATGAGATATTTAATTAGATGGTCTCTAAGATCAAATGCTAACATCAATGATATCCTGTGATCCTTCCAGCTATCATCATTCCCTATGTAGCTTGGGGTCTTTCTCTTTCTCTGGAACAGAAGTGTTAAGTAAAAGATACAGACAAGAAACTGGCCTTTTTTAAAACACAGAAACTTGTCCCATAAATTGGTGAATGGCTGAACAAATTGGTGAATGGAATACTATTGTGCTGTAACAAAGGACTAGAAGGGTGATTGCAGAAAAGCCTGGGAGACTTTCTTGAACTGATATATAGTGAAGTAAGTAGAACTAGGAGAGTTGTTTATACAATGGCAACAACACTGTAAAGACAAACAACTTGGAAAGACTCCAGAACACTGATTAACAAATGACCAACTACAATTCTAAAGTGCCAGTAATGACTCCTATTCCCCATCTCCTGATAAAGATATAATGAACTCAGGTTCAAGAATGAGATGGATTTTTTTGTCCATGGTCAATGTGGAAATTTGTTTCAGTAGACTAGACATATTTCTTACAAGGGGTTTGCTTTTCTTCCCTTTTTAGGGGAGGGAGGAACAATAGACTTTTCTTAAATGAAAAAAACTTAATTTTACAAAGAAAGATAAAAGCTTGTTGGTGACAAGAACAAAACTAATAAATCTAAGCAGGAGGCAATAAAGCAAAGGTGACTGAATGACTTGCTTAAAAGTCAATGGTTCAATGAGACCATGGAAAAGATGAGGCTTCAGTTTTGCTCAGACTTCAGACTTTGAGTCTGGTATGCCTTTTGCCAATGGGATCTTCAGAAGATTTGCAGACCTGTCTCTTCAACATCTCTTTTCCCCTACTTCTGTGCTCCCCGCCCCCCCCCCCCCCCAATCCTTGTAAACAGAGAACAAACTTTTCATTTTCAGGTTCCAGCCAGCTTGAGCCTATGTCAAGACAGGCCAAGAAGTCAGAGTTTCTACGAAAAACTGGGAAGGGCAAACAGGTCAGACCCTCCCCCTTTAGGTTTTCAGGCAAACGTCCAATGGTTCTCTAAGCTAAGATGTTCCTAGAGGAGCTAGAGCAGAAAGAACCTTGATTTCTTCTTCTGTGAAATACAGATGATAACACTTGTAACAACCAACTCCTGGCCTTGTTGTGAGGAAAGTCCTGGAAATAAAAGTTGTTGCTCTTAAAATGGTGTCATACATAGTGGATGTTGAAGTTTCAAACAAACAATAACACTTTGAGGAAGGCAGTACAAATATTACTATCACTATTTTACAGAAGGGGAAAGTGGAGGTTCAAACAAGTTAAATGACTTGCCCAAGAAAATCATCTATCTGAAATTCTAAGAACAGGTCTTCTGATCCCTAGTCACCTTAGTCTTAGACTGGAGGTTAACCAAGTTGCTACGTTAAGGACAACAAAGTTTATTGTAGAGAGAAATAGCTTCGAATGATCAACAAGCTATTTCCCTTGGCCAAAACCCTTTCTCTTTCTAGGTCTCAAGTTTCTTCCTTTTTAAAAGTCGACAATCAACAAACATTTATTAAGTGCCTATTATATACTCTAAACTGTGCTGAGACAGTGATTGAGTTTGATGATCTCTAAAAACCATTCCTGCTCTGACATTCTAGGATTTTCAGTTTCATGGTCTGTAAAATGGACATAATATTACTTGCACTCTTGTGCAGTCTAGGGGATGATTATTCTTCTAAAGGATTTTTTTCCCAATTAGGCAAGGAGTCTGTACTCTGGAGATGGCATCCTAAGGTAGAATGTGCCTGAACACTACTATTTTTCTTAAACTAAAGTTTGCACCAACTTGATGGGAGCATCTCCTGTTGTCTGAATGTACCAATCTAATTCATTCCAAACAGACAGCTTGTGGTTATGCTTTTGGGAAACAAAGATTCCTGTCTCTAAAAATAATCTCTAAATCTATGAATCACAGAAACCATGTCATCAAGGGAGGCAATTGTGGTCTAGTGGGAAGAGTGCGAGGCTTGGCATCAGAAGGCCTGCTCTTCGAGTCTCAGATTGTCTCCTTATTAAACAGCTGGGAGCACTTCTTTGGGCCCCACATTCTCCAGATGTCAAGTAGGGAAAGAAAAATTGTCCCTACCGCCCTCAAAAGGGGTGTTGTGAGTCTCAATGGACATCACATATAGAAAGTATTTTGAAAACCTTACAACTATATCAACTATCATTATCATCACCACACTCCATCTTCACTCTGGGCATCATCTCTGGCTATCCCCCATGTTCTTCCTTCTGTCCTCCAACTACTGACCTCTCTGACTTCCTTTAAGCCCCAACTAAAATACCATCTTCTACAGGAAGCCTTCCTCAAGCCCTCTTCAATTACAGTATTTTACCTCTTTTAATTAGTTTCTACTTAACCTGCACATAGCTGGCACTGCATGTATTTGTTTGCATATTGCTTCCCTCATTAGACTGTAAGATCCTTGAGAGCAGGGACTGTCTTCTGCCTCTTTTTCTATACCCAGCACTTAGCACAGTGCTGGGGACATAGAATATGCTGAATAAATGTGGATTAAATTCAATTAAATCACCACCATGATTAGACAGAGTCAGTCAGGAGTTACCTTCTTCCAGAGAAACTTTTTGAGAGATTGAAAAGACCTTGGGGGGAGCCAAGATGGCAACAAGAGACGATCCTATCTTAGGTGCTCTCTCATAAAACTTCTAAACTAAGGACTCTAACTAAATTTTCAATAGACAGAACCCACAGAGGGACCCAGTGAGGCAGCTCTCCTACTCAAGGTAACCTGGAAAAGAGCAGAAAGGCTCTGCTCCCCGGGGTTGGAGGGGCGGCCCAGCAGAGGGGTGGCCTTCCAGAGTGAAATAACTTCAGCCTCCCGGAGGCAGTCCCAGGGCACTGGGAGCCACAGCTCCTAGCAGCAGGGGGTGGGGTTCCTGACCTATGCCCGGGGGAGAACCAGGTACAAATTGGGAGAACAGCGAGGGACCTCTGCCAAAGCGAGCACGTGAAGCCCAGGCCTCAGGGCACACAGCGGGCAGCTTGGTCTTCACTGCAGCCCGGATCCAGGAAACAGAAGCAGGCAGAGCTGGTAAGCAGGAGCCCCCAGGGCATGAGCCCATTGAACCTAGGGAGGGGAATGAAGGGAGAGACTGCCGAGCTCTGTCCTCTGCCCCTGGAACAGGGCTCTGAACACATTCAGATCCTGATCGCAGTCTAGGCCCCCCCACAGAGCAGCAGGGTCCCCTGCCTCAGCCCTGTGGCAGAGTGGCACGCATATGGTCATTCACAGACCAGGAGGGAGGACAGAGCCTCACACACTGAGACCCTTGTGGGAGTGTCCTAAAACCTCAGGAAGCACCCCCAAAACAGGCTAAGGCTGGGAAAATGAGCAAGCAGAGAAACAAGAGGAATACCATTGAGAAATATTTTGCCTATGAACCCAAGAAGGATCAAAACACTCAGTCTGAAGATGAGGAAGCAAAAGCTCCTGAATCTAAAGACTCCAAGAAAAACACCAATTAGGCTCAGGCTATGACAGAGCTCAAAAAAGACTTTGAAAATCAAATGAGGGAGTTAGAAGAAAAACTGGGAAAAGAAATGAGAGAGATGCAGGAAAAACATGAAAATGAAGTCAGCAGCTTAGTCAAGGAAATCCAAAAAAATGCTGAAGAAAATAGCATGCTAAAAACCAGCTTAGGTCAAATGGATAAAACAATTAAAAATGTTATTGAGGAGAAGAATGCTCTAAAAAGCAAAATTGGCCAGATGGAAAAAGAGATAAGAAAACTCTCTGAGGAGAATAAATGCTTCAGACAAAGAATAGAACTCAGGGAGATTGCTGAATTAGGAGAAATCAGGACACAATACTTCAAAACCAAAAGAATGAAAAAATTAGAAGAAAATGTGAAACATCTCATTGAAAAAAACAACTGATATGGAAAACAGATTTAGGAAAGATAATTTGAAAATTATTGGGATACCTGAAAGTCATGATCAGGAAGAGAGCCTTGACATCATTTTCAAAGAATTACTACAGGAAAATTGCCCTGATATCCTAGAATCAGAGGGCAAAATAGAAATGGAGAGAATCCACCAATCCCCCTGAGAAAGAGATCCCAAAAAACCAACCCCCAGGAATATTATAGCCAAGTTCTAGAACTCCAAAGTCAAAGAGAAAATATCACAAGCAGCCACAATTCAAATACCATGGAGCTGCAATCAGGATCTCACAGGACTTAGCAGCAACTACATTAAAAGCTTGTAGGGCTTGGAATATAATATACCGGAAGGCAAAAGAGCTCAGAATGCAACCGAGAATCAACTACCCAGCAAAAATAAATGTCCTCTTCCAGGGAAAAAGATGGACTTCCAATGAACCAGGGGAATTTCAAATGTTCCTTTTGAAATGGCCAGAGTTGAACAGAAGGTTTGATCTTCAAATACAGGACTCAGGTGAAGCATAGAGATTGGAGGAGAAGGGGAAAATATGAGGGACTTGATGATGAACTTCATATATTCTTGTATAGAAAAATGACAGATAATACTCATATGAACCTTCTCAATTAACAGAGCAGGTTGAAGGAGCTTTTATAGATAAAGCACAGGAGAAAGCTGAATTTGAAGATAAAATAAGGTGTAAAAATGGAGTCAATAGAAAAAAGGGAAATGTAATTGTAGAAAGAAAAAGGAGAGGGGGGAATAGGTCAAGATATTTCATATAATAAGATTTTTCTTTATTACAATGAGCTGTTGCAATGATATGGAAGGGGGGAAGGCAAGGGGGAATGAGGGAATCTTTGCTTTCATCAGAGGTGGGTAGGAGAGGAAACAACATATATACTCAATGGGGTATAGACATCTGGAGTAAGAAGGGGGGGCCAGGGAGAAGGGGTGGGGATGTGAATGATGGAGGAGAGGATGAACCATGGGGGGACAGTGGTCAGATATAACACATTTTCTTTATTACTTCTTGCAAGGAGCTGGGATTGGATAGCCTGTCCAGGACCATAGGGCCAGGTGGATGCTGGGCCTAAGGGGTGGTATGGGGGCTCAGGGCCTCTTGGCTCCAGGGCCAGGGATCTGTCTGCTGCACCACTCAGCTACCCTACAGTAGAGTCAGTGAAAGGAGAGAGAAAACATAGTACATGGTAGTGGAGAAATACGAAAGGAGGGAGTTGCGATCAGCAATGGCAATGGTGGAAAAATATGGAAGTAACTTTTGTCATGGATTTATCATAAAGAATGTGATCCACCCACGACAGAGTTGGTGGTGTTGGAACACAGAATGAAGTACATTTTTTGTCATTATTATTTTTTTGGGGGGAAATGCTGGGCAAATGGGGCTGGGTGGCCTGCCTGGGCCCGCATAGCAGGGTGATTGTTGGGTGTCTGAGGCTGGATTTGAACCCGGGTGCTCCTGGCTCAAGGGCCAGTGCTCTGTCCACCACCCAGCTTCCCCTACTATTATTAATATTTTATTTTATTTTAGGTCTTTTTTTCTTTTTATGGTTTTTGCAGGGCAGTGTGGTTGAGGTGGCTTGCATGTCACACAGCTAGGTGATTGCTGGGTGTACGGGGCCGGATATGGGTTCGGGTGCTCCTGACTCAAGGACTGGTGCTCCGTCCACTGTGCCTCCTGGCCATACCTACAATTATTACTATAATTATTTAATTTTAATTTTAATTTTTTTCTCTCCCCTTTACTTTATCACTCAAGTGAGTCTATAGATTTTGGGGTTTGGGGGTATTTTGTTTACTCTTAAATAAGAATATTTTATTAATGTATAAAAAAACCATTGTTTGTACAAAAAGAGAATGAATGAATTTTAAAAACAAATAAATAAATAAAAGACCTTGGGACTGGAGCCAGGGAAGTGAAGTTCAAGTCTGAGTTCACTAACTGGATGAATATAGCCAAGTGACTTGCCTCCTTTGGCCTTCTTTTTCCCCATCTATGTAGCATGATAGGATTGAAGTAGAAAAACTTTAAAGGCCATTTTCAATTTGAAATGCCAAGCCTCCCCACCCCCCCGGAATTTTCCCTGTCAGAAGAAGGGCCTATGTTGTATATAAGGTCCCTTCCAAGTGGAACTCATGTGATCACATGACTGAGATTCAAGTGCCAGATGAGGCACTAAGTGGCTATGTAATTCTGGATGACTGTATTCCTTTCTCTAGGTCTTGGGCTCCTTTGCCATCTATAAAATATGGAAGTTGGACAAGATTACCTCTAATATTCTTTTCCACCTCTCAATCCCCTGAAGCTACTTCTGAACTACTAAGGGTCAGTGGAAATCTTATACCTTTCTAAGAAAGGCCCCCTACTGGCACAGACTGAGATTCAGGGCTTTTATAGATGATGATGAGGATGAGGATGAGGATGATGATGATGATGATGTTTGCTCTTCAATATTGAAGAAGACCATGACATCAGGGAGGTGATGTCATGACAAGCACATGAATTGGATTTGAGTGAGGGGAGCTGTGATAAGTCACAAGCCTCACCTTCTTCAGAGCCATCTGGGTCCAGTGGTCAGATATGAGTCAAGATGACTGGAGATGGCCCTGGATGCGAGGCAGGCAACTTGCCCAAGGTCACGTAGCTAGTAAGTGTCAAGTGAAGTGTCCGAGGCTGCATTTGAACTCCCGTCCTTCTGACTCCAAGGTCAGTGCTCTATCCACTCTGTCACTTAGCTGCCCATGAGTTTTAATTAGGATTTAAGAGAGAAGAGTTGCTCTTGGTTATATACAATTTAATACATGACATTGAGAATAGGGGTAGGGATCAAGACTGACCCTGATGAATTACCTAGCTGTGTGGCCTTGGGCAAGCCACTTAACCCCATTTGCTTTGCAAAAAAAAGACTGGCCCTGAGATTTTCCTAATAGAGAGAGCTCTCAGATGAGAAAACTCTCAGTATATTCGGCAGCATCTCCTCAGCATCTTTTGGCTTTTGAGAGCTGCCTAAGGCCCTGAGAGATGAAAGGACAGCCAGGATGTGTTGGACAGAGAACTCAAATTCAGATCCCCTGGCTGCTGTCCCAGCTGCTTCTCTTTTTAAATATGATCCAGATAATAAAGGTTGAAATATATTAATGCATAATAAAGGGTAAAGTATATTAATGCAATAAAGTATAAATAAATAAAATACAGAAACAATACAAGAACTGGCAAGTAATAAAAAAAAATGAAGCCAGTGAACAGATTCTAGTCATGGAAACCTTGGACCTACAGCTTTATGGAATCATAAGAAGTCAAATTTCTTTTTTTATATTTAATATTTATTTATTCTCATTTTGCACAAATAATGATTTTATACATTAATAAAATATCCTTGTTTAAGAGTAAACAAAATACCCCTCCCCTCCAAAATATAGACTTGCTTAAGTGATAAAGTAAAGGGGAGAGAAAAAAATTAAAATTAAAAAAATAGCAATAATTGTAGTTATGGCCAGGTGGCGCAATGGATGGAGCACTAGCCCTGGAGCAGGGAGCACCCGTATACCCAACAATCACCCAGATGTGTGACATGAAAGCCACCCCAACCTCACTGCCCTGCAAAAACCAAAAAACGGAAAAGAAAAGACTGAAAATAAAATACAATAGTAATAATAGTAGGGGCAGCTGGGTGGCGGACAGAGCACTGGCCCTTGAGCAAGGAGCACTCAGGTCCGAATCCGGCCTCAGACACCCAACAATCACCCTGCTATGCGGCCCCAGGCACCCCCCCCCAAAATAATAATAATAAAAAGTGTGCTTCAGTCTCTGTTCCAATACCACCAACTCTGTCGCAGGTGGATCACATTCTTTATGATAAGTCCATCACAAAAGTTACTTCCATAGTTTTCCACCATTGCCATTGCTGATCATAACACCCTCCTTTCGTATTACTCCATTACCATGTACTATATTTTCTTTCTCCTTTCACTCTGACTCGGCTATAGGGTAGCTGAGTGGTGCAGCAGACTGATCCCTGGCCCTGGGGCCAAGTGGCCTCGAGCCCCAATACCACCCCTTAGGCCCAGCATCCACCTGGCCCTATGGTCCCGGACAGGCCATCCAATCCCAGTGCCTTGCAAGAAGTAAAAAAGAAAATGCATTATATCTGACCACCATCTCCCCATGGTCCATTCTCTCCTCCATCATTCACATCCCCACCCCTTCGCCCTGTCCCCTCTTCTTACTCCATATGTCTATACCCCATTGAGTATATATATACTGTTTCCTCTCCTAGCCACCTCTGATGAGAGCGAAGATCCCCTCATTCCTCCTTGCCTTCCCCCTTCCATATTATTGCAATAGTTCATTGGAATAAAGAAAAATCTTATTATATGAAATATCTTGGCCTATTCCCCCTCTCCTTTTTCTTTCTCCCATTACATTTCCCTTTTTTCTATTGACTCCATTTTTATACCATATTTTATCTTCAAATTCAGCTTTCTCCTGTGCTTCATCTATAAAAGCTCCTTCTACCTGCTCTGTTAATTGAGAAGGTTCATATGAGTATTATCAGTGTCACTTTTCTATACAGGAATACATGGCAGTTCATCATCATTAAGTCCTTCATATTTTCCCATTCTCCTCCAATCTCTATGCTTTGCCTGAGTCCTGTATTTGAAGATCAAACCTTCTGTTCAGCTCTGGCCATTGCAACAGGAACATTTCAAATTTCCCTGGTTCATTGAAAGTCCATCTTTTTCCCTGGAAGAGGACATTCAGTTTTGCTGAGTAATTGATTCTCGGTTGCATTCTAAGCTCTTTTGCCTTCCGGTAAATTATATTCCAAGCCTTACGAGCTTTTAATGTAGTTGCTGCTAAGTCCTGTGAGATTCTGATTGCAGCTCCATGGTATTTGAATTGTGTCCTTCTGGCTGCTTGTAATATTTTCTCTTTGACTTGGGAGTTCTGGAACTTGGCTATAATATTCCTAGGGCTTTGTTTTTGGGGATCTCTTTCTCAGGGGGATCGGTGGATTCTCTTCATTTCTATTTTGCCCTCTGCTTCTAGGATATCAGGGCAATTTTCCTATAATAATTCTTTGAAAGTGAAGTCAAGGCTCTTTTCCTGATCATGACTTTCAGGTATTGCAATAATTTTTCAATTATCTTTCCTAAATGTGTTTCCAATATCAGTTGTTTTTTTCAATGAGATGTTTCACATTTTCTTCTAATTTTTCATTTTTTCGGTTTTGAAGTACTGAGTCCTGATTTCTCGTAAATTCATCAATCTCCCTGAGTTCTATTCTTTGTTTGAAGGATTTATTTTCCTCAGAGAGTTTTATCATCTCTTTTTCCATCTGGCCAATTTTGCTTTTTAAAGCTTTCTTCTCCTCAATAACTTTTTAAATTGTTTTATCCATTTGACCTAAGCTGGTTTTTAGCATGCTATTTTCTTCAGCATTTTTTTGGATTTCCTTGACTAGGCTGCTGACTTCATTTTCATGTTTTGCCTGCATCTCTCTCATTTCTTTTCCCAGTTTTTCTTCTATCTCCCTCATTTGATTTTCAAATCTTTTTTGAACTCTGTCATAGCCTGAGCCCAATTTCTGTTTTTCTTGGAGTCTTTAGATGCAGGAGCTTGTGCTTCCTCATCTTCAGACTGAGTATTTTGATCCTTCTTGGGCTCATATGCAAAATATTTCTCAATGGTTTTCCTCTTTTTTCTATGCTTGCTCAATTTTCCAGCCTAAGCCTGTTTTGGGGGTATTTCCTGAGCTTTTTACAAAGACCTCAGTGTGTGAGGCTCTGTCCTCCCTCCTGGTCTTTAATGACCATATGTCTCCCCCCCCTGCCACGGGGCTCAGGTGGGGGGGGGGGCTGCTGTTCTATGAGGAGGGGGCCTAGACTGTGATCAGGATCTGAATGGGGTCAGAGCCCCAGAGTTCTGTTCCAGGGGGCAGAGCTTGGCAGTGTCTCTCTTCACTCCCTTCTTTAGGTTCAATGGGCTCATGCCCTGGGGGCTCCTGCTTACCAGCTCTGCCTGCTTCTCTGTTTCCTGGATCTGGGCTGCAGTGGCCATGCTGCTCCCTGTGTGCCCTAAGGGCTGGGCTTCACATGCTCTCTCTGGCAGAGGTCCCCCTGCTGTTCCCCCAATTTGTGCCTAGTTCTCCCTGGGGAATAGGTCGGGAAACTTTCCCACTGCTGGGAGGCCCAGCTCCCAGCACCCTGGAGCTGCCTCCGGGAGGCTGAAGTTCATTCACTCTGTAAGGCCACCCCTCTGCTGGGCCGCCCCTCCAGCCCCAGGGAGCAGAGCCTTTCTGTTCTTTTCCAGGTTACCTTGATTAGGAGAACTTCCTCACTAGGTCCCTCTGTGGGTTCTGTCTCTCGAAAATTTGGTTAGATTCCTTAGTTTCGAAGATTTATGAAAGAGCACCTAAGACACTGTCCGTTCTTGTCACCATCTTGGCTCCGCTCTCATAAGTCAAATTTCAATAGCAGTTTAAGGTATGTAAGAGGCTCACAAATAGCCCTGATATAGAGGCTTGCAAAGGACTTTCCTCTCAGCTATCTTTTGCCACAAACAGCACAAGAATTAGTGGCAGCATTTTACAGATGAGGAAATTGAGGCTCAAAGAAATCAAGGAACTTATTTGAGCATATAAATCAAGTGACAGAATTAGGACAAAAATTCAGGCCTTTTGAACTTCAGAACTTGAGGTCAGGGATTGATTCATTTTTATTTTTCCTACCTACTATAGTCACCAGCATATAGGATCATAGAATTAGAGATGGAAGGAATCTCAGAAGCATTATAGTCCAATCCCTTCATTTTGTAGAAGAGGAAAGTGGAAGGACTTGCCTAAAGTCACATAGAAAATATGTAACTGTAGCCAGAATTTTAACTCAGGGCTTCTGACTCCATATCCAGGTACTTTTCATTATCTTCACAGTTCTTGGCTATGCATAGAAATGCTAGCTGTTATTATGATTATTGGAATTAGAATAATGATTATTATCATTATTGGAACTTTCATGAATGCTTATTGAATGGAATTGGTGCTGGATTTCAGAGGGTTTTAGGGATCATATATAGTGATCAAAGCTATAACTTGAGTGAAGTGAGCAGGGCTTTGCCTCAGGGGACCCAAATTTAGATATCATTGGCAGCACATATATTCCTTTAGCCTTCCTGCTGCCAGAAAAATTCCACTACATAGGAATTTCCCAGATAGCTTACTTTTTAAAATAATGGTATTTTGTTATTTCCAATTCCATATAGATAATTTTCAGCATTAATTTTTGTAAATTTTCCCTCTCTTTTCTTGTCTCTTCTCTAAGGATATGATTTCTCTCTCATCACACCCAATTTGGATCAAGGTACAACATGGAAACAATGTAAAGACTGTCAGATTGCTTTCTGTGGGACGGTGGGGGTAGGGAAGTAAGATTGCGGGGAAAATTGTAAAACTGAAATAATATCTTTAATAAAAATTAATAAGAATTCAAAAAAAATTTTCCCTCTCTTTCCTTTCCCTCCTCACTCCCCAAGACAGCAAGTAATCTGATATAGGTTACACATGCACAATCATTTCATACATATTTCCACATTAGTCATGTTGTGAAAGAAGAATCAGAACAAAAAGTAAAACCACAAGAAAGAAAAAATAAAAAGCAAATTTTAAAAAGTGAAAATGGTATGCTCTGGTTTGCATTCAGACTTTACAATTCATCCTCTGGATATGGATGGTATTTTCCATCACAAATCTTTTAGAATTATCTTATTTTCCCAAGGTCTCTAACCCAGGTGAAGTCCTGGCCCTCCTGATCGCCATCATTCTCCCTGCACACTGCCAGCTTCCTAGTGTCCAGAGCCCCTCCCACAAATTTTCCCAACAGAATTCAAGGAAAAATATTGATTTGAGGTTGAATTGTGTAAAGATTAACTCAGGTGCCAAATAACTAATTATTACTCTGGAAATGCTAAAACATTCATTTCACAGAGGAGGAAAAGATACTTTCAAGGTGGAAGTAACTTCCCTAAAAACTCACAGCAAATAAATGGAAAGAGTTCAGACAGCATCTCCGGTCTTTGATTCTTTCCAGTGAACTCAATCTATCAGTGTCTACTAATGGTTGGTTCTCCCAAGGCTCTGTCCTGGGCTCTCTTCTTTTTTCTTTCTATACCATCTTACTTGATCTCCTAAGCTCCAAGCTCAACAATAATCTCTTTATAGAGGATTCCTAAATTTGTATAGCCAGCCCTAACCTTACTCCTGAGCTGCATATCATCTGTTGGATATTTTGAATTAGATGTCCTATAGGTAGTATCTTCCCCCTCCCCCCCCGCCACCTTGGGGAAAAAACCCTCTTCTGAACTTGAAATGATAGGAGTTGACATTAGATTAGATATTAGGATCACAGAATAGGAAGCTTTAGAGATGAAAAGATAAGTTCAGGGAGAAGGAAAAATCAGAGATGATTTAAGTGACAACTGATTTAGATGACCAAAAGAATAATGGTATTATTAATAGAAAAAGAAAAGTTAGAAAGTATTCCAATTTAGGGAGAGAAGATAATGTAATTTCAGACAAGATGAGTTTGAGGTGAATTGTAAATATAAAACTGGAAAGCTTGAGAGAGGTTGTGAGGTGGGTATAAAGATTTGGGAATTATTAGAGGATCATAGATTGACACCTGGAAATGACCTCAAAATCATTAAGTCTAATCCCTTCATTTTATCCATGAGAAACTGAGGCATAGAGTGTGAAATAATTTGTCCAGGGTTTCTCTCAGGCAGAATTCAAAGCCACATCTTCCTGACTTCCAAGGCTAGCAATCTCTCTAATCCACAGAGTTGCTTCAGTTTTGGCAAGGCAGCAATTGAAGTCACTGAGGAAAGAGTAGAAAGAGATGAATTCCCTGGATAAAAACTTGGGGTACACCAAAGTTTGGAAGGAGAATAAAGAGATAAAGGAGTATGACTTGGCCAAATTCATGCATTAAGTAAATTGGCAAATCTGACACCTAGGTTTTCCAAGGGCTCCAAGTTTGTTCCCCTGTACCAGAATTCCGAACCAGCAGTCTCCTTAGGGAACATTTGTTGAACCACACAATTTACTGAGAAAGAAATTGATGCCTTAGATGAAAGAGGAGAGCTATGATAGCATAGTGGTAAATAAACTACAGGAAGAGACCATATCAGTCTAGGCTGATCATATGATCATAACAGGGAGAAAGAGGATGTGATTGAAAGAATAATGTCAAGGAAAAGACAGATGAATATCAATGGAGGCTCTAACACTGGCTAGGGTCAGCACTTCCTCAGTGACTCTAAAGAAGGTAAGAAAGGGTGAGGACACAGAAATGATGAGAGTGGAGGGAGTTTATAATGGCATCAGTCTTCTTAGGAAAGTTGCCAATAGCTAAAGTGGCACAGTGGATAGAGCACCAGCCCTGGAGTCAAGAGGACCTGAATTCAAATCTGAACTCAGACATTTAATAATTACCTAGCTGTGTGACCTTGGCCAAGTCACTTAACCCTACTGCCTTGCAAAAAAACCCAAACCCAAATAATAGTACTTACCTCAGAGGGTTGTTTGGAAGCTCAAAAGAAATCATATTGGGAAAGCACTTAGTACAATGTCTGACATACAGTAGGCAGTACAGAAATGCTAGCTATTATTAGGTGAGTTCATTTGCTAGAAGGGAAAGACTAGAGGATTGAGAAGAGAAACTTTGAAAGAGTCCCTGGGAAGAGACCAATGAAAAGGAGAACAGGCAGAAGTAAGGGTTTCATTGACGTTGGACAGTGTATATTTGAGGTGGATAAAGTGAGCAGTTTCAGAATTTCTTCTGAGCAGCGAGGAAGCAGATGGTTAGAATTCCCTAGTACTGCCGAACAGCAATAGAGGAAGGGCAGAGAATCCAGAAGGCAAGAGATTCAAACGTAGAGGAGAATGAAATTCGAAAAGGATTAATAAGGACAAGAGCAGATAACTAAAAAAGGGAAAGACTCAGAACAGAGATGAATGGAGGGATTGAAAGTCCTGACAAGGTTAAAGGAAATGGCAGAAGAGGAAGGATAGGAGATTTAATTTTTTCCATATCAAGGCTTGTGTGACAGAGTTTGTATCCTGGGATACACACACACACACACACACACACACACACACACAGGCTCTTCTTCTGTTGGGGCGACTGGATTTGTGAGAACTTTGCCAGGGGAGTTCAAGCTTGGCACGGTCAGCAATGGTCTTTTGTCCAAGGACTAGTTTTGTTAGATAGGTAGGTAGGCTAATGATGTGTTTCTGGCCAAGACTATTCATAAAGCCTGACTCCTAGAGAGCAGAAGAGTTTCAATCTAATTCAACCTAGATGAAATCAGATCATTGCTAGTACAAAGCAGGAAGAAGTAAAGGTGTGAGCATTCCTAGCAGTGTCTAAAAGTAGGAACCACTTAAAATCAAAGTGGAGAAGCTAAGATACCTGTGAAGAGAAGGGAACTCATATTAGGAGGTCATAGAAAGCTATCTCTAAGGAACTTCAAAGGTTCATCTGGTCCAGTGGTGTTGAACTCAAATAGAAATGGGGCCAATAAACCATCTATAAGGATGCCTGTAACCATCTTTTATAAGGATTCCTGTGGGCTCTATATTGACTTCGAAAACTATATATTAACAATTGTATATGTTCTCTTGTATTTGCATTTCTTGTTTTAAATATTTCCCAATTATATTTTAATTTGATGGAGTGAGAGCATGGTAGGCCCCTGGGGGCATGCTTGCCACTTCCCATCTAGTCCATTCCTCTCATTTTTTAGTCAATGGAACTGGAGCCCAGAGAGAGGAAGTAACTAAGCCAAGGTTACACAGCTAACAAGTCCCAAAGCTACAACCTATACTCGAGTCTCCAGATCCAAAGTTCTTCGGTACTATCTTCCTCACACTGGAGAAGTGAGGAGCACTGATCCTTCTTCTAAAATCTGTGAGATCTTGGAGTTGAACCCATTAATTCCCATCTTCTTCATATTGAACCTCTCCCAGCCATAGGCAGTTAACCCTTACTGAACCCACTCTGGGTGTTACCGACCCCCCCACCCCCAAATGCACCTGTGCATAGTTAACATGTCAATTCTAGAAGAAAAAGGGGGGCTTTTACTCAAGTCCCAATGCCAACTCCCTTGCTCCAACTTTCATTTGGTGGCATGAGGATAATTGATACATCTTGAAATAGCAACTATATTTAAGTGCAACCCTGGCATTTCAGCCATTAACATCGTGTGTTGGCATGTTTTTTGCACGAGGCAGGAAAACGTACAGTGTAACGATGGGGAAAGAAGTGTGCGGGCATTCAGGCTCAGCACAGCCATCTGGAAGCTTCCAGCCTGCCCTTCACCCTCTGAGGCCCACAAAGACAAGTCACTGAAATGGTAGTCATATAGCTCCACACCAAGTCACTCATATAGACTCACATGCTTAGGTCAGAAAAACTGACAGCATGCCTCATGGAGAGCAGCAGGCCAGGCCAAAGGGTAGAAATGTGGATGGAGCAGTTGCAGTTGGCCATCTCTCCCCACCAGACCTGGGGCATGGCTGTGACCCATGGGCCATAGTAGTCCCTGAAGAATTAAAATGAACATAACTCTAAGGGACAGGCAGTGTGTCATTGTGGATAGAGGACGAAGTTTGGCATCACAGAGACCTTGGCTATGTCCTCTTGGGTGACTGCAGACAAGTTCCATGGGGTGGACAGATATGAATGAATTGCATTCCACATTGTCAGAGGTAGTACTCATGCTTATGAGATTCTAGTGTATTTGAGTACAACCTTGGACACAACATATCACCTTCCTGAGCCTCAGTGTCTCATCTCTAAAATAGGTATAATACTCAGCCTACCTGCCTAATGGGGTTGGGTGAGGAAGATATTTTGTAATTCAGTAAGCATTACACCTGAATATTTCCTGGTATCATAATTTGAGGGGTGGGTGGGTGGTAAGGTGAAGCAAGAAGTCAGTCTTTAGGTTTGTTGGAAAGATAGTTCATTTGTTTCTTAGGAAGGCATATTCAGTAACATCCCACTTAACCCTTGGATTCAAGTGAAGAGACACAGCCATGACATGGAATATTAGATAGAGATTTGGCCTTGGACCCAGAAAGATCTGGTTTCAAGTACCTTCTCTGACACATACTTGCTGAATATATGTTGCTGAGCAAGTCAACCATTTAAGTGACTTATAAGCACCTTTTGATGCTCTAGACAATTCTTTAAGACTATAGATTGTCAATATGCATCCGTAGAGGGATTTTTCCATACTGGGGATTCACTCATTCAAAAAAATGAAATAAAATCCCAAACAATCATTATTTTTTTTTTGCAATAGAGAGCACTGTCATGAACTTAGTTCTGTTTGCTTTAAGTCTCAATCATTAAAAGTCACAGGGTGTCCAAGTTGGAAGGAACTTTCGAGGTCATCTAGTCTCAAAAATTCAGAGAGAGAAAAGGAGAATTATAGATTGAGAGTTGGAGGGAACCTTGGTGACCATCTAGCCCAACCCTCTAATCCTCCAGATGAACAAAGTGATCTCTGCTCACTGAACCCTCTTGTCCCAAGTTTCTCTCCATTCTCTACCCAGCTGTCAAACTGATCTTTCTAAAATGCAGGTCTGACCATATAACTTCCCTACTTAGTAAACTCCAGTGGTTGCCCTATTACCTCCAGGATCAAATAAAAAATCCTATCTGTCTTTTAAAGCCCTTTATATCTAGCCCCTTCCTATTTTTCCAATCTTCTTACACCTCACTTATCTCTATGTATTCTGCAATCCTGTGATCATTTCCAACCTGGCTGCTTTCCTGAACTTTATGATTACCAGATACCTGTCATTCTGCAAGATGAAATCAATTCTAAAATTCATGTGTTCTCATTTTATTTCCTGTCCTACTTACAGGTTTTTGGGTACCATTCCTGCCTTTTTAACTGAGGTGGCACAGTGGATAGAGCAATGGACTTGGAATTGGGAAGATTCCTCTTCCTGAGTTCAAGTCTGGCCTCAGACACTTCCTAGCTGCGTGACTCCGGGCAAGTCACTTTACGCTGATTGCCTCAGCTCTTCATCTGGAAAAAATGAGGCAGAAAAATAAATGGCAAAGGACTCCACTATCTTTGCCAAGAAAACTCCAAATGGGATCACAAAGACTGGGACACAATTGCAAAGACTGAAAAGCAAGTTACCTAACTTAAAGAATATCACAAAACTACTACCTTTTCCTTCTCTCCTTAGTATTTCCTGCTTGTCTTCCAATCTCCTCTAGTTAATCCTTACTTTCACCTTCACCTCATTGTCTCTCAATCCCCTCCTCCAGTAAGAAACCAGGTAACTTAACCTTTTCATTCTGTTTTTCATTCTCTCCAAATTGTATATGAACTGGGTATAAGGATCAAAGTTATGGGTTCTTTGAGGTACCACCTCACACCTCTCAGATTGGCCAATATGACCAGAAAGGATAATGATCATTGTTGGAAGGGCTGTGGGAAATCTGGGACACTATTACACTGTTGGTGGAGCTGTGAACTCATCCAACCCTTCTGGAGAGCTATTTGGAACTATGCCCAAAGGGCAACAAAAAATGTGCATACCCTTTGACCCAGCAATACCACTACTGGGTCTATATCCTGAAGAGATGATGAAAAAGGGTAAAAACATCACTTGTACAAAAGTATTCATAGCAGCCCTGTTTGTGGTGGCAAAGAATTGGAAATCAAGTAAATGTCCTTCAATTGGGGAATGGCTTGGCAAACTGTGGTATATGTATGTCATGGGATACTATTGTTCTATTAGAAACCATGAGGGATGGGAATTCAGGGAAGCCTGGAGGGATTTGCATGGACTGATGCTGAGTGAGATGAGCAGAACCAGAAAAACACTGTACACCCTAACAGCAACATGGGAGTGATGATCAACCTTGAAGGACTTGCTCATTCCATCAGTGCAAAAATGAGGGACAATTTGGGGCTGTCTGCAAAGGAGAGTGCCATCTGTATCCAGATAAGGAGCTGTGGAGTTTGAACAAAGTTCAAGGACTATTCCCTTTAATTCAGAATAAAAGCTGGTGTCTTATTGTCTGATCTTGTTACCTCTTAGACTTCTTGTCTCTTCTTTGAGGATATGATTTCTCTCTCATCACACCCAATTTGGATCAAGGTACAACATGGACACAAAGTAAAGACTGACAGAGTGCTTTCCATGGGAGTCGGGGGGAGGGAAGCTAGATTGGGGGGAAAATTGTAAAACTCAAATAATATCTTTAATAAAAATAAATTTAAAAAATTTATGGGTTCTTGACTATCTAGACTCTTAAAGCTGGTTTGTTTTACAATTGCACCCATAACAAAATACATTTTTTTGTTTGGATGATACTTTCATCATTTCAGGTGTAACAGCCCCTCTGCTCTATAAGATTGCAACCTCTGTGAGGGCAGAGACTGTCTTATGCCTTCCTTTGTATCCCCAGTACTTAACTTAGTGCTTGCCACACAGTAGGTGCTTTATAAATGTTTATTAACTTTGCCTCTGATTCAGTAACCTGGCATTGCTGTTTCTTGCTCAAGACACTTCACTTCCCACTCTGGACATTTTCACTGGCTGTCTCCCATGTCTGGAGTTCTCTCCCTCATCTCTACCTGATTGAAACAGTCTGAAGTGTTGTGCTAAGCACTGTGTGGAGTTTAACACGCACAGTCCCAATTTCAGCTCTGCCATTTCCTGGTGTGACCTTGAACTCATTGTTTCAATCAGTCCACTGAATAGCATTTATTAAGCACCTCAGTGCCCCTGGGGTGAAAACAGTCATACTGTCAAGTAGATCTCAGTCTAATGGGGGAGAATGTACAGACAAGTTATATACAAGGTAAATTGTGGGAAGCCACAAAGATTAAGCAGGTCTGGGAAAGGCCTCCTGTAGAAGCCAGGAGGTAAAGATAGGAGGGACTTGATGATGATGAACTGCATGTATTCCTGTATAGAAGAATGACACTGATAATACTCATATGAACCTTCTCAGTTAATAGAGCAGGTAGAAGGAACTTTTATAGATGAAACACAGGGGAAGGCTGAATTTGAAGATAAAATATGGTGTAAAAATGGAGTCAATAGAAAAAATGGAAATGTGATGGGAGAAAGAAAAAGGGGAGGGGGAATAGGCCAAGATATTTCATATAATATGATTTTTCTTTATTCCAATGAGCTATTGCAATGATATGGAAGGGGGGAAGGCAAGGGGGAATGAGGGAATCTTTGCTCTCATCAGAGGTGGTTAGGAGAGGAAACAACATATATACTCAATGGGGTATAGGCATCTGGAGTAAGAAGGAGGGGGGGACAGGGGGAAGGGAGGAGTGATGTGAGTGATGGAGGAGAGGATGGACCACTGGGGGGGGGAGAGTGGTCAGATATAACACATTTTCTTTTTTACTTTGTGCAAGAGGCTGGGATTGGATGGCCTGTCCAGGACCATAGGGGCAGGTGGAAGCTGGGCCTAAGGGGTGGTATGGGGACTCAGGGCCTCTTGGCCCCAAGGCCAGGGATCTGTCTGCTGGGCCACTCAGCTACCCTACAGCAGAGTCAGTGAAAGGAGAGAGAAAATATAGTACATAGTAGTGGAGGGAGTTGCAATCAGCAATGGCAGCAGTAGAAAACTATGGAAGTAACTTTTATGATGGACTTATCATAAAAAATGTGATCTACCTGTGACAGAGTTTGTGGTATTGGAACACAGACCGAAGCACATTTTTCATTATTATTATTTTGGGGGGGGGTGCAGGGAAAATGGGGCTGGGTGGCCTGCCTGGGGCCGCATAGCAGGGTGATCGTTGGGTGTCTGAGGCCAGATTTGGACCTGGGTGCTCCTGGCTCAAGGGCCAGTGCTCTGTCCACCACCCAGCCTCCCCTACTATTATTACTATACTATTTTATTTTATTTTAGGTCTTTTTTTCTTTTTATGGTTTTTGCAGGGCAGTAGGGTTGGGGTGGCTTGCATGTCACACAGCTGGGTGATTGTTGGGTTTATGGGGCCGGATATGGGCTTCTGGCTCCAGGGCTGGTGCTCCGTCCACTGCACCACCTGGCCATACCTACAATTATTACTATTATTTTTTTAATTTTAATTTTTTTTCTCTCCCCTTTACTTCATCGCTCAAGTGAGTCTATATTTTTGGTGGGAAGGGGGTATTTTGTTTACTCTTAAAGAAGAATATTTTATTAATGTATAAAAAACATTGTTTGTACAAAATGAGAATAAATAAATATTAAATTTAGAAATCAGGAGGGATGGGAATTCAGGGAAGCCTGGAATGATTTGCATGAACTGATGCTGAGCGAGATAAGTAGAACCAGAAGAACACTGTATACCCTAACAGCAACATGGGGTTGATGATCAACCTTAATGGACTTGCTCATTCCATCAGTGAAACAATCAGGCACAATTTTAGGATATCTGCAATGGAGAATACCATCTGTATTCAGAGAAAGAACTGTGGAGTCTGAACAAAGACCAAAGACTGTCACTTTTAATTTTTTGAACAAACCTTAAAAAAAACCTTTGCTATCTCTTATACTTTAATTTTTTTTCCTTAAGCATAGGATTTTTCTTATCATTCAATGTAGATCAATGTATACCATGGAAACAATGTAAAGACTAACAGACTGCTTCTGTGGGGAGTGGGGGGAGGGAAACGAGATTGGGGTAAATTGTAAAATTCAAAATAAATAAATAAATTTTTAAAAGAAGAGTTCACTGGAACTCCCAGATCATTTTCTCAAGGAGCATTTTCCTCCTCTTGACCATGGGAAGGTAAGATTTTTTTTTAACCTAAGTGAAGGACTTTACACTTATCCCTTTGTAATTTATTGGGTGATGGTTCTGGGAACACCGGCATGCTAGCAAGGGACCTGAAATGGCACCCAAACCAAGGGGATACCTTTGCTGGTAAGGTCTCTGATTATAGGGAATCTCATTTTGTCACCAATTTCAGCACAGTAACTGGAATATGGTAGATACTTAATGTTTGTTGACTAATTGATGGCAGAATCTCGGTTTTATGGATGGTTCGTATAGGGGAGAGAGAGTATAAGGCACAGACCACTAGACTGGGAGTCAGGGAGCCTGTGTTCTCCTCTAGAGTCTACTACTGGATTAGCTCTTCAAGCTGGGTAAATCCCTTTCCCACTCCTGCGAAATGAGAACATTGGGTTAGCTGATATCTGAAGTTCAGACATTCTCTGATCTGAGGTTCCTTCCTGTTCTTACATTCTACATTCTCTCTTGGGGCATGGGGCCTTTCCTAGTGCCCTTCATATCGCACTGCATGGGGTAGACCTTGTCTTCAAGTTTCACATTCCATACCTCAGATGAGCCGGGCCTTTCTTCCCCTTGAAGGTCAAGCTTTCAAGAGGATGGAAATACGGATCAAAGTAAAAATAAACTTAACTGTGAAACAAATTGTAGGCCAAGGAGGGATATAACCAACATCTCCTGGCCCAAGTCTTCTCCTGGGAGCAGCAGGAAGTTGAAATGTTTCTGGCTTTTTGGTGAGTAGGACTCTCTTTTCCTTTGGTTTTCGTGACCAAAAGCATTTAATAAAAATGTTCCCTGTTCTCTTCAAAAGCAAAACAAAACAAACCCAAAGGATAGCAACCTATGTGAGCAATGTTCTAGGATAAGGCCCAAATGGACCTACCCCGAAACCCAGCAGGGGGAAGGGAAGGAGCCAGATTCCACAGTACAGGCAACACCTAAAGGACCCATGTTGATAAAGAGGAATGACAGAGTGCCAACCTGGCCTTGATTAACCACTTGAATGCTTTGTGAGCACATGAGATCATTAAAATACATCAGTGCAAAGGGATTCCAAGTGCCAAACCCACCAGCAGACTCCCTGGGGTTAAAAGACATTCTGGGCATTTCACAAAGTCCAGTCTTTCACTAGATCTATCCCATTAGAGCGCCACTGAAGTATTCAAGACTTATGATTATTTTGAAAGTAAGTAGCTTATATTTATGTTAAATGCATGGACAACAAAACCAGAATGATTCCTGCCTCTCCACCTGAACTTCTGTGATTAAAGGTAGTAAAATATAATCTCTGTTCCCCTTGATAAAAACCATGGAAATAAGGCAAGATTCTTTTGGTGTCAATGATGAACAAGAAGTAGTTCTCCTCTTGTCTTGAGGGTAAGCTACAAAGTATTCTGTTTGGTTTTTAAATCCCTTCACACCCCAGCTCTAGCCAAGCTTCCCAGGCCTAGACAAACTGGTCTGCTTGCTGCTCCCTGCAGACAATAGCATATCTTCCATCTCTGTGCCTTTGCCTAGGTTGTCCCTGTTCCTGGAATGTATTCCTCCCTCCAACTTGTCTCAAAGAATCCCAAGCTTCCTTCAGACTTAGTTCAAGTGTTTTTTCCTATAGAAAATCTATTTTGATCTACCTAGCTCTCATTGCCTCCCTCTCACAATTTGCTTTGAATATATTTTGGATTTGATCTTCCATGTATATGTTGTTTGCCCCACCACACTTGAATGAAAGCACTTTGAAGTTGGGGACTATTTTCAGTTTTGTCTCTATATCCCCCAGTACCTTTCACAATGCTTAAGCACAGAGTAGGTCACTTAATAAATACTCTTGAATTAAACAGAACTGAAGGTTATGTGAATACATCCTTATATATTAAGATGAATAAAAGAAACAAGTCTGTGACTGGATTTCTTAAAGTCTGCTCAGATTAAGAGGTTCAGATTTTTAAAAGACTTAAAGCCCACCCCATTTTGAGAAAATCTCTCCACTCAACTCCAAGTTGAGTTTTTGCAGGACTTTGGACTTTTTGACAATTTCCAGAAGCCTTGACTTAGAGCTGAAATGGACCTTAGAGGACATCCAGTTCAGTTGTGGTACATCAAAGACTTTTTCCATGTTTAAAGGAAAGTGATGAGGGAGAGAGGGAGGAGCAGAACCAAGATGGCAGAGTAAAGGCAAGAACTTGCCTGAGGTCTCCCCAAACACCTCCAAATACATTTAAATAATGACTCTAAACACATTCTAGAGTGGCAGAACCCACAAAAAAGAGTGAAACAATATTTCAGCACAAGACAACTTGGAAGATCATCTGGGAAAGTTCTGTTGTACCAATGTAAGAGAGGATTGCAGTGTTATCATGGCCCACCAAAAAGACAGCAGTATGACTGGGTCAGTGGTAGCAGAGGCAAGACCTCAAAGCCCAGAGACTGTCAAGGACAAATCAGAAGATCAACAGGAAAAGTTTGTCACACTATAGTGAGAGTGGAACACAGTCCAGCACAGACCTCAGCAGTGTAGACCTAGGGGCAGTGGACCAGGAGCAGGCCTCAGGAGCCACTGAATCAGTAGCAGAAGAGGAGAAGTAGCACAACAGAGCTTGCTATGGTAGGAGACAGGGGACCCCCCCCCCCTCACAGTTCTAGGGCAGAAAGGAGTGCTTGTGGTCACCCACAGACCAGAGCACAGGCCAGGAGAGTAGTAAAAACTTTTCCTTAGATCATACTACCTTGAAAAAACTGAAAACTTGCAGATTCCTAGAAGTATTTGAAAATAGCTGCCAAAAACCTCCAGAAGTTTGGGACAGCGTGCCCTCAACCCTGGAAGTAGAGCCCTTCCTTAACAAAGAAATAAAATCAATCACAGGCTGAGGAAATGAGCAAACAACAGAAGAAAAAAAATCTGACCATAGATAGTTACTATGGTGATAAGGAAAATCAAAATACACACCCAGAAGATGATAACAAAGTCAAAGCTCCTACATTCAAAGTCTCCAAGAAAAATATAAATTGGTCTCAGGCCATGGAAGAGCTCAAAAAAGATTTTGAAAATCAAGTAAATGAGGTAGAGCAAAAATTGAGAAGAAAAATAAGAAAGATGTGGGAAAATCATGAAAAGCAAGTCAGAAGCTGGTGAAGGAGACATAAAAAATACTGAAGAAAATAACATCGTAAAAACTAGACTGGCCCAAATGGAAAAAAGGGGAACAAAAAGCTCATTAGGAGAAAAATACTTTAAAAAAGCAGAACTGGACAAATGAAAAAGGATGTACAAAAGCTCACTGAAGAAATAATTTCTTAAAATATAGAATGGAGCAAAGGAAATATGATTACTTTGTGATAAATCAAGAAAGTGTAAACCAAAAGCAAAAGAATGAAAAACTACAAAACAAGTGAAATATTTTACTAGAAAATCAACTGACCTGGAAAACAGATGCATGTGAGATAATTTTTTTTTGCAAGGCAATGGGGTTAAGTGGCTTGCCCAAGGCCACACAGCTAGGTAATTATTAAGTGTCTGAGACCGGATTTGAACCCAGGTACTCCTGACTCCAAGGTTAGTGCTTTATCCACTACCCTACCTAGTTGCCCCCCTGTTCTTTGTTTTGGGGTTTTTTAATTTTTTTAATTTTTTATTTTTGATAATTTAAAAATTAGAAGAGGATGTTCAGTTTTTCTGGGTAGTTGATTCTCAGTTGCATTCCAAGCTCTTCTGCCTTCTGGAATATCATATCCCAAGTCTTACAATCCCTTAATGTGGATGCTAAATCCTGTGTAATCCTTACTGCAGTACCACAATATTTGAATTGTTTTGTTCTGTTTGCTTGTAATGTTTTCTCTTTCACTTAGGAGTTCTGGAATTTGGTTATAAAATGTCTGGGAGTTATTTTTTGGATCTCTTTCAGGAGGAGATCTGTTAATTCTCTCATTTTCTATTTTGCCCTCTGCTTCTAGAATATCAGGGCAATTGTCCTGTAGAAATTCTTTAAAAATAAAGCCAAGGGTCTTTTCCTGATCATGACTTTCAGGTAGCCCAACAATTTTTAAATTATCTCTTCTGGATCTGTTCTCTAGGGTAGTTGTTTTTACAATGAGATATTTAATGTTTTCTTCTAGTTTTTCATTCTTTTGATATTGTTTTATTGTTTCTTAATTCCTTGAAAAGTCATCAGCTCCCCTTAGCTCCAGAGAGCTTTCTTATCTCCTTTTCCATCTGTCCAATTCTGCTTTTTTTAAAGGTATTCTTCTCCTCATTAACCTTGTGGACTGCTTTTTCCATTTGACCTGAACTGGTTTTTAACACGTTGTTTTCTTCAGCATTTTTTGGATCTCCTTGACCAAGCTGCTGTCTTGGTTTTCATGTTTTCTGTATTGCTCTCACTTCTCTTCCCATTTTTCCTCTACCCCCCCTTAATTATCAAAATCTTTTTTGAGCTCTGCCAAAGCTCAGTTTTTTTCTTGGAGACTTTGGATACAGAAACTTGGACTTTGTCACCTTCTGAGTGTGTATTTTGATCCTCCAAGTGACCAAAGTAATAGTCTATGGTCAGGTTCCTTTTTTTCTGTTTACTCATTTCCCCAGTTTGTTCCCTGGTTTGGGGGTGCTTCCCAATCTTTTGAGTTGTTATTGGGACACCCCTGCAAGGACCACATTTCCTTTAAAGTCTTATTGGAGACTGACTGCTCTCCTGGCCTGTGCTTTGGTCTGTGGATGACCACAAGCACACCCCTCTACCCTGCAACTGTGAGGAAGATCCCTGCTCCATTATGGTAATATGTGAGCCCAGACTATGACCTGTGTCTGAATATGGGCAAAGCACCAGAGTCCTGTTCCAGGGACAGAGGAGAGACCTCGACAGTCTGCCCTTACCTCCTTACCTTCCATGGACTAAGCGCTCTGGAAGCAGCTGCTGGTGGCACCCTGCCAGGCAGCTCTGTGACAGGCAGCTCCACAGGCCTGCTTCTATTTCCTGGGATCTGGGCTGCAGAGGGCCATGCTGGCCTGGGTTCCATGCTTATTATGACAGAGGTTTCCCTTATGATCTTTCAAGTTGTGCTTGGTGTTCCCTGGGTTGGCAGGTCAAGAAACTGGTTCTGCTGCCACAAGCTGGCATTCCCAGGGACCTAGATGCCCTGCAGGCTGTTCCCGGAAATCTGGAGCTTCTTTGCTCCTGCCTGGTGATCCTGGCTGTGCTGCTGCCCCCTCCAACCCCATGGAACAGAACCTTTCCATGACCTTCCAGGTTATCTTGCGCTGGAGAACTGCCTCAATGGATCTTTCTGTGGGTTCTGTCTTTTGAAAATTTAGTTAAAGTCATAATTTTATGGTTTTTGGACTATTTTGGAAGAGAGCTTCTGGGAAATACAGTCCTCATTCTGCCGTCTTGGCTCTGCCTTCACATCAGGTGCTTTGTTGACAATTTTTCCATGCTATTAAAAACTGTACTTTCTATCCTTCCTTATTTCTACCATATTTTTTTTTACTTAATAAATATCAGATTTCTTTTATTGTTGCATATTTTAATGCCTGCTCATGTGATGTATGTGAAATACATTAGTATAATAAAAGAATACTGGACCATTATTCAAAATGGTGCATTAAAATATTTCAGTTCATCATTCTTGGTTTTGTTGATTTGATAATCAGATAGAACCAATGGCTTGTTTTCATGAGGGAGACTTCTGAATACTCACGAATTACCAATTCCTCTTCATTAACAAGAATCTTAATAAAGTAATTTGTTCCAGCAACCACTTGACTTTTAAATTCCATTGTCTTAAAAACTGTAAACTTCCTATTTTCTTTCTCTTCAAAGTTGTGACTTTACCTCATCCATGATCTACAGGTCTTCTGTAGCCAGGCGGGCCTCTGAAACACCTCCACACATCATCCTGGCAGGTTCAGCAATTGAGACTGGGAGAGTTGGAGGGATGTATGTGTTGAAAACGGCCCTCCCCCCCATATTTTTAAGATACCGGTGAGTTATTCTGTAGACATGTGAAAGTATATTTTTAATCTTCCTTTTCAGTTTCTCTAGAAATATTAAGAAATAATATTTCTCTGGTTTAAGCTCTTTCTAGGTACTCCCCCCATCCTGTCCTACTAAGTTGGATTGGGTGAAAAACAAAAAATCTTTCTTAAGGAATGGACTGATGGTAGAACCTAACTTTAAACAAAGAATCTTTGGTTTAATTGAGATCATTTTCTTTCATTTTCCATGAAGTGAATGGGTTATTGACCTATCTCTCTCCCAGTCTTGGAAAGCGATGATGCTACAATTTACCCTTCTCCATTCAAAAAATATGATACTGATATTGATCTCGTGAATGAGACTCTTTTTCAATCCTTGAAGGAAAATGGTCCAGAAAGGAACTGAGGAGTGAGATTTCTAGAATATTAACTCTAAACTGTAATATAATATATTATGATCTTTAATTGTTCAAAGTTACTACAAATATTATATTAAATCAGATTGGACATTTCTCTCTCAAGGCACTTGGATTCAGAATAGTTAAATTAAATAAATCTTGTTTTGGCAAACTTGGGCCTAAAACACAGAATAGAGTATTGAATTTTTTTCCTTAGATGTACTGAATCAAATCAGTATTGCTTTTCTGGTATTTGAGGGTAGTTGAAAGATGACTGGAGCTCCTCCTCCTCTTTCCTCTTTGGGCTGCCTTTCTCTTCCAATGCTGCTGCTGTCTCTGTCAGAGAACTTCCCCAAAGACCTTCATCATGGAGAATTACCACAAGCTGATCCACCAAAGCTGTGGGCATTGAAAGATATCAAATCTATCTAGGTCAATATTGCAGCCTGTTCGGGCCACTCCACATCATGCTGCAGTAGAGGAGAAATCATGGGAATCCTCTTCTTCCACGTCATGAAGTACAAACCACAGGACCCCAGAGACTCCAGCAATGACCATTTTATACTCTCAAAGGGTCATGCAACTCCCATTCTCTCTGCAGGCTGGGGTAAGATGGGCTTCCTACCAGAGACTTGGCTGTTGAATTCAAGGAAGATCAGCTCCTTTCTAGATAGCCACCCAGTTCCTAAACAAGCCTTTATAGTTATGACTGCTGGATTCCTGGATCAAGGGCTTGGAACAGCTCATGGAATGACCTACACAAGTAAATACTCTGACAAAGAAAGCTACGTGGTCTACTGTAGGCTGAAGGTTCCTTATGGACTTTGTGGGATACTACAAGTTAGATGACAACCTGGTTGTCATCTTCAACATTAATTGGCTAGGCCAGAGCATCCCTGCCACACTGGAGTACCAAGTGGAAGTGTACCAGAAAAGATGGGATTCCTTTGAGTGGAATGCAGTCATGGTAGATGAACACATTGTGGAGGAAATTTGCAGGTTCTTCAACCAGAGCCACCAGCTGTCATTGCAAAGATGTATAAAAGCAGAGGATTCTCAAGCATGGGAGATAAAGAATCTTGCCATGGGAAGCCCCTTCCCACAAACATGGTAGAATAACAGGTCACCATGAAAATATATAGCCAAATCCAAAGCAAGAAGATTGTAGTATCCCTTTCCAAAGAGGATGCCCTCACACTTAACATCAACATTCAGATGCCATCTCCCCAAAATTACTTCAATACAAGGTGATCATATATAAAGCTTAAACTGGGACATGCTACTGACCATGTGTTTACTTGAGATGATGATGTTTGTCCTTCATTCTTGAAGAAGACCACGACATCAGGGAGGTGATGCTATCACAAGCATATGAATTGAATTTGAGTGAAGTGGGCTGTGCTAAGTCACTGGTCTCACTTTCTCCTCCATAATCATCTGGGTCCAGTGGCCAGCAATGAACCAGGACAACTGGAGAAGACCCAATCAAGGTTCAGTGACTTGCCTAAGGTCACGCAGCTGTAAGTGTCTGAATTAGAACTCCCATCCTCCTGACTCCAAGACCATGCTCTATCTACTGCACCATCTAGTTGCCTCCACTTGAGATGCAGACATCAAGAACTCCACATTTTCAGAACTCTTCAAGAAGGAGCATTCAAATTACTTCATTGCCTGTTTGATTATAGAACAGATCATGGTGAGCTTCACCACGGGGTGTGCCACATGTGACAGAACTATGCTTTTCTACAGAACTGCCTTCTTTACCATAATCTTTGACCAGATCTGTATGGCAGTAATTTCTGAGAAAAACATCAACCTGTATGGTTTGTACTGTGCGGTATCCATCAATGAAGATGTTCCTTTTCAGATCCCTCAAAGATCTTTCCATATTCTATAGCATTCACAATGGAATGGTCTGTTATACAAATGAGAAAGCAGTGGATTAGCTGCCAACATGAAAGGCATCTGTTTCATAAATACCAGTCACCTAGATAATGCAATCATTTACAATAACACTAAAGACAGTTGTCCAGGTTAAGGTGGTCTTAAGGATGACCAGGGTGGTCCTTCATTAAGCCTTGCAAATAAAGAAAATACTACATTCAAGTGCTTAATTGATTCCTTTACATCAAGTCCCTAGATAAGAAATCCATCCTTGATAGTTATCATGCAACCAATGGCCAGATTGTGATTGTAGAAGATCATTACTATGATAGTGGCATAGGAGAGACCATAGTTGCTGTCAGAGTGTATGAACCTGACATCACTATGACTCATTTGGTGGTTGGTAGCATCCTGAAAAGTGGGAAGCCAACAGAGCTGCTGAAGATGTTTGGAATCAATAGGGATGCCATTGTGCATGCCATCCTGTCTCAAACCTAAGATACCAGTTAGCAATGCCAGATCAAAATAATAGGTAGGGAAGAAAGAGAAAAGCATTCTTGTAACTTTAAATATATAAAGTATCTTTTGTTATTACTGAGGATCAATTAAAACAATAAAAATAATTATTAAAAATGTTTTGAGGGGTAAAAAGGATCACTTGATTGGAATCTAGAGTCAAATCCATGCTCTCTAGTTTATTTTTACCTGTGTGACTGAACAAGACAGTTTCTCCTAGAGCTCATTTTGCCGCTCTGGAAAATAAGAAGGTTGGACAAGATGCCCTCCAAAGGTCTTCCCCTCCAAAAACAATCTAAAATCCTGTGAATTCATAGAACCAACTAGACAATAGATTCATAAAGATTTTTTTACAATAAACCACTTGATAATTTTCAGAAGAAATCAAAGCTATCAATAATCATATGACAAATGCTCTAAATTACTAATAATTAAAGAAATGCAAATTAAAACAATTCTGGGGTACTATCTTATACCCATTACATTGGTTAACATGACAGAAAAGGAAAACAAATGATGGAGGGGAGGAAAAATAGAAACACTAAATGCATTGTTGATGGAGCTGTGAATGGGTCCAACCATTCTGAAAAATAATTTGGAAATAAGGTCAAATGATTATAAAACTGGACATACCCTTTGATTCAGCAATATCACTACTAGATTTATATCCCAAGGAGACCAATGAAAAAGGAAATGGACCCATATATACAAAAATATTTATAGCAGTTCATTTTGTGGTTGCAAAGAAGTGGAAACTGAAGGAATGCCTGAACAGGTTGTGATATGTAAATGTGATAGAATACTACTATGTTATGAAAAAAGATGAAGAGGATGGTTTTAGAAAAACCCGGAAAAACTTACATAAACTGATGAAAAGCAGAGTGAGCAGAACCAGAACAATATACACAGTAACACCAATACTGTAATGATATTTGAATGTGAAAGCCTTAACAACTCTAATCAATATTATTATCCTCATTAATTTCAAAGGACTCATAATGTTGTCCACCTCCAGATATGTTATTGCTAGATCCAGAGTATAGAATGAAGTATATTTTTTCTCTTTCTTTTTTTTTGGACAACAGGTGCCAATATAGAAATATGTTTTACATGACTTCATATGTGTAATGGGTATCATATTTGTTGCCTTCTCATACATGAGAAAGGAAGAGTGGGGAGTGAGAAAATTTGGAACTGAAAATAATGATTAAAAATAAAATATTTTAAAGTATCTGACAATTAATAAAAATGATAACAATAACAAAAAAAACCAATAAGCTTCCTGGCAGGGGTCCCACTGGTACAGCTGTAACTGCTTGAGTAACAATTGGTGACTAGCAAATAAGAGAACCCAAAAGGAGAGGGGTGATCTCATGTGACTACCTTATATCAGAAGAAGCTTTGGTTCTTGTGGGTACACAGGCTATTCTAACAGCCATGACACAAATCATCTCGAAGTAAACCACCACCTGGACAGTCTCAGGAGCTGGCATGCCGCCCTGAGAGATAAGGTGAGCTGGAGTCCTTGGGAGCCAGAGTCCTTGGAAGCTGGACATTTGACCCCACTGACCAAGGGCACTAGACACAGCTGTGCCTTATCATCTCCTCCCTAACGTACCCCCCTATCCTGTAATGTAAGACGTTGCACGTACACACCGCTTGTACCCCCCATTACGTCATTATTCTTTGTTCTACCCCGGAAGACCTAACAGTATATATGTAATAGCTAAGCAATAATAAAATTGAGCTGGAGGCATAAGGCAGTAGTGACTTGACTCCTTATTCTCAGCTCCCCTCCTGGAGGGAGGTCACCACTGTGGGCCCCAAGGAAGCAAGCCACAACAGGTTTTTTGTATAGATTTTCAGAGGTTTTAACCACCACTAGATTGGGCAACTGTCCAAAAAAACCCAAAATAAAACAGGAAATAAAAGACAAGGACCAAAAAAGTACTTCTGGACAATGAAGTGGAGTACTGCTAGAAGTGGTCTGGGGAAATCTCCAAACCTGCTGCTAATAAGGCTCAGCTTGCCTAAGAAGTGATCTAGGAGAGGTAGACTATGGTCTGATCTTCAAGCAGGCAAAGGCATGGTTGCTATTTCTTGTCCTGGGCAGCTACTCCACCTTGGATCACTATACTGGGTACTCCTGGGAGTGCATGGGAGGATATCTGTCCTCATAAGTAGCTTCCTGGTCACATCATTTTTTTCAGGACTCAGCTTGGCTGTTCTAGACTTTACCCAGCTGCCAGTGCCTCCCCCTAAAAAAGATGGACCTTGCATTTATTCTGTATATACCTACATCCTGTCTCCCTTTATATAATGTCAGTTCTGGGGAGACATGCAGTCTTGTTATGTTTTTCTATACCCTGGCACACAATAAGCATTTAAGAATCAAGTGTGAGAGACTTGGCAACTCTAATCAATACAATGATTCCCCCCAAATTCCAAAAGACTCATGATGCTATCCACCTCCAGATAAAGAATGCTTGCAGATGGGTTGAGCTTAGGTTAACATGGGGAGGTTTGAGGGAAAACATTAATGGATTAGGAATTTAAGTTGTACATGTCAAATGCCTCTGAGCTATTATTTTTGATTCAGACAAGGGACCAGGGAGCCATAAGAGATTGTTCAATGTCTTCTGATTCAAATAGCTAATAGTACATTGGGCATCATCAAAAAGGATCACAAATTCAAAGACATTATCCTATTATCACATATGTGACATAATAGCTCTAAACCTTGAAGAAGATGAAAAGTGAAGTTAGAGGACCTGGATTCAGATTCCCAGTACAGCCACTAAGTTGTATGACCCTGAAGATGTCTCCTTTCCTCCTTTGGGATTCAGTTTTTTTTTACAAGAAAAGGAGGGTGTTGAACTATAGAGGAGAAAGAAACATCAATAGTACAGGGTGCTAAACTTGGAATCAAAAAGATCTGAGTTCAAATTCTGCTACAGAAAGGACCTTAGGCATCCTCTAGACCAGGGCTGTCTAAAATGCAGCTTGCAGTGCGATGGTATGTGGCCAGTCTGTGGGTTTACAAAATACTTCAGTAAATGAAGCTGAGCTGCTGCAGAGCCCTCACTAAAATACCAAGTCAAAATATATTGTCTATTGTTTTAATAAAAACTTTCAGAAGGTTGGACTGACTTCATTTTACAAATGAAGAAGCTGAGACCCAGAAAAGTTGACTGACTCAGAGTAACAAGGGGAGTCAATAGGAGAGTTAGCATTCAAACCCAGTTCCTTTGGCTCTAAAGCTAGAGCTCATTCCATGGAACCATACCACCAATTTGATTCAACAAATACATTTATCACTTTCTATGAAGGTATCCTGCTAGGTCCTAGGCATAAAACACAAAAGTAAAAAAATGGGCTCTGTTTTCAAGGTGACTACAAACTGGGGGGATATAACGTGCTGCTGCTATTGGATATGTGAATGTGATTGACATAAATAACCAATCAAAAATTCTCTAATCCCCCTTCAGTCTTCATGTCATACTGGAGGCAGAGTGGGAAGAGGTTAGGTAAAGGAATTAGCATTTATCTAGAGCCTACTCTGTGAAGATGAAATGGGACAGACTTGGGGAGACAGTGGAGGATAGAAGGATCTAGCACACCATGGCAAGCTGGACATGACTGATCAACAACAATATCCAAAGCGTTCTACAAATATCATCCCATTTTAATCTCACAAAAGTTCTGCAAACACTGTTATTCTTCCCATTTTACAGTCGAGGAAATGAAGACTAACAGGTTAGGTGACTTGCCCAAGGTAACAAAGAAAATAAGTATCAGGGGCAGCTAGGTGGCGTAGTGGATAAAGCACCGGCCCTGGAGTCAGGAGTACCTGGGTTCGAATCCGGTCTCTGACACTTAATAATTACTTAGCTGTGTGGCCTTGGGCAAGTCACTTCACCCCATTTGCCTTGCAAAAACCTAAAACAAAAAGAGAGAAAATAAGTATCAGAGACTGGATTTGAACTCAGGTCTTCCTGGCTTCAAGTCCGGCACTCTTTGCACTCTGGTATCCACTGAGCGGCCTATTATTTGAGAATACACAGCATTACCTTGTTGGCAATAATGTTATCCCACTGCAATAATCTGTAACCTGACTTTTAATATCATTAGGGCAGTTGCCTGAGCTGAGTCCAATTTAGTCCTCCTTTGGGGAAAAATGGTATGTCCTCTTTGGCTCTGCATATTCTTCTCATTCACCTGCTGGGGTGGTTCAGGAACTACCTTTTCTCTATTCCTAAGAGCAACCTCCAATATCATTATCTCATCTAATGATATATTTTTATGAAATAAATTAATGAAGTTCGGCAAAGTATGCTGGTAATGAGTATAGAGAAACAAACCGAACTATCAAGAGATCTAGATTATTATTGTAGCCCTGCTACTACCAAACTGTGTAACTTCAGGCAAATCACATTCTCTTTCTAGGCCTCAGTTTCCCCTTCTAAGGAATGAAACATCTTTCTAAACCAAGAAGCTACTAACTCACTAAGACTGTACTAGATGACCTCTAAGGTCCATCCAGATGGACAAGATCCCTAAAGTCCCTTTCAACATTCTTTGACTCTATGAGACACACAAACCTATTTTTTAAGCTTGAAATTTAAAAAGAAAGCTATTCCCAATCTATGGATAAATTTGACACTATAACCCACCCCCCAAAGAAAAATGATGGTTGCTGCAGAGGAGGAGAATGGAAAGCTTTCAGGAAAGGCTGTTATTGAGAGAGAGCAGGTTTGTTTGGGGCTGTTATTTTCCCATGGTAATGTAAAGAACAATAAGGAAACTTGTCCCAATTGTACTGCCCTTTCAAGCTTCCGCCAGACATGGTACGAAAGCAATGGGAATCAAGTGTGAAGAAAATGCTCACAGGAAAAGTCGGAAGCTGGAAAAGTCATTTCCAACACGTAGGAAACAATCAGGAACATTGGCTTAAAATTTTTTTTTTTTTATCTGTGCTAAGGGGTAATTCCTGTATTTTAATCATGATTCTGTTCGAAGCCTCAGTTTCCATAACAGTAAAATGGGAATAAAAAGAATGCACCATCTATTTCCACAGGTTTAATGTGAGGAGAATTGTATATAAATCTTAAAACACTAAGGAAATAGGAGCTTTTATTATTATTATCATTAAGGTATATGTAGCCCTCTTTTTGTGAATTATATTTAAAAATACATGTTATTGTCATTGATATAAATGAAGAAAATGATCTCCATAAATAGAATGTCATCCATGCATAACTTCCATCCCAAGTCAAAGAATCTTTGACCCAGAAGGATGTAGGAATCCCCTCTGTAACGTTTTGTAACCCAGCCCCTGTTTGAAGATATCTAGTGAGATATCAGCTAAATCAAAGTTCAAGGGAACTCATTTAACTTTTTTGATACCTCCCATTATTAGAGGTTTGTTTTCCATATGTTTGTCTGGAATCTTGCCTCTTTTCTAATTCCTTCTAGGAACTTCCTAATTCCCACTGGGCAATTCCAGGAGGTAATGTAGTATAATTGAAATAATAAGGGATTTGAAATCATGAGAGCTGGGCACCAGGCCCACTTCTGACAGTCACTTATCAGTTGTGTCAACCTGGACAAGTCAGTTAACTTCTCTGATCCTCAGTTTTTCTCCTCTGTTAAAATGGGAGTTACATATGAGCTACCTACTTCTACAGGGTTTTAAATTTTTATTTATTCTTTTTTTTTTTATTATGCACTTAACACCAAAAGAAAAAAAATGATCATTTCCATTTATACAGTAAAATAGGAAAAGATGACTATGTGAATCCACAAATCTGTTTTACAAGCTTATTTTGAAAATGTACACACACACACACACACACACACACACACACACACAAACATTACTTTTAAAACTGTTTTTGTTTCCTTCTGAACTTCTTTCATTCCTTTTCTGTATGTTTTCTTTAAAGGTTTCAATAGCCCTTCTTTTCTTTTCTTTTCTTTTCTTTTCTTTTCTTTTCTTTTCTTTTTTCTTTTCTTGAGGAGCAGTATTTTCGTTAGTACCACTCTGAGATTACCTTCCATCTATTCTCCAATTATTTAGATCTGTCTTTATTTCTGAATAAAATTCTTTTTTTTTAGGTTTTTGCAAGGCAAATGGGGTTAAGCGGCTTGCCCAAGGCCACACAGCTAGGTAATTATTAAGTGTCTGAGACCGGATTTGAACCCAGGTACTCCTGATTCCAGGGCCCGTGCTTTATCCACTGCACCACCTAGCCGCCCCTGTATAAAATTCTTTATAGCTATTTTTATAGTTTCTATAGCCTTGGTGGTTGAACTCCCAAACATTTTATACAGTTTTATTATTTTGAATGGAATTTTTCTTTCTTAATGCTGGGTTTTGATGGTAATATACAGGAAGGCTGACAATTTGTGTGGGTTTATTTAAATTCTTCTAATTTGATGAATTTATTATTTCTATTTAGTTTTTTCATTAATGCTCTAGGGTTCTCTAAAGAGAATATCCTATCATCTCCATTAAGAAATCATTTTGTTTCCTCTTTCCCTGTTCTTTTCCCATCAATTTCTTGATTTTGGCTTATTTTTAGGGCTAGCATTTCTAGAACTATATCAAATAGTAAAGATAATAATTGGTATCCTTGCTTTACCTCTGATCTTATTGGAAAGGCTCAAGCCATTCTCCATTACACATAATGCTAGCTCTTAGTTTAGATACTATTTATTATGTTAAGAACAGGTCTGTTTATTCCTATCATTTAAAAAAAATTAAGAATAATGACTTGAATTTTATCCAAAGCTAATGATACATATATTGATAAAATTTTGGTTTTTTATTATTATTAGGGTCTGTTGTATTTATAATTTTCCTAATAGTGAATCAATGCTATATTCTTAATAAAAATTCAACCTGGTTATTATAACATATGATCTTTTTGATATGTAGTTATAGGCTCTTTTTTTTGTAAGGCAAACGGGGTTAAGTGGCTTGCCTAAGGCCACACAGCTAGGTAATTATTAAGTGTCTGAGACCGGATTTGAACCCAGGTACTACTGACTCCAGGGCCGGTGCTTTATCCACTGCACTACCTAGCCACCCCTAGGCTCTTTGTTAATATTTTGTTTTAAGATGTTGCTTCAAAATGTATTAGGTATATTGTCTGGTAAGCATTCACTCCTTGTAAATCAGTGATTACAAAAATCAGAACTTGATTTATTGTTTTTAATTGACTAGCCTTGAGAAAGTCAGTGAGGAATGAAGGGCCTTGTTGGTCTTCACAGGGTGTGGAGGGAATTCATTACAAAGGGGGAATGGCCCAGCCAATCACAAAACTGGGAGAGTTCTCCTAATCCCATTCCAAAATCAAGAGTAACCTAGAGTCTTGACCTTCTCCTTTGCACATGCTCAAGGGGGTCTATCTGTTCTTGCTCATTAGTATAATGAGCAGAGTGGGGAAATGTATAGGAACAAATGTATCATTTAGATTTGTGAGCCCAGCCTATGGTTGGTATGAAGGGGTAGCAACAAAGTCTTTCCAAGTGCATAAAAGACCTTGTATGTTGGGATTTCTGGGCCCCTCCCTCCCACCATGAGAGAGGTGTGCCATTTTGTTAAGATATCTTAATAAAAACTATTTTAATCACTCTGGACTAAGTATCCTCGAGTCATTTATAACAAGTACTAGAGAAAATATTCTTAATGCAGATAAAACTTTAAAGTATGTTACAAATTATATTTTTTCCAGAGTCAGTTGTTAAACATTTATCAATATACCTTTGGTCTATAGTTTTCTTTTAGGTTCAGTTATCAAGATTATATTTGTATTATTGAAAACATTTGGTAAGATCCCTCATTTTCTTCTTTTCGTGTTTAATGTAACGTTGGAATTAATTGTTCCTTGAATATTTGGCAGAATTCATTTGTAAATCCTTATTCTGAATTTTCCCTTTTTTTGGAAGTTTATTCACAGCATGTTAAATTTTTCTCTCTGTCTGTCTGTCTGTCTGTCTCTCTCTCTCACTCTTTCCTTATTTAAATTCCCTGCACATTTAAATTTCCTACATTTTATGAATGTCTAAGTTATCAGTCTCTTGGCATGCTATTGGGCAAAAATCATTTGTAATGATTTCCATGATTTCTTTCTCATTTGTGGTAAATTCTTGTTTTTCAGTTTTGGTATTGGTAATTTAGTTTTTCCTTTTCTTTTTAAAAAGAATCAGACCAACTAATGGTTTATTTTTTTCTTATTTTTGCCATCTTTTAGTTTTATTGATGAAGTCACTTTTTTCTTTCATTTCTAATCTTTTTAATTTCTAATTTTTATTTTGGTGTTTAATTGGGAGGGGATTGATATATTACTTTTCTGTTTTTTCATTGTACACCCAATTAATTCATCTTTTCTTTCTTTCTTTTAAGATGAAAGTGTTCAGAGATAAATATTTTCCCCAAAGGACAGCTTTAGCTGCATTCTAACAGTTTTGGCATGTTATCTTGTAATTTTCTTTTAATGAAATTGTCTTTCTTCTATGATTAGCTCTTTGACTTATAAATTCTTTCTTATTTAGTTATTTATTCTCCAATTAATTTTTAATCCTTCCTTCAAAGGCTCTTTATTGAATATATTTTTTATTGACTGTCATCAGTAAAAAATGTTTAATATTTCTGCTTTTTTATCACATTTGTTTATGAAGTTTTATGCCCTAATACACGGGGAGTTTTTACAAATGTGACTTGCACAGTTCAGAAATATTTTTACTCCTTTCATTTTCCATTCAGCAAGCACCAAAATTCTATTATTTATTACTTTTATAAAATTCTATTCAGGTCTTTAATTGGTACCTTCTTTCACTTTTGTTAGATTTGTCTAGGTCTGAAAGGGGCAAATTGAAGTCCATAGCTATTATAAATTTTTCTGCGTATTTTTTCCTGTAAATTATTTTTTCCTTTAAGTATTAAAATGCTGTTTAATTTGGTATATGCATGTTAAATATTAGTATTAATTTATGGTCTATGGTGTCTTTAAGCATTAGGTAGTTTTCTTACTTATTTCTTTTAGTAAAGTCATTTTTACTTTCTTTTTTTGGAGATTATGATTGACTGTCCTGCTTTTTGAGTTTACCTGAAGCATAACAGATTAACAGATTCAGTTTCTCATTTTAATTTTGGGTCAGTTTTTGTTTGAAGTGTGTAAATATACTGTTTCTTGTAAACAATATTTTATTGGGTTATGTTTTCTACTCCAAACTTCTACATGCCTCCTCTTTACAGCAGAACTCAACATATTTATGTCCATGGCTATGATTGTTAATTGTTTATTTCATTTCTCCCTTCCTCGCCAACTACTCTCTCTATCATTTACAAAGAAAATAGGTGATTATAGAAGTGTGCTCAACCAATGCTAGTTATCTATGATTAATACTCTCTGCTTCTAGCCCACTGCCCCTGTTCTCTTCCTCATCACCCAGTCCCTGATGACAGGGTTTTACCATCTCTTTCCTTTTAATTCCCTGCCTCACACTCTACCTTCCAAAGTTAGAATTAGTTTTGCTTATGACTAATCCTTCCTTAACTCTAGCCACCCTTTTTAATCCCCCCTCCCCCTGTTTCTATTTGTTTCTCTGTTGAGTTTCATATATTTCTCTACCAAGCTCTTGATGCATTCATCTGTATGTTCAAACCACATTTTCTCAGTTCATAAGAAAGGGAAGCTCATGGGATGTCTGTGTACTCCCACTGCTTCCTCTAAGTTTCTTTTTTAAAAAAACACAACTTATTTATTTTTTTATATTCTTTTCTTTTTAAATTTTGAGTTCCAAATTCTCTCCATCCTTCCTACCTCCTCCCCTACTCACTGAGAAGACAAGCAATATGATATCAATTATACATGTGAGGGGCGGCTAGGTGGCACAGTGGATAAAGCACCAGCCCTGGAGTCAGGAGTACCAGGGTTCAAATCCAGTCTCAGACACTTAATAATTACCTAGCTGTGTGACCTTGGGCAAGCCACTTAACCCCGTTTGCCTTGCAAAAAAAAAACTAAAAAAAACTAAAATAAAAAATTATACATGTGAAGTCATGTTATTTGTATTTCCACATTAGCCATATTTTTAAAAGCAAGAAAAATAATGAAAGTGAGAAAATTATACTTTAATTTGCACTCAGAATTCATCACTTCTCTCTCTAGAGGTGGGGAGCATTTTTCATCACGAGTCCTTTGAAACTGTCTTGATCTTCCTCTAGATTTCTAAAGCTTTCTTCTTATATATTCCAAATAAGTGGGAAAGTAAATTCTACCCCTTTGTCCTCTAGGATATTTCTTTTCACTTCCCTTTTTTCCCCTATATATTGAGTTCATCAAATCCCAGGGCATCTGTCTTAATTAACTCCCTCTAGGACCCTTGAAGACTTCAGGTTTTAGAGGGGACACTTGTTTCTTACCTCCCTATTGGAATGTAAACATTCATCATTGTATAGTCCCTTCCAATTATTCAAATGTATTTAGCTTTCTTTGCTTCTCCTGAATCTTCTGTTTGCATTTCAAAGTATCTACTTAGTTCTGGTATTTTCATCAGGAATAAGCTTCAAAGTCCTCTATTTCATTAAAGGTTCATCCTCCCCCCTCCCAACTCTTGCCCAGTAAACTCAGTTTTGCCAGATAGGTTATTTTTAGATGTAAGCCTTTATCTTCTGCCTTTTGGAATATCATATTCCAAAGTCTCCTCTTCTTTATCTTTGGTAGTTTCCAAGTGTTATGTGATCCTAACTGGGACTTCTTAATGCTTGAACTCTTTCTGGCTGCCTGAAGTATTTACTTCTTTGATCTAGAAGCCCTGGATTTTGACTGTTAAGTTCCTGAGACTTTTCAATTGGGAGGTGTCTTTCAGGAGGTGACTGATGGTTTCTCCCTAGTTTCAATTAATCCTCTGGCACTAATAGGTCTGGGAAATTTTTATTTCTTATTTCTTGAAATATGGTAGCCAGGCTTTTAAAAGCAATATTTCTCGAGTAGAACAACGAGTTTTAGATCATTTTCCCTCAATTTTTGAGTCTTTTGATTGTGTATTATTAACTTTTTGTCTCATAGAATCACTTATTTCTATTTGGTCTCTTCTAATTTTCAGGATGCTAACATTTGACTGGGGTTTTATACATCCTTACTAAGCTATATATTCCCCTTCCAATTCTTTCCCCTAGAGCTCCTTTCTTACCTAAATCATTATTTATATCATTCTTAGTTCATTTTTTTCTATGAATTTTAGTAGATGTTGGGGTTAATACCTAGTTGTGTGGCCTTGGGCAAGCCACTTAACACCATTGCCTTGCAAAAACCTAAAAAAAAAAAAGATGTTGGGGCTAAGAGTTGTCAAAGAGTAATAATTACTATAAGTTTTTAAAAGTATTCTTAGTCAAAGGTTTCTTAGCTATGCTGAGGAAAAGAATGTGTACTCCTTAGACTTTGAAAGGAAGACTTTGTCCTGCCCTCCTTAGTTCAGAAAGGAACTGTTCTATTTATAATTTGAAAAGAATACTAGCCCTGCCCTCCTGATACTAAAACTCAAAAAAAAGTTACCTCCATCAGGCAAAATAGCTTTGTGAAGGATGGTTCTCTTTGATATCAAATAATAGAATGGTCTCCAGGCATGTTTAAGGTTTTGTCTACTTTAGTAATGTATATTCCCTTCCCTTCCCCTGTTTGCTGTATAAATTTTTTGATCTCACTCAGCTTTGAACATTTACTAGAATGGCTTCCACCTAACAGTAATGGTAAATCTCAGAGAATAAAAAATAAAACTTCATGTCTAATACATATTTTCATTGTTGTTATCTTATTTTAACCCTATATTTTAACGTTAACAGTATTTTTATTTGAGGAATTTCTTGTAGTTGGTGTGACATTTTTCTCTTCTGGATTTGTGTCTTGGAGCAACAGTGAATTTACAGTAATTCAATTATTTCTTTCTTCTTTTGTTTACTCATTTCCAATCTTATTTTAGCCAAGTTCTGCTGCAGGGGAAAGATGAAGAGAACTGTGAATGTAGAAATTGGGTGGAGATGTAATTGACTACCACCTACTCTTGAGATGTAAATTGACTAGTATGGAAAAGATATAGAGAATTATGATTGTAACAGAAGCAAAATTTGTAATTTTTTTTTAGTTTTTTTTTTTTGGCAGGGCAAATGGGGTTAAGTAGCTCACCCAAGGCCACACAGCTAGGTAATTATCAAGTGGCTGAGGCCAGATTTCAATTCAGGTACTCCTGATTCCAGGGCCAGGGCTCTACCCACTGTGCCACCTAGCCACCCCAAAATTTGTAATCTTAAAATCTTGTCAAATTGGGTGGAGGTCCCCATTCTTGATATAAATCGGCTACCATTGATTCATTATTTGATGTAAAATTTTATCCTGATCTCCTTAGACTTCACCTTCTACCTAATTCAGGGTCCAGTAAGGGAAAGGGAGTTCACTTTTGGCTCTCTGGATGAGAGGCAAGTCATCCCTTCCCATGTGTTGTAACTTCTTTTAATAAATTTTTGTTTTATTTCCACCCTTGCTTTCCTGAGTCTGAATAATGATTCTTCATAGAAAGAGCTGAACTCAAGTAGTCAGCAGCAACATTCCTTTCTGAATTGGGATTTTTTTTTTGCTTGAACTAGGTCCTACACACTTCCAGAAGGGATGGTTGGGTCCTCTTTAGTCTTCTTTTGAGAGTTAAGTATTGTGTCCTCAGAGACAGCTCAGTCCAGTGAGATGCCAGCATTCAGAGTCTTTAATGCAAAGTCTGAAGGGCAGAGCTTTGCTGTCTCCTGACTCTTGTCTCTAAGATCTCAGCAACACCTAAGGAAAAACCCAAGGGCCTTTGGCTTAACCCTGAACCGCTCTCTCACCCAGGGTTTCTATGGCTTGCCCCTGCTCTACCCAGATGGAGGTTTCCATGGGCTGTGTTCTTAGTCCAGGATTTTGTGTCTGGATCCCTTTTCTTGATGCCATGGTATACAACTGAATTTTTCAGGTTTTCCTAGTTTGTGCACTAGAAACTTTTCCTGTACTGATTTTCCAGACTGGGCTTTTTAGCTAGACCCCTTGCCTAGTAGTGCCTACAGGCATTTGGGTGACTCTTTAGGCTTATCTGGGCAAGAAAAAATGTGGTTATTGGATTTCTTGATAACTTCTCCTTCTGTTGAGAGTTTGGCTGTTCTGTTTCTACTCACTTCATCAATGAGAAACCTTGCCTAGAAACTTGCATAACTAAGTTGGGTTACCAGCAGGCACTATTGCTCATACTTTACCAGTTTTTGGTAACTACTGCAGCTCACTGAAATTCCCAGCTTTCTAAAGATGAAACTCTTTGTTCTGAGCTCAATATAACAGTATAGCAGAGGAGGATAGTCAGTGTTTCTGTGTCATGGCAGGATACAGATAGCTCTCACTTCATATAAATTTGCATCACATAAACTTGACTTTACTTAAAGAATACTGGAGGATATGTGCATTCCAAGAAATGCCAAAGTTACCTTTATTGTACAGTGCTGTGATCTTTCTCTTAATGGTTCTGACCAGGCCCCCATGTGGTTGACCTGGTCCCATTATGGTCCTCCTCCTGCTTGTACTTTCCTGTCCTCAGTCCCACAAGTCCTTGAACCATGTGCCAACCCCCTCCCTCCATGGTTGCCCCCTTCCTGTCTTCCTCCTTCCCTTCCCCATGTCTGTTGATAAATGTGCATGATGTAAAATTGCTTTACCTAGAGAGTTGAGAACTGTCTCTATATAGGAATCTCTGTGTAATAAGTCAAATGTAGGATCAGACTATGGAGCCTCCATTTTTGAGCTTTTATCATACATTATGGGTCCCACCAGCCTCTAATTTCACCCAAAAATTCACTCCAGAATAAAACTTTCCCTTCTCACTGAACTGGTCTCCTCCATCAATACTAGATTGGGACAGGATGACTAAACTGTCTGAAGTCCCTTTTGCCCTAGGTGCATTTCCTCCACACATTAGTGTTCCAAATGTTCTACCTGTTAATTATTCTTCAGAACTCTGTGGAGCCAATTGAATGGGATCATGAAAGTTTTTGGGGGCTTCTTCTTGTAATATCTAAGGTGATGGACAGCAAAGAATGCTAAATGTTCACTCCATGGTACTACAAGCAGTGATGAATGGAGGGAATATGTATGGTTTCTGCTACAATGCCATTTAAGATGCTCCACAATTTGATTCCAAGATACTTTTCTAGCTGAATTTCACCTTATTCCCCTTCACTCACTCTTCACTCTAACCAAAGTAGAGGGCTCTCAGATACTGGAGCATACCCTGTCTTCTCTTGCCCCTCCTTATTCTCATCTTTCAGTATCCTTTTCTTTCTCTGGGCTCAGTTCCAGAACCAGCTCTTTCAAAGTTCCTTTATCCTTCCAGCTGAAGTCATCTTCCCTCCTATTTCCTTTAGTACTTTGCCTTATTACCTCTTGTTTTTCTCCTATTTTAGCTACCCCATTGTATCATGTTTATCTGTACATATATTGCACCCCTCCCCCTTCAAAAGGATGCGAATGTAAGAGTAGAAAATCATTTCTCCTATATTTCTATGCTTTTACCTCAGCATTTTTCTGTCTAGTCTGTCTTCCCATTCTTCCCAGAAGTTTTAGGATGAGATCTTGTCTTATTTTCAAGGACAAACAAATATTTCCTATCTTAAAAAGTCATTTGGCCTTGGTACTCCTTCTAGCTGTTATTCCATCTCTTGCATTCTTTTTGGTAATTTTAGAAATATAACTTAGTCTTTCACTTGTTTATAAATATTTTGGTATTTACTTTTTAACTGAAATTTTATTTTTCCAATTACATGCAAAGGTAGTTTTCAACATTCATCCATTTACAACTTTATGATTTCCACATTTTTCTACCACTCTCCCTTCCCTCCCCCGACTCATGGCAGTGAACACCCCAGGTAAAAGTTACACACATACAATTGTGTTTAGGGGCGGCTAGGTGGTGCAGTGGCTACAGCACCGGCCTTGGAGTCAGGAATACCTGAGTTCAAATTCGACCTCAGACACTTAATAATTACCTAGCCATGTGGCCTTGGGCAAGCTACTTAACCCAATTGCCTTCAAAAATCTTAAAAAAAAATTGTGTTTAATATATTTCCATATTAGTCATGTCATAAAAGAGGAATTAGAACTAGGGGGAATGAGAAAGGAAGGAAAAGTGTAAAAGAAGTTTTTAAAAAGGGAATATACAGGGGCGGCTAGGTGGCACAGTGGATAAAGCACTGGCCTTGGAGTCAAGAGTACCTGGGTTCAAATCCGGTCTCAGGCACTTAGTAATTACCTAGCTGTGTGGCCTTGGGCAAGCCACTTAACCCCATTTGCCTTGCAAAAATCTAAAAAACAAAACAAATAAAAGTGAATATACTTTGCTCTGCATTCAGACTATAGCTTTTCCTCTGGATGGGGGGGGGGCATTGCATAGCAGATCTTTCAGGATTATCCTTGATTTCTGAACTGCTGAGAAGATTTGTATTCACCACAGTTGATCATCTCACAATGTTGTTGTTGATGTGTACAATATTTTATTGGTTCTGATTACTTCATTCAGCATCACTTCATTCAAGTCTTTCCATGCTTCTCTAAAGTTCAACTGTTCATGATTTCTTACAGAAAAAAACAGTATTCCATAACATTCATATACCATAACTCATTCAGTTATTTCCCAATTGATGGGTATCCTCTCAGTTTCCAATTTTTTGTCACTACCAAAAGAGCTGCTACGAATATTTTTCAACATGTGAGACTTTCCCCCCTTTTTATGATCTTTTTTGGATATAATCTAGTAATGCTATTGCTGGATCAAAGGTTTTATTGCCCTTTGGACAAAGTTCCAGATTGCTCTTCAGAATGCATTATTCGCCCAATTTTCCAACATCTTCTCCAACATTGATCATTTTTTCTTTTTTGTCATATTGGCAAATCTGATCTGATAGGTATGAGGTGGTATGTCACAGTTGTTTTAATTTGTATTTCTCTAATCAATAAGGATTGGAGCATTTTTTCATATGACTAACCCTTCATCTGAAAACTGTCTATTCATATCCTTTGTCCATTTATCAATTGAGAAATGACTTGTAATCTTACAGATTTGATTCAGTTCTCTATATATTTTAGAAATGAATCCTTTATCAGAAACACTCGGTGTGAAAATTGTTTTCCAACTTTCTGTATTACTTCTAATCTTGGCTGCATTGGTTTTATTAGTGCAAAATATTTTTAATTTAATAGTCAAAATCAAACATTTTGCAATTTATGATTATCTTTATTTCTTGTATGGTTATAAACTTCTCTCCTTTCCATATATCTGACAGTATATTTCTTGTTCTTTTAAATTGTCTGTGACATCATCCTTTATGTCTAAATCCTGTACCCATTTCAACCTTATTTTGGAAATAGTTTGTTTTGTTTTCAGGTTTTTGCAAAGCAAATGGGGTTAAGTGGCTTGCCCAAGGCCACACAGCTAGGGAATTATTAAGTGTATGAGACCGGATTTGAACCCAGGTACTCTTGACTCCAGGGCCGATGCTTTATCCACTATGCCACCTAGCCGTCCCTCAATGTTATTTTGGAATAGGGTGTGAAATGTGGGTCTATGCCTTGATATTTATTTTTTAAATATTGCTATGATTCACCAATAGGCTTGACCTATTCACTAATTGAAGCTCCCAAGCAATAGAAGTATATTTAAGCAAATCAAACTAATCTGACAGAATAAGACTTATTTGGCACCTCTCTACTTGGAAGAAGAGAGTATCTCTGAAGTCAAGGTCAGAATTCTGTGACATTATAAGATTGTCTTTCCTTCATTATTGTGGCCTTGTTTATATTCTTCTTTTGGTTCTGCTTAATTCACTCTGTAGCACTTCATACAAGTCTTCCCATATTTCTCTGAATTCTTTATATCTGACATTTCTTGAAGTAGAGTATATAAAATGACATTCATATGTGCTACTGCTTGTTCAGCAGTTCCCCAAAGAATAAGTACCCATTTTGCATCCAAAATGAAGTTTTGTTTGCAAGAACAAGAAAATGCTGCTATAAATATTTTTCTCCTTTTCCCCCCTGGCAATCCCATCAAACATATGGTCTACATTTGATTCTTTGATTTTCTATCTGTCCATTTCCTTTTTAATCCATGGAGGATGAATTTTCTTCTTGCTCCCACCATTGGGAAATGTTTCAATGGATTACTCTCAATCAACACCCTCTTTATCTCTCAGCCTGACTGGTGATTCCACCACCCATTTTCTTTCTTGGTATTCTCTCCTGCTTAGCTTTTATGCTACATACATATTCCCACTGTCTCCAGATAGATCCTGTTCCTTGTCTGTGTACCTTTGTCTATAATGCTCTGACTCCCTTCAATGCTTTTGCCAGTTGACATCTGGCCAATTTTTAAGCCAAACTCAAAATCATGTCTGACTCTCTATGAACCGATTTAGGGTTTACTTGGCAAAGATATTAGAGTGGTTTGCCATTTCCTTCTCCAGTCTGTTTTACAGATGAGTAAACTGAGGCAAACAAGGTTGAATGACTTGCCTGAGGTCACACAGCTAATAAGAATTTGAAGTCAAAATTAAACTCAAGTCTTTCTGGCTCCAGGACTGGCACTTTATCCTTGGTGCCACCTAGCTTCTCACTACATAGATTAGTAAATTGAGATCCAAGGAGGATAGGTGACTTACTTGTGGGTCCATATAGATAGTAAGTATCATAGGTAGGATCTGAACCTAAGCCCTCTGATTTCAGAGTCAGTGCTTTCATCTGTATTATGCTACCTTTTCTCAGCAGATACATCTTACTGGATTCTGCCCAATTGTCATGTCTTTTAAGACTGAATTGCGTACTATTTTCTATTGTCCTCCATGTTTGCCATATAACTCTTGAAAGGTACAGGCTAAATATGACTAGAAAGGATAATGATCAATGTTGGAGGAGATGTGGAATATCAGGGACACTAATGCATTGTTGGTGGAGTTGGGAATGGATTCTACATTTCTGGAAAGCAATTTGGAATTATGCCCCAAGGGCAATAAAATTGCCCATAGCCTTTGACTGGCAATATCACTACTGGGTCTATGGCCTGAAGGGATCGTGAAAAAGGGTAAAAATCTCACACGTATAAAAACATTCGTACCAACTCTGTTTGAAATGGCAAAGAACTAGAAATTGAGGGGATATCCATCAGTTGGGGAATGATTGAACAAGTTAGGGTACATGAATGTGACAGAACACTATTGGTCTATATGAGATCAGGAGGTATGAGATTTCACAAAAGCCTGGAAAGACTTGCACGAATAGATGCTGAGTGAGATGAGCAAAAACATTACACACACTAACAACAACATGGAGTGATGATCAACCATGATGGACTTGTTCATTTCAGCAGCACAATAATCAAAGACAATTTTAAGGGACTTTTGAAGGAAAATACCATCCCTATTCAGAGAAGAAACTGGAATTTAAATGAAGACCAAAGCTTATTATCTTCAATTTTTAAAAGTTGTCTTATCTTTTATGTAATTTTTTATCTTTAATGTTTTCTTTCTTCCTTTTGGATCTGATTCCTCTCAACACATTCAATTTCTATCTGTGTTTGGCGTGGTTACAAATGTAGAGCCTAAATTGAATTGCTTTCTATCTGGGGGAGGGGGATAGGGAAGGAAGGGAGGGAGGGAGAGAAATTATAGAACTCAAACCTTGTAAAAAATGATTAACAAAAACTACAATTGTATGTAGTTGGGAAAACAAATAAAATATTTATATATACATGGATATGTATATATCTAATCTGTCTATTATAAAGAAAGGTACGAGCTATTTTTGTTATTAACAATAGCAATAAATGCCTTCACATGCATTATCTCACCTGATTCTCATAGATTCCTCTAAGGTCTCTATTTCGACTTTACTTGATCATTCTAACTTGTATGCCTATGATACCCTGCTTGTCCCAGCAGACCTCTCTTTGGCCCGTGCTTCTTGTCTCTCTCAGAATGCTTAGCACAAAGCACTGCATAGAATGAGAACTTAAAAAATGTTTATTGAATTGAGTATTCCCATTTGACAGATGAGAAAATGGAGAGACTCTCAAGATGTGTAGTGACTTACCCAAGGTCATACACTTTCAGGTAGTAGAACTGAGAATTGAGGCCAAGTGTTCTGCCTCCTAGCCCAGTGCTTTTTAATGTCTTCTGTTCTTCATGACAGCCTTGCTAAAGCTGGACACATAGTAGGTATGCCAATTACTCACAAAATGCATTGGTAATTGATCTACCACTGAATCTTAAAATGTAGATGTTTGTGGTTTTCTGTTCTGTTTTTATAAGCAAACACGATTTAGTGAGCACTGGGATTAATGAATTAATAGTCAAGACTATTGAGTATTTTACCACTCATTTGTCTATTTTCTCTTCCTAGCATTCTATTTGAAAATTTATCATTTTATCAACTACAGCCTGTTTGGGGACTTTTGTGTAAAGGGATTTGTTCCAAAAATAATCACCAATCATAAGAAGCCAGCTTCCCTCATCTGGGAGACTTCCTTCGCCCTGCAGATGTTTGAGTTTCTCATTGTTTCCAGATTATAATCAGGTTTTCCTGCATCTAGACTTTTGGCCAGCTGGGGGGTTAAGAGGAGTGGGGTGGCTGGGAGAATGTGGGCCACTAATCAATCAGGGGAGCTCAGAAACTCTTCTGGAAAGTCTACAGAGCAGTCATTCCAACCTGTAATACCTTGGAAGAGTTCCTGTGGGCTCAGCTGTTTGGGCCAAGGCACACAAATCAACAACGTGAAGCCACAGTTATTCAGAGCTAACTTTCAGGAAAACCTGATGCCCCTTTGATGGCCTTGTCAGGATGGTTGAGAATAGGGCTGTGTCTGAGATCAGGCAATCAGGCAGGCAGGGTAATGGATGGGGGAGGGAACAGTAGCAGCTATTGCCAAGAGTCTAACAAGAGCACCAGACTCTCTCTTACTCTGACATTGTTAGCAGGCAACTTCTAAAAGCAGAGAAAGTCCAGGCTTGTGGGATAGTGTTAGAATTGAGGGGATAGCATTGGAACCGGGGCACAGAATTAGAACTGAGACAGTATTAGAATTGGGGCACAGCATTAGAATTGAGAGATAGTAATGAGGTGAAAATTCTGTGACGGAGCAGTCAGACTCTAGACAATTTGATTACTTGGGTGACTTCTCCTGGAGGTCTTTGTCTCTTGTGTCTGTGCCCTTGGGGAAAGTCTTACAAATTGAGCTGTGCTACAAACTACTGGAGGTCTTGTCCTCATCACACCAAAGGATTAAGGAGTGATGCCTGTGCCACAAGGAGTTGCTTTTGGAGTTTTTGGAAAGGATGTGTCTGTGCCACAGGTTGTAGGACTCTTAAAGTCACTGGACCTTCACAAAGATTTGTTTAAATATCTTTAATTTGTGTTACTGTTGCAGCATTCCTTGGCTCCATATTAACTGGATGTTATTTTTTTCTTAAATTTTTATTTATTTAAGGCAATGGGGTTAAGTGGCTTGTCCAAGGTCACACAGTCAGGCAATTATTAAGTGCCTGAGGTCAAATTTGAACTCAGGTCCTCCTGACTCCAGGGCTGGTATTCTATCTACTGCGCTACCTAGCTGCCCTGGATGTTATTTTTTATTTATTTATTTATTTATTTATTTAGAATTTTACAATTTCCCCCCAATCTCACTTCCCTCCCTCCCACATATACACAGAAGGCAGTCTGTTAGTCTTTACATTGTTTCCATGGTATACATTGATCTAAGTTGAATGTGATGAGAGAGAAATCATATCCTTAAGGAAGAGAAATAAACATGTAAGAAATAGCAAGATTAAGTAATAAGATAATGTGTTTTTTTTTTAAAATTAAAGGTCATAGTCTTTGGTCTTTGTTCAAACTCCACAATTCCTTCTCTGGATACAGATGGTATTCTCCATCACAGATACCCCAAAATTGTGCCTGATTGTTGCACTGATGGAATGAGCAAGTACATTAAGGTTGATCATCACCCCCATGTTGCTGTTAGGGTGTACAGTGTTCTTCTGGTTCTGCTCATCTCTCTCAGCATCAGTTCATGCAATTCCTTCCAGGTTTCCCTGAATTCCATGGATGTTATTTTAAATAAAAATTCAATCTTAACTTTGGCCTGGTCACATTTTATTCTCTTTCTTTTGCATATCACCAATTTAATAAGAAGTTAGACTTGTAAAGAAACCTGATAAACAAAGGGTGATTGATGAAACATTTGGATGGAAAAAAGAGAAGGGATATTGTCATTGGAATAAATTATGGACTATCTGGACAGAAAGATTTAGAAGAGAATTTGAAAAAATAATCAAAAGCCTGGCATAGAAGTATGACAAGAGTGGTAGGAGATTTCAATAATCCACAGGCCTTCTAGAGTTTTCTCTTGTTCTCTCTCCCTCCTTCTTCTCTTCTTCTTCCTCTCTTCCTCTGCCCCTCCACTCCATGTCTCTCTCTCTCTCTCTCTCTCTGTCTCTCCTCTCTGACTATCTCTTTTTAGCCAAAGACAAAGCAGCTATTTTCTTGACATGTCCTAATAATATCATCCTTTAAAATATAGAAGATCCAACAAAAGAACATTTTATTCTGGATCTGTTTCTCAACAAAAAGAAAACTAGTTGTTAGGGAAGAAATGATGAGAACACTGGGAAAAGGTGACCACTTTCTCTAGAATTTGTAACAGAAGGAATGGAAATATGTGTATAATCAGAACATACATTCTAGATTTGGGGAGAACATATGTCCAAGTGCTCAGAAAACAGATGAGTATAACCCAAGGATTAAAATACTACAGAAGTTAAACTATGAGGCGGATGTAAATTGCACACAGACGACAATCTGAAAAGAAATGATTTTGATGAAGAAAAATGGGGACTTGACCTTAAAGAGGTCAATACAGATGAAGAGAACAATCACTTTAGGTTTTTAAAAGTCCTGTACAGGAGAGCAGAGAATGAATGCAAAAGGATGTCCTGTAAGAACATAATGGCAGAAATGCTAAACCACAGAATTATCTAGTGAGGAACACTAAAGGCAGAAAAAGGCATTTTTCTCACTCTATAGAGGAAGAGGAAAATCAGAACGGGGATGGGACTACTACTTGGGGTGGATGAAATGATTATAATTGACAACAAAGAGAAGGCAGAGTTTCTTAATTTTTACTTTGCTTCTGCCAAGGAGAAGGATCTTTGAACTGAAAAAGATAGAACAAATATGGCTTATGGGGAAGAAATACTCAAGATGAGTAAGGGGAATAGTAAGAGGTATTGCAAAAATGGCAAGGGTAACTGTTATTATGATTTCCAAAAGAGTGAAGAGAAAGAAGTGTGTAAACTATAAACCAGCAAGCTTACCCGAATCCTGGGAATAACCCAGGTAACATCAAAGAAATGTCAGTGAACATCTAAAGATGAATTGTTGATCATTAATAATAGACTAACCTTGTTTAATTTTTTTGACAGGACTATCAAACTAGCACATAAGCAGAAAACTGTAGCTATGGTTTATTTAGATTTTAAACACTTTTTGATCTATCATATTATTCTTGTAGAAAAGATGGAGGGGCATTGGCTTCAGGATAGGACAATCAGAGGAATTTGGAACTGGTGAAATGTCTCGGCTCAGAAAGCAGTTAATGTTTTGAGATCAGCTTGAAAGGAAGTCTCCACTGAAGTGCCCTTGGAGCCAGGCTGGTCCAAATTTCTACTAGTGACTTAGAAAAATGTGTAGCCATATTCTTCGTGAATTTGAAGATGACACCAATTTGGGAAGAATAGCTAATACACTGGACGATGGAGTTTGGAGCCCAAAAGATCTTAGCATTCTAGATTATTTGGCTTAACCACATTAAGGTGACAGTTTAACTGTAACTGCAATTCCCAGAAAGGTTGAAGCTGGTGAATGTCTCAAGATTGGGAGTTCTGAGGAGGGTAGGCTAAGCTGATCATCACTAATATGGTGAGCTTTCAGCTTCTTTAAGGAAAGGCAAATCAGTTCACAATGAAGACTAAATAGGCCTTGCAGCTCAAAGACTGAGACCAGGCCTGTCAGGAGCTTCTGTACTTCTAACCTGGCCAAGCTACGGCAACCTAATTTCTTTTAAGAAGAAAAATTTTCACTTGAATAAATGTCAAGTCTTAACTTGGATTCAAGGAATCAACTTCATGAGGATCAGCTAGATATAGTGAAAAGTTTGTCTAAAAATATCTGGGGTGAATTATAAGTTTAATATAATAGGCAACCCTCCTCCCACCTCCTGGAAAAATAGCCACCACCACCAAATATTGGGCTGTGTGAAGAGAGGAAGAGTTTCTAGTATTGCCACAGTCAAACTACATCTGGGGTGCTGTGTTCAGGTGGACCCCATTTTTTAGAATAGACAATAATTCAAAGTATGTCTGAAAGCAAGTACTGCCTGAATGGTGAAGGACCTCAGAGCCTTGTCATTTGAGGTTCAGTTGTTTAGCCTGGAGAAGGGAATACTCAGTAAGTGAAGAACTTTCATATGGAAGGAGGATTAACTTTGTTGTTTGGCTTCAGAGGGCAAAACCAGGAGCCATGATTAGAAGTTACAAAGAAGAGTATTTAGGCTTATTGTCAGGAAAAAACTTGCTAACAATTAGGGCCATTCCAAAGTAGAATGGGCTGACTCAGGAGGTAGTGGGTTCTTCCTCACTGGAGGTCTTCAGGCAAAGGCTGAATGACATCACTGGTTGGGTGTGTTGGAGTCAGGAGTCTTTTTTTGGCATGGGTTGGACTAGATTGCCACTGAGGTTCCTTCCAAGTTTGAGATTCTGTGAATATTAATAATAGCTTCCATTTATATCACTCTTTAAAGTTGGGAAAGTAAGTATACAAATTCCAGAGGTTCTCAAGTCAGAAAATGGTAGAGTAGGAAGAGTACTGGCCTGGGAGTCACAGACTTTCCGAATTAGAGAGGCCTCCTCAGTGGTCATCCAAGTCATAGCCACTCTAGCACACCCACCAGCTGGTCATTGAGGCTTTGCTTGGAAAACCGCAAGTGAATTAGGAGGCCTGGCTTATAGTTAGCACTTTGCCACCCACTAGCTCTGTGACATTGGGCAATAAAATTCCCTTCCTTCCCTGGGACTCAAAGATTTCTGCTCTGTAGGATGAGGCAGTCAGACTAAATTGTCTCAGAGGTGTTCTTTAGCTCTAATGGTCAATGGTTTTAAAGTACCATACCCAGTGGGAAATCATGTCCCAAAGTTACCATGTGATTAGAGCAGGGGAAGCTCCAAAAGAAAAATCAGATGGATTGAGAGAAGTGACATGTAGCCATTTCAAGACCTCTCAAACCCCACGAATGTCTTAGGAAGAAAAACAGAGTGTAACATACAATCTAGTCACATCATCCTATTCATTGTCACTTATGACATTCTCTTATCTCCAAACTCTTATACTACCTGTCCCTCATTTTTGGAATGCTACCCCTCCTCACCTCAAGACTGTTCAAGTACCTCATTCTTCATGGGACCTTTCCTGGTTCTCCAGCTGGGAGTACCCTCCCTTCCAAGGTTACTTTGTTTTTGTTTTATACTGTACAGCTTGTCTTCCTCATTAGAATATAAGGTTATTTATTTCTGTAGTAGGAATCCCAATGCCTAGCAGTGTCAGGCAAATAATAGGCATTCAATAAATGCTTCCTATTTTGTGTGAGCTTTATAAACACATGGTGGTTCACAGAAGGCATTCGGATATGTTTTTTCACAGGATTCTTCTTGGCCAGTCCTTTTCCATTTATTCCTAAGGAGAGTTGCTTCTGTCCTTGGGAATGAGGTATGAGTCACACATATCCACCTTCCCAAACAGAGTGAATGGGCTTATCCGGCCTGTTACTCTATTCAGCATTGTGAGGTGTTACTTCCAAAATTGGAACAAGTGGTTATTCATTGCATAACAGGAGAAAAACAGATTACCTGGGATTTATGATCAGTTAATTCTCTCTCTAAGGCATAAAAATGAATTGCTTGTTCCCCTACCCTTCACCTTCAACTCCCTCCAATCCAGGCTCCTCCCTTCCTAACCCCTGATGTTTATGAATGGAGTCTATTTGTGCTTTATTTTTAGGTAAGCATGGCCAAGGCCTGGAAGAAAATGCCTGCATGGTCCACTGAAACTTTGCTAGGAGACCAAGCTATGCCCAGCACTTTGCATCTCCATCCTTTGCCTTACCTTATCCCCTGCCTCCCCACCCCCTCTTCTCATCGATGGCTTGCCCATCTTTCAAGGTTCAACTTGTCGGAAAATGCTGTCCCTGATCACCCAGCTGATCTTCCCTCTGAACTCCTGCAGTGCTCTGCTCTCCTCCGGGGGGCTCTTAGCACAAACTACTTCCTATCATATGGATGGATAGTCCTATTTGCATTCATGCAACAGCTCTACTGGGATTCTAGGGGAAATTTAAAAGAAGAAGTGATCATTTCTGGCTATCCTATCAGATAGGGTGGCTGTTTACGCAGGCAGTGAGGCAGCTTAGTATTATGGTAAAATGCTCTGCCATTTAATGCCTTTGTGACTTTGAGTGAGTCATTTGACAGCTTTGTGCCTCAGTTTCCTCACATGTAAAATAAGATCAGACTAGATGACTTCGAAGGTCCCCACTCTATATCGAAATCCTATCTCACTTTGTAGACTAAGCTCTATGACAATAAAGACCAGAGATGAGCTGGAGTCAACTCCTATTAATTCCTAAGAGCTGACTGAAATTTTCAGTGTGAGCATTTATACTTTGTTATTTAGCAAAGGTTCCAAATTGGGGTTTGATGTTTGATTGATTATCTAAACATAAAAAAATGGAAAAATATGAATAAAGCAGATTAATTTTTTTTTTAGGTTTTTGCAAGGCAATGGGGTTAAGTTGCTTGCCCAAGGCCACACAGCTAGGTAATTATTAAGTGTCTGAGACCGGATTTGAACCCAGGTACTCCTGACTCCAGGGCTGGTGCTTTTATTCACTGTGCCACCTAGCCACCCTCCACTGTGCCACCTAGCCACCCACAGATTAATCTTAAAACTATTTCAAGTCAGTTGTTAAACATTTACCAGCAGTAAAAACCAATTCTTAATTTTTTTTTGATACCCTACCCTCCAGCACAGGGCCCTCAATCAATGCTTAGTGAATGAATAAATCCTACCATTGGAACTTTCAAATGTTTTAGAGACATGTTCTCTACTCGCTTAACAAACCATGACCATGTACCCTAAGCCTCCCAATCATTTTTCATTCCCCACAGGGTCTGTGTTGCCACTTGAAGCAATTCAATACAGACAAAGACTCTTTAATGGAAAAGGCTAGCACAATCAGGGAGGCAAGGCAGTTGGGCTGTTTAGAGGAAGGCATCAGGAACTGCCCATAGACACGATGAGAGACAGAAGCAGCAGCAGCCTCTCTTCCAGAGAAGAGCCAGGGGTCACCTGTCTGAAGTTCCTCAACAAACCTGTAGTAAACCTTAAAACTCAGTGTGGTGACAGGAGACAGGCAGTCCATCCTTGGGGAAGACTGGGGTCTCCCACCAAAAGAAAATCTTAAAGAAGTTTTATGGGAGAGGCTTTGCAAGGATTTTCCTGAGAGGATGGGCAAATCCATGTAAAGATTGGCCACGAGGCTAAGATTTGGAGGGGGGGTAAGGGTGATGGAGGACCTCACCATTTCAGGAAATCTGGCTATTTAAAGCATAAACTGAATGGGAAAAAGCGATTGGGCTAGATTACATTTTAGAAAATTGTATAGGAATTTCCATGATCTCAGGTTGCTTCCTGAAACAAAAGCTCATGTGTCTTTAATACCAATATTTTCTCAGTGATGCTATGTGGCTTCTAATAATGGAGTACTATGTCAGAAGAATCAAAATTGCACATGACCCAAGGGCAGGGTCCTTCTCCATTTCCCTTGGCTTTTGTGAGAATACTGATGGAGCAGGTATAGACTATGGTTATTAATGGGCCAAACACAATCTGACCTTTGGGACAGAAAAGAAAAAAAAATGACATTTGAAAAAAATCTCTGCAATTGGAGATTTAATACAGAGTTTAAAAAATTCTGGGGAAAAACAGGAATGTCCTTTACTGAATTTTCTTTTTTTCAGTTTTTATAAAGATTTTATTTAGAGTTTTACAATTTTTCCCCTAATCTTACTTCCCTCCCCCCACCCCCCACAGAAGACAATTTGCCAGGCTTTACATTGTTTCCATGTATACAATGATCCAAATTGAATGTGATGAGAGAGAAATCACATCCTTAAGGAAGAAAAATAAAGTATAAGAGATAGCAAGATCAGACAAGAAGATATCAGGTTTTTTTTTTTCTAAATTAAAGGTAATAGTCCTTGGTCTTTGTTCAAACTCCACAATACTTTCTCTGGATACAGATGGCACTCTCCATTGCAGACAGCCCCGAATTGTCCCTGATTGTTACACTGATGGAATGAGCAAGTCCATCAAGGTTGATCATCGCCCCCATGTTGCTGTTAGGGTGTACAGTGTCTTTCTGGGTCTGCTCATCTCACTCAGCATCAGTCCATGCAAATCCTTCCAGACTTCTCTGAATTTTCATCCCTCCCAGTTTCTAATAGAACAATAGTGTTCCATGACATACATATACCTCAGGTTTCCTAAGCCATTCCCCAATTGAAGTACATTTACTTGATTTCCAATTGTTTGCCACCACAAACAGAGCTGCTATGAATATTTTTGTACAAGTGATGTTCAGGGTTTAGGCCCAGTACTGGTATTGCACATTTTTGTTGCCCTTTGGGTGTAGTTCCAGACTGCTCTCCAGAAAGGTTGGATGAGTTCACAGCTCTACCAACAATGTATTAGTGTGCTAGATTTCCCACAACCCTTCCAACAATTGTCCTTTCTGGTCATATTAGCCAGTCTGAGAGGTGTGAGTTGGTACCTCAGAGATGTTTTAATTTGCATTTCTCTACTAAGTAATGATTTAGAGCAATTTTTCATATGACTATGGATTGCTTTGATCTCATCTGTAAATTGCCTTTGCATATCCTTTGACCATTTGTCAATTGGGGAATGGCTTTTTTAAAAAAAAATTTTGACTCAGTTCTCTGTATATTTTAAAATTTGACTCAGTTCTCTCTATATTTTAGAAATGAGTCCTTTGTCAGAAATATTAGTTGTAAAGATTGTTTCCCAATTTACTAAATTTCTTTTGATCTTGGTTACAGTGATTTTTGTCTGTGCAAAAGCTTTTTAATTTAATGTAATCAAAATCATCTAGTTTGTTTTTAGTGATGTTCTCCATCTCTTCCTTAGTCATGAACTGCTTCCCTTTCCATAGATCTGACAGGTAAACTACTCCTTGATCTTCTAGTTTGCTTATAATATTGTTTTTTATGTCTAAATCCTGTATCCATTTGGATTTTATCTTGGTAAAGGGTGTGAGGTGTTGGTCTAATCTAAGTTTCTTCTATACTAACTTCCAATTTTCCCAGCAGTTTTTATCAAAGAGGGAGTTTTTATTCCAATAGCTGGACTCTGGGTTTATTACTATGATCGCTTCCTGCTGTTGCACCTAGTCTATTACACTGATCCACCACTCTATTTCTTAGCCAATACCAGACAGTTTTGATTATTGGTGCTTTATAATATAATTTTAGATCTGGCATGGCTAAGCCACCTCCTTTTGTACTTTTTTTTTTCATTGAATCCCTGGAAATTCTTGACTTTTTATATTTCTTCATATGAATTTACTTACATCTTTTTCTACCTCATTAAAGTAATTTTTTGAAATTTTGATTGGTAGGGCACTAAACAAGGTAGTTTAGTTTTGGTAGAATTGTCATTTTTATTATATTAGCTCTACCTATCCATGAGCAGTTGATGTTTGCCCAGTTATTTAAATCTGATTTAATTTGTGTGAGAAATGTTTTGTAATTGTTTTCAAAAAGTTTCTGAGTCTGCCTTGGCAAATAGACTCCCAGGTATTTTATATTGTCTGAGGTTGCTTTGAATAGGATTTCTCTTTCTAGCTCTTCCTGCTGTATCTTGCTAGTCATATATAGAAAAGTTGAGGATTTATGAGGGTTTATTTTATATCCTGCAACTTTGCGAAAGTTGCTAATTGTTTCCAGTAGTTTTTTGGATGATTTCTTGGGATTCTCTAGGTAGACCATCATGCCATCTGCAAAGAGTGAGAGTTTTGTCTCTTCCTTCCCAATTCTAATTCCTTCAATTTCTTTTTCTTCTTTTATTGCTGAAGCTAACATTTCTAATACGATATTGAATAGTAGTGGTGATAATGCTTTACTGAATTTTCTACTAAGTTATTTGGTCTCCTCTAGTTTGAGGGAATAGAAATATTTCCATCTCTTTTATCTTCTCTTTACATTTTTGCCTCAAAAAATTGTCAGTAGCCAAATTTCATCTTCAACCTACAGTAGCTCTACCATTATATGTAAACCTTAAAGCATTATCTAAGAGTGGTCATGATTACCATTACTCTTCCATTTTAGATGGGAATTAAATGGCGATTTGGCCACAAATAGTCTTTTTCTCTCTCATAAACCACTGAATGGGGTGGTATTTTCAGGGGACAGGGAATTTACAAACAAATAAAAAGCAATCTAATTAACTTTCTGAGAGCAACAGAAAATGTTCAGTTATAATTTTGTTCAATTGGAAAGAACTAATAATTATATCGGTTCTAAATAAGATAACCAGTTTCTTGATGGGACAATTAGAATGATGGAGGGAGGAAGAGACGGTGACAGGAAGGAGAAAGGAAGATGAGAAAAATAGCACTTGGCCAAGGCAAAGAATGAAGGAAGGAAGGGGGAAAATCTGGGAGAGGAGAAGTGAGAGAAAAGGATAGAAAGAGGCTCAGCAAGTCTGGAGGTGGATTGGTTACTTGAGCTCAGCTACTACTTCCCTTTCTCCCCACCATCAAAACTTCTCAGTATCTTCATCCATTTTTTTGAGGTTTTTTTTGCAAGGCAAATGGGGTTAAGTGGCTTGCCCAAGGTCACTCAGCTAGGTAATTATTAAGTGTCTGAGGTAGGATTTGAACTCAGGTCCTCCTGACTCCAAGGCCGGTGCTCTATCCACTGCGCTACCTAGCCACCCCATCTTCATCCATTCTTTATTTCTTCTCTCCTGTCTCAGATAATAAGACTCTTCTAGCTTGTCAAAGATGATGTCTCTTCCTGTTTCTTTGGTTCTGTTCCCATCTTTCTCCTCCAGTAACTTGCTCTACCAATCATTTCTTTTCCTCTCTTCTCTCCTCTCTCTCCCCCCATCTACTTAATTACATTCATGCTCAAATTGCCCTAATCCCAAAACAAACTCCATTTCTTTTTGTCAACTCACTCCTCTGTCCACAATAATTCAGATTTTACCTAGACCACTCCAGAGAAATGGCCTTATCCATGATCACTAGCATTTTCTACTTTTCCAAATTTTTCTCAGTTATCATCCTCCTTGAACTTTTTGTTGAACGTGACAGTATTTATGACATTCCCCTCTTTTTAATAATCTTTGCTTGGGTCATGAAACAAACAGAGGAGTTCACATTTGATCTGTCTCTTGCATTCTATTCTTACAATGATGGTTCGAATTCAGACCTTCTTTCTTTCTCACCTGGTAGATCAAAGCAGCCTCCTAACTGGTCTTTCTGCCTCCAGTCTCTTTCTTGCTTTAATCATTTTTTCACTTCACCTGCCAAATTAATTTTTTTTCCTGATTAACTGATCTGATTATGTAACTATCCCACTTTAAAAAAAATACCACAATACAAAACAAAGCAAAAATACAACTCTTCAGTGACATCCCTTTGCCCACAGCAAGGATGACCAAACGATCCATAGGAAAATTGAACCATTTTGTGGCCCATGAGCTAAGAATGATTTTGAGATTTTCATGGAAAGGATTGACAGCTTGATAGTTCTTTATTCTGTGGGTGGTGATACATGGCCATTCCTAGCTGGTGGAGCGATTCATCTGGTTAATTCAGATAATGAAGGAGGCTCTGGCATGCTAACTAGTTACTCAACAGTCAGCATCCCAACTTCTTAGAAGTACAAGTGGCACTCACAGTCATCCGAAATTGAGCAATAACAGGAAGAGAAATCAAGGAAAGGCCAAAATTACAATTAGCCCATCTAGAGATAGATTAGGATGTACCAGGTAGTCACTTTCTGTTGGGCATTGATGAAGTGCTGTGGTGCTTCACTGATACAGGAGGAAATGAAAGCAATTTAAGGTCAAGAGACCATCTCCAATAATCCTGTTAACTATAAATCAAGGTGGAATGATTCTGGCAAAGACCAATGAAAAAGATGCCATGCATAGCATATCCTTACTAGAATATACATAATTGTGCAATTCATGTCACCAATCACTTGGTTGGTTAATGTGGTTCTCTATCATAATGAAGAACTAATAGCAATAAATGCATCTTTATTTTAATATATAAAAACCATCTTTAGCTCAAGAGCCATATGAAAACAAGTAAATGGCCAAACCAGAGTCTATAGTTTATGGACCCCTGGCCTTTAGGATAAAATACAACGTCCTTAGCCTGGCACTTAAGGCCCTCCCCAATCTGGCTCTTCTCTCCCTTTGCAGCTTTATTCACATTACTTTCCTACGTGTGCGACTGAGTGATGCAAATCTGCATGGCTAGATGTTCCACATGTTTGTTCTGCTCCCTTCCTTATGTGCCTTCTCTTACTCTGAGACTCAATTCAGATACAACCTCTACTATGAACCGTTCCCAGATCGACTCAGTTGGACTGGACACTCTTTCTTCATATGCCTTACACTATCTTCCATGGTTCTCTTTTTTTTCTCTTAACCTACTCTTCATAGATTTATTTGGTTCCATGTACAATCTCTTCTTCTCCATTTGGATGTAAACTCTGTGAGAGTAGGACCTGTCATTTCGTCTTTGCTTCCCAAACACTGATAGCAGTAAGTTCTGAATAAAGCATAAGGCTTCCTATTTGCTTCACTGATTGAAACCAAACAGAGGCATAGATACATTTATTATTGTTATTGATAATCATGACTCCCAGTTCTATATCGCTTTGTAAACTTTCCAAAGCATTTTTGTCACACAAGTATTATGAGGCTGAAAATCTAAGTTTTATTATCTCAGTTTCATAGATAAGTCTATTTCATTCAGATTCACATTGATACAGCAAAGCCTCAGACCCTGGTCTTTTAACTTTGAGGCAGACCTTTGCCATAATACTTCACTCCACTCTATTACAAGTCCCTGTGATCCTTGCCTCCCTAGACTACCTCCAGGGAATGGAAAGGAGAAGGGAGTAAGAGATATGGCGGGAGCAACTGATGAAGTGGGTTCATTATTTCTCTTCCTTTTCTTGCCCATTGTAATCCTCTCAGATCTAAACTGGGCCAGTCTGTGAAACAGGTTGAGCCAGAAGTTCCATTTCATTGATGCCCATTACAACTCCCACCTCCAGCTACCGTGCACTACCTACTGTGCTAAGTACTTTTATAAATATTTTCCAATTTGATGACTTCACTATACACCAAAATTAACAATCAGTGCTTCATTTCTTTAGCTTCTGCTGATATAGTTTTCTCTTAGAGAAGGAAACCTAAAACTTCTAAAATCATTCATAGCTATGTGAGCACATAGTAATTGAATCTTTTCCCAAAAGGAGGTTTGGAGGATCGAAAAAAAGCAGGAGTGAGTGGGACAGCAAGGGGTGCCAGAAGCACAGAAAGAACTGGGATAGCAAGGGAAGAGAAAGATGGAAATAAGTGGAGAACTGGAGAGTTGGAAGCTAAGTTATAATACAAAGAATGCTGGGTTTGGAGTCCAAAGGCCTGCTGTATTGCAATTGTATAACGAGGATGCTCCAGTCCATCTAAAGTAGTTCATCTGGAAAATAATCTGGAAGTTTTAGGGATCTGAATGCCCAACATGAGGCAACCACATAATTGGGCCACTGAGAAAGTTAATGGTCCAAAATGCTAGAAGGGATATGAATGAAATTCTGAAAGCAAAGAAGACAATGAGCTCGACTTTGATTTCTGGAAGAATTTTAGAATGTATTATTGGAGGGGAATGGTTAGGGAGAACTTGGAAGGAGAAAAGTTCACAAAGAACTAACTAGATTGGTTTAAATGACAGATTATGCTAGGTTAACTTTAATTTTCTTTCTTTCTTTTTTTTTGCAAGGCAACAGGGTTAAGTGATTTGCCCAAGAGCACACAGCTAGGTAATTATTAAGTGTCCGAGGCCGGATTTGAACTCAGGTCTTCCTGATGCCAGGGCCATTGCTCTGTCTACTAAGCCACATAGCTGCCCTACATTAATTTTCTTTTATGTTAGTTAATAAACTAAGAGACCAGAAGAATGCTATAGATTGATTTTACTTGTATTTTAAGAAAATGACAGACTATCTCATGCTATTCCTGTGGGAAAGCCAGAGAGATGCTAACTAGAAAATTAGGTATATTTGTAACTAAGGAAATGGCTGGACTCAAAAAGTAATCATTATTCGTATGATGTCAACTTGGAAGGAGGTCTCCAGTGTAGTACCCCAGGGATCTATGTTCAGGCCTGTGTTGTTTAACATTTTTATCAATGATTAGATAAATGTAATGACTGGCTTATCAAATTTGAAGATGACATAACCTAGTAGGGATAGTTAATATGTTGGATGACAAAGTCAGGATTCAAAAAGATCTTGATAAACCCCAAAACTGGGTCAAACAGAATAAGATGAATTTCAACAGGAATGAATATCAAGTCTTATACTTGTGCTAAAGAAGTCGACTTCATAAGTATAAGATAGGGAGGACATAATTAGATAGAAATTTGTCTGAAAAAGATGTGGGGGTTTTAGAGGACTTGAAACTCAATATAAACCAAGACTGTGATATGCTAACTAAAAAAAGCTAATGAAATATTTGTTTGCATTAAGCTTTCAAGAATGAGGAAGTGATAAAAACAACATATGTATTCTGTCCTGGTCAGAATACACCTGTTGTATAATGTTCTCAGTTCTGAGCACCATATTTCAAGACCATGGACAAGATGGAAAGATAAGATGGCAAAGAGTTTTGAGTCTACAATATATAAGGATTGGCCATGGTGCCTGTCTATAAGTACCTGAAGGGCTCTCATATGGAAAAGAAATTAGATGTGTTCTGTGATCGTACCTATATAACAGAAGCAGATAGCAGAATCTAGCAATATGTTGTTTACAGGAAACACATTTAAAAGAGACATATACAGAGTTAAAATATGGGACTGGAGCATAATCTATCATGACTAGTTGAAGTGAAAAAGACAGGGGTAGCAATCAAGATCTTGGATAAAACAAAAATAAAAATAGACCTAACTGAAAGGGATAAGTAGGGAAAATATATCTTGTTAAATGGAACCAAAGACAATGAAGTACTATCAATACTAAACATATGCACCAAATGGTATAATATTCAAATTCTTGTTTTGTCTTGTTTTAGTTTTCTTTTTTTTTCCCCAAGCCAATGGGGTTGAGTGACTTGCCCAAGGACACACAGCTAGGTAATTATTAAGTGTCTGAGGTTGGATTTGAACTTAGGTCCTCCTGACTCCAGGATTGGTGTTCTATCCACCATGCCACCTAGCTGCCCCAGTATTCAAATTCTTAAAGGAAAAGTTAAATTAATTTCAGGAGGAAATAGACAGTAAAACTATACTAACAGGGAATCTCAACGTTCCCTTCTCAGAGTTAGATAAATCTAATAGTCAAATAAATAAGAAAGAGGTCAAGAAGATTGAACTGAATCTTAGAAACATTAGATATGAGAGACATCTGGAAAAAACTGAATGGATGCTCTCAGCTTTATAGGATACATTCACAAAAACTGACTGTGCATTTGTGTATAAAAACCTCATAGCCAAATGCAAAAGAGCAGAAATATTAATTACATCCTTCTCAGACCATAATGCAATACAAATTACATTTAATAATGTGCCATGGAAGCATAAATTGAAAGCTAATTAAAACTAAATAATGAAATCCTAAAGAATGAGTGAGTCAAAGAACAGATCATAGGAAAACAATAAGAAAACATTCCAAAATGTGTGGGATAAAGCCAAAGCAGTTCTTAGGAGAAATTCTGTATCTCCAAATGCACATGTCAATAAAGGGGAGAAAGAACAAATCAAAGAAATGAGTATGCAACTAAAAAAACTTGAAAAAGAATAAATTAAAAATTTCCGATTAAATACCACAATGGAAATCCTGAAAAATCAAAGGAGAGGTTAATAAAATGAAAGCTTAAAAAATCCACTGAACTGTTACATAAAAGTAGGAAGTTTTTTAGCTTTGTGGGGAAAAATACAATCAACAAATTGTTGATTAATTTGATTTTTAAAAGGAAAATTACAAGTATAAAAAATGAAAAGAGTTTATATACTACCAAGGAAGATGAAATTAAAGCAATTAATTGGTTATTTTGCCCAATTATATCAACTGACAATCTAAGTGAAATGAATGTTTACAAAAAAATAAACTGTCCAGATTAACAATAGAGGAAATATAATACTTAAATAAGTCTTTCTAAGAAAAAAAATTGAACAATTCATCACTGAGTTCCTTAAGAAAAAATCCCCAGGACCAAATGGATTCACAAGTGAATTCTACCAAAGATTTAACAATTAATCCCAATGCTATATAAACTACATGTTAAGAAAGGGGTCCCACCACATTCCTTTTATGAAAGAGATAAAGTTTTGATACTTAAACTAGAGAGAGCAAAAACAAAGAAAGAAAACTATAGATGAATTTCCTTAAAGCTAGGGGTCATATGAAGACACAGAACTCTTTTCACAAAAATAAGTCAGATCTAAACAACTGGCAAAATATTACTTTCTCAAGGGCAGGCTGAGCCAATATAATGAAAATAACAATTCTACTCAAGTTAATTTACTTATTCAGTTTCATGCCAATCAAACTATCAAAGTCTTATAGAACTAGAAAAAATAGTAACAAAATTTATCTGGAAGAACAAAAGGTCAATATATCAAGGAAAATAGTGGGGAAAATGTTAAGGAAAGTGCCTAGCATTTCCAGTTTAAACTATATAACAAAGCAGTAATCCTCAAAACAATCTGGTATTGGTTAAGAAATAGAGTGGTAGATCAGTGGAATGGATTAGATACATGGTAGTGTTTGATAAACCAAAAGATCCAAGCTGTTGAAGCAAGGATTCAACAGTAAGGATTGCAAAAAAAATGCTGGGAAAACTGGGAAGCAGTTGGCAAAAACTAGTCATAGATCAACATCTCACACCATTTACCAAGATCATAGATAAATGATCAAAACGGATAAATTGTTTAGCCAAGAAGGGTGATATCACAAGTAAATTAGGGGAGCATGGAAAAATGTACAACCATGAATAAGCAGGGAGTTTATGAACAAACAAGAGATAGAGAACACTATGAGAAGTAAAATAAATAATTTTGATTACATGAAATTAAAAAAACATTTGCTCAAACAAAACTAATGCAGTCAAAATTAGAAATAAAATAGGAAACTGAGAAAAAAAAATTGTAGCAGGTTTCTCTTGTAAAGGTCTCATTTCTCAAATATATAGGGAACTGAGCCAAATTTATAAAAATAAAAGTCACTCTCCAGTAGATAAATAATCAAAGGATATGAACAGGCAGTTTTTAGAAAAAGAAATCAAAGCTATCAATAGTCATGCAACAAAATGCTCTGAATCATTACTGATTAAGAGATATGCAAATTAAAACAACTCTGAGGTACTACCTCACTCTTATCAGATTGGCTAATATGGCAGAAAAGAAAAATGACAAAGGCTGGAGGAGATGTGGAAAAATTAGGACACTAATTAATACATTGCTGGTAAAGTTGTAACCTGGTCCAACCATTCTGGAGAACAATTTAGCACTACTACCTAAGGGCTATAAAATTGTGCATACCTTTTGGACCCAGCAGTACCAGTACTATATCCCAAAGAGATCAAAGACAAGGGAATAGGACCTATTTATACAAAAACACTTATAGCAACTCTTTTATCTATTTTTATTTATTTTATTTTTTTAGGATTTTTTTTTTTTGCATGGCAAATGGGGTTAAGTAGCTTGCCCAAGGCCACACAGCTAGGTAATTATTAAGTGTCTGAGACCAGATTTGAACCCAGGTACTCCTGACTCCAGGGCCAATGCTCTATCCACTGTGCCACCTAGCCGCCCCTGTAGCAACTCTTTATGGGCAGAGATTGTAAATTGAAGGAATACCCATCAATTTGGGGATGGTATATGATTATGGTGGAATATCATTATACTATAGGAAATGATATACAAGAAGATTTCAGGAAATAACTGGGGAGATTTATACAAGCTCATGCCAAGAGAAGTGAGCAAAACCAGAACATTTTGCCCAAAAATAGCAACACTGTATGATGATCAACTTAATGACTTAGTTTTTCTCAGCAATACAACAATGCAAAACAATTCTAAAAGACTCCTGATGAAAAATGCTATCTACCTCCGGAGAGAGAAGAGATGAATTTTGAATGGAGATTGAAACATACTTCAAAAACTTTATTCTTCTTATTTTATTAGTATTGTTTTTTTCAACATGGTTAATATGAAAATATATTTTACATAACATCACATGTATAATCAAAATCAAAGTGTTTGCCTTTTAAAGAAGGGGAGCAGGGGTGGAAGGCAAAAAATGAAAGAATTTGGAATTCAAAAGTTTAAAAAATGATTGCTAAAAGAATTTTGCATGTAATTGGAAAATATTTAATGAAATAAAATAATTTTTAAAAAATAAAGTAGTATTGGTCTGGCATCCAACAGAATAAATAATTTTATTCTAGTGGCAAGAATAATGTATTTGGGCTTGGAGTCCAAACCTGACTTGTCCACTTAAGTTACCAATGTAAGTCATAGCCTTTCTGTGGGAGCTTACTTTCTTCTCATGCAAAAGGAGGACATTGGTTTAGCTATTTTCTGAGGTCAATTCCACTTTCAAATCTATGATTTCATGAAGTAAGTACTATCATGTGTATCTGCAAAGAACTTGGGTTGATTTAGGGGAAGAAGATACATGACTGAGAAGACTCTGGGGCACCATGACTCTGACCAGACTAGTTATAGAGGCTCTGATAAATTCTCTTTAATCCTGGATTGTCTTCAATTTAGTGAATATAATCTACTATAGAGAACGGATGGAGGAGGAGAGCCTAGTAGGTGGGGAGAAGCATGACAATATGTGGAACATAAACAGAGAAGAAATACTAGTAGAGAAAACAGGGTTATTTAGAGAGGGGAGGGGATATCCCCTCCTCACTTGTCTCTCTTCTCTCCATTTGCCTATCCATTCCCCTTTGCTCCAATCCCTCCCTCTCCATCTGTCCTATCCTTACACAAAGCCTACTCTTCCCCACCCCTCAAGCTGGCTGTAGAAGAGAGACCTACAATTCACACTGAGAGTTAAAAGCATGATCACTGGGTGACCCTGAGCCAATGTTTCTGGGCCTCATTTTCATCCTCCATAAAATAAGGAGGTTGGTTTAGGTCAGAAGTACCTAACTGAGGGTCTAAGGAACTTAGAAAAATGTTTTGATAACTTTATTTCAACAGAATTTATTTCCTTGGTAATCCTATGCAACTTATTTTATGCATTTAAAAAATCGTCCTGAGAAGGAATAATTGTCAGGACAGCTTTACAGACTGCCAAAAGGGTCAAGGACCAAAAATGGTTAGGATTAGATGATCTCTAAGGTCACGTAAAGGAATTGTCCTAATTATAGGCCAGGGACATGCTTTTGACTTTTATAGATGGCTTGGCTCATAAGCCTATCCTGTTATGCCCAAGACGGGCATCGGCCTGCCATTATTAAGAAGTACCTTTCTAGTACCTTTACCTTCATGGAGGGAACAGAGGGTAAGGGAGAGCAGCTTAGCAACAGCCAGACAAGCAGAGGCGCCTAGAAGAGATAATGCAGTGGCCTGTGGAGAGTGAAGAATGATACCCCACAGAGAGAAGCATGACGACATCACCAGAGGACAGAGGCAGCTCTTCAGTGTCAGAGGCATAAATTAAACAGCCACATGTGTTCCCCATGTTTAGACTCTTCCTGCATAGTCTCTGGCCAGCCATATTCCTTGCATATATGTTTCCTTGTTATTATGCATGTTCTTCAGCTGGGTGTTCTCTTCCACTGGTATCCCCTGGTAGCATATTCACCAATGGGAGAGTATGCACAAGAGGATGTTTTTTGTTCCTTGACTTGTTATGCTGTTTGAATAAATATCTCTATTTTGAACTGCCCTTTGGTAGGATGGTAAAATTAAATACACCAGTCAGGGTTCAGAAGATCCGATTCTGAGTGGGGCCCTGACTCTGGCATGGTTTATTCCCTGGTTATTCACATGAGTTTGGGGATGAGGAGGAAATTACATTGAAATAATTATGAAATTATATTCATTGAAATAATATAACATTTTCCTGGTATGTTCAGGTGGAAGCTTGAATTTCCTCACTCCTTTTCTCTCTATCTAGATGTAGGGTGCCCCAAAGTCTCAGGACAGTTTTAGGCTATTAAAGCTAAAACTGCACCGAGACTTTGGGGACACCTTGTCTAGACCTACACGTATACCATAATCTATTGTCTCTCTAATACTGTCATAGGATCATAGGTAGAAGATATCTTAGAAATCAATTCTAGTCCAACACTGCTCATTTCGGGGCGGGGGGAGCAGGATGTGCCAGAGCTGGCAAAAGGAAGAGGTTGGATTCAAATCTAGCTCCTCCAACCTCAAGTCAAGTGATCTTTCCATTACACAGCACTGCCTTAGCTTTGCCACAAGTAGGGAAGAAAACTCAGAAGTGAATAGGTCAGATTTCACACCAGGATGAACACAAACACCTAATAACCTTTTTAAACCTCCGCTTTGGTCCACATCAGCATTGGACAGCTGTGAGGTCAGTATCCTAACTGGGCAAGTTGTAAAGTCCTTAATCAAGGCCTTTCTCAAGGAACAAGCAAGTTACTCTAAGTGAAATCTCCAAATGCGGTAAAATATCAAGGAGCCACTCTGCACCTGTTGCCCCCACTCCTGTCTATTGGTGACATTGTCCCCAAACATGACAGGCTTTCTAGCATAATGACAACACTGCCTTGTGCTGTTTGGATGAATTTGAGAATGCCATATAGTGGTGGCACTCAACATTCAACAGCCGAGGAGCCACTTGTGATTGGAATCACGATGGCAGGAAAGAGTGTGGCAAGTTGACATTCATCAGGAAACCCAACTCAAGCCCCCATTTGGAAAAGGAGGATTTAGGTTTCATGTTGAATGTCTATGGCTTAGAGCTCAGCTGGGCTGGAACATACAAAGTTTGTGAGAAGGAGCTTGCAAATAGAAGGCTGCAAAGGAAGCTGGGAGCCAGGCTGTGGAGGGCAACAAATGACAGTGTAAGGAATTCATATTTTAAGGTTTTTGAGAAATGGAATGATGTTGTCACATCTGTGCCTCAGGAAAATTATTTGGACAGCTGTGTGTGTGTTTTTGGGGGGGGGGGATTAGAGAAGGGAGAGACTGGAAACTGGGAGACCAAATGGGAGATTCCAAGACTCCAGGCATGAGATGGGGGTGGGGCGGTAACACAGAGTGGGAGTTGTATAAGTTGAAAGAAAGAAATGGAAGGAGAAATGTTGTAGAGGAAGAATCCAGAAAATTGAACAACCAATTAGACACAGGAATTAAGGAAAAAGGAAGAGTCAAGAATGATTCCAGGGTCTCAAACTGGGCAACTGGAAATGGTAGCAAGGAAACAAGGACTCATCTCCCTGGGTTGTGGGTACCATATTCTGCAAAAGCCAAGGCCAAGCTGGAGGATAGCACCAGAAAGCTAAGAGGCCTGGGGAGGAGGGAAAACCAGCCTACTGAAGAGCTGGGGAAGGAAGGAATGGGAGAAGTTTTCAACTAGGAAAGCCTTGGGGGGAGGGGGAATAGTAGCTGTCTTCAAATATTTAAAGGGCTTTCATGCGGAAGAGGGATTTAGCTTTGTTCGGCATGGCCTCCAAGGGCAGTAGTAGGAACAGTGGGAGGAAGTTACAAAGACACAAATTTAAATTTGATATGAGAAAGAATTTTCTAACAATGAGGGACATTTAGGTGTCTCAAAGCAAAATAGACTGCCTCTGAAGTAGTGAGGGCCCCCCCCACCCCCACCCAAGGCCTACTCCATCCCAGTTCTGGCTCTGGCTCTGGCTCTGAGTCTCTAGGATTTTATAACTTTTTCAACCTGTAGCTTTAGGAATCATTTTTTTTTCCACCAGTAATCAAGTTATAATTATTGCTCAACTGATTTGTTCTATAACAGCTACAAAGAATGACAGTATCTTCAGGAGAAATACACAGTTGGGTAATTGTCCCAAGATGATCAGAACAAAAGCTTCTATTAATATAAGTCTTTCTGGTTATTTTCCGAAGACCCACCATATAAAGTAGGTAGTGCAAGTATCCCTACGTTTATTTTACATATGGTGAAATTGAGGCTTAAAGAATTGAAGTGGCCTGCTTAGAGATATACAATTGGCAAGCAACAAAGCATGAATTCAAACCTTAGTCTCTACTCCCAAGACTCACAGTCTTTATATCCCTAGCGGGCCATCTCTCTACACCATATTGCATCTACAAGCCAAGGGAAATCCTTATTGTATACTTCAGTGGGCCACTCCATTGCACTGTAGAGATCTTTGAACTCTCAGCTACCTTTGAGAACTGATATGAAGCAAAAACAAACGGCTTCTAGGCTTGGGCTAATCTTTTGTATTAGCTCATTAATGAGTCTGGATTCCTTCCCAATTTTTCATGGTGTCCTGAGCAAGGACAAAGGCTTAGGCAATGGGGGGCAGTGATCCCTCTGCCTGACAACAAGCAGTGGCTGGTCCTACTCACTGGTGAACAAATTCTTTCAGCCTTTGATGGTGCGACCAATGGAATGCCACAGCCCATGGAATGGCGGTTGCCTGCTCCAGGTCCTTCAGATGGGGCTCTGGGAATTCTGGCTGACACTGTATCCCTGGTGTCTGTAACATCACCCCAACAGCTGAAAGTGATAATGTCAAACAGGAGCTTAGGACTTAGGACCCCCCTAACTGGTGGAATTCTTCCCGATTGGTCAGTGTATTAAAGATACACACACATACACTCATATAACATGTGGTTCAAGCTCATTCTAAATCCCTCATGGAAGACACCTGCCAATAAGGACACCATGTCCTGGCCTTTAAATATAGGAAATCCTCACCATCCTCAATTGGAAAGTCAAAAAAAGAGGAAGATAAATGAACTTGCCCACAACTGTATAGCTTTGAAGTGTCTCTTGGAGTCCATATCTCCATGAAAGGTTGGGTGTGGGAGGATTGGAGGGGTAACTGACCTCCTGGATTATGTGGTGAGGCCTCCTGGGCTGCACAGCCAGGGCGGCCAGTATATTTATAGAGCCTGCATCTAAGTGCAGGGTGCCAGACTGAGAGAGGCTGAGGAAGCCCATTTTAAATAAATTCCTTTGTATTTTCTCCTTGACCACCTTTATTTTCTATCCAACCACAAAAGTAGGCAAAAGTATTAACCAAAGCCACAGCTAGGAATTCTAACACCTGTGACCAGGGCTGAAGCAGATATGTCAATTCTTGTGTGGAGCTGGAGAACTAGAATTAGAGATCATGGAGGATAGAAAAAGTGAGGGGCAGGAGTTGGGGTAGAGTAGGGCGGAGGGAGCCTGGGCCAGAGGCAATGGCTTCTGCATAAGATGAAGTGAATTTCAAAGAAGAGGTGGTATACAAGAGAGGGGCAGGGGAAAGTGAGGAAAATGGCAATGTGATATGAGAATATGCCAAGGTTTAGCCTTGCTTGGAGAATCAGGGGATATAAGTGATGTCAGGTTTGGGAAGGATGTCTAGAGGTGTTAGTTTCTTAGGGTAAAGCTAGATTTCAGTGAGCATTGGAAGAGCAAAAAAGAAGGTGAGTGGAAGACAACTGAAAGAATGGAAGATGGATGGATGCTAATGATGATGATGATGATGATGATGATGGTAATATCAGCATCTGACATCAAAGAATCATAAAGATGGAGTTGAGAGACCTCAGAAGCCAGTTAATCCAACCCACTCATTTTACAGATGAGGAAACTGAGGTCCAGAAAGTCATAGGTAGCAAACATCAAAGATGGGATGACTTTAAGGTTTCCAAAGCACTCTACATAAATTTCCTCATTTGAGTCTCCAAACAGCCCTTTGAGGTAGGTACTACAAATGTTATCCTTTACATTTCATTTGAATTACTAAATATCCCTATGTGCAAGGTGCACCTTAATTTGGGGGCCTGAAATTTGAAAAAAAGTATTCCATAAAGTTATTGAACTCAAGTTTGCTGTATCATGAAATTCTGCTCCTAGCTTTCAGGCATCTTTTGGGCAAGTCTGGGGTGGGATGCACTCTCTGTCCATTTTGTTTCATGAACCTGAAGCATCCATTGTGTCCTCCTTTGAAATCAGTCCCTTTTTTATCACCAGCAATTCTTTTTGTCTCCTGCTGAACCATCCTTGTGGACACAGGAATTTCGATGGCCCTTTGCTCTTCAATCCATCTCTCCAATTCCCTCTCAAACTCAGGCTGCCTTGTCTCTCATGGCCTTCTTCTGTTGGACATTTTCAGTCGGATTTTGTCTCCCTGGAGCCAGGTTCAGATTTTTTCTCAGTTGGAGGAGGTCCAAACTGACATTCAGCAGCACAGTTTCCATTTATTTTTGCAAACTGGATCACGTGTAACTTAAATCCAGCATGAGACAAAAATCTTTTCTCAACCATTTCTGGGCAGAACGTGGTGAAACTTCATCTAATATACCAGTCACACATGTGAAAGGATGAGTGCAAAGACAGCAAGCACGAAAAAGTGGGAAATGCAAGTCAAAAAATCTACAACCACTGTAGAAGATGCTCCCAATTTTTAGACCCCAATTTTTTTTTTAAAAGGTGCTTCTTATACAAGGAAAAATAGGCAATCTGTATGATCCTGGACAAATTACTTCTTTTATCCAACCCCTAATTTCCTCATCTATAAAATGAGCAGGTTGTGCTGAATGATCTCTGAGGTCCTTCTGCTGTAGAGAATTATGAATGTAGCTTTAATGATGTTAAAATCTTGTTAATTGTGGAAGGCCATTTGCTCCTGAGACGTAAACTGACTTTGATTGTTTTGGGGTTTTTTTAGGTTTTTTTGCAAGGCAATGGGGTTAAGTGGCTTGCCCAAAGCCACACAGCTAGGTAATTACTAAGTGTCTGAGGCCAAATTTGAACTCAGGTCCTCCTGACTCCAGGGCAGGTGCTTTATCCACTGTGCCACCTAGCTGCTCCTGACCTTGACTGTTGATTGTATCCTGTTGCCTCTTGACGTTGTTGTTTTCAATTTTGTCCCTCATTTCCCCCTTTACCTAAACTTGGTCTTAGACATTGATGGGACAGGAAATGACATGTTGAACTTGAGGGTCAAGCACTTTGGGACAGGAAGGACCAGTACAGAGCTTGCCATTGGAAGATACCTGACCCAGGTATAAGACCACTCCCCAAGTGACGGCCCTTGCCCAACCTAGCACAGGAGGGTATTTAATGGGATGTACTACTACTTCTTTCCTTTCTTTCCTTCTTCTAGCAGGATGGGTTTTTCTCACACTCTTTCTTAGGCCACATGGAACAACATGATCCTCCCCTGTTGCCATGTGGCCAGACTAAGCCAAGCCTCATGGCTATATACAGCTAGGTAATTATTAAGTGTCTGAGGTCAAATTTGAACTCAGGTCCTCCTGACTCCAGGGCTGGTGATCTATCCACTGCACCACCTAGCCATCCCTATGTTTATTTTCAGATTTAGATCAATCAGTATTTAACTGACTGGTTTTGCTGATTTTTTTCATTTTCCTCTTTTTCTTTTGTTTCCTTTCAAAAAATTCTTTGTTATGTGGGGTGGTTATTTGGGGAGGGGAATAGAGAGAGAAATGGGGAAATTTAGGTAATATAAAAAAGGCAATCAATACAGTTTATTTTTTTTTAAATAACAATAGAAATCTAGAAAACAGTAGAAAGGGAGGACAGGAGGAAAAGGACTGAAAAGGATTAAGAATGAATTTACTCAGGCTGGGTGACTAGCCTTCACTGTTGATTTCTACCCCATCTCCTGGCTAAATCTGTACTGATCCTAGATAACTTGTGTGGATGGGAAGGTGATTTTTGGAAGAGGGATGGAATGGTCATGGGACTGTGGGGGACCAAATGACACAGTAAGCTGGTTAGATGACTGTCTGGGGCACTCCTGGAGGAGACCAGATGTATTTTTCTCATGCCTAAGACAAAACCCCAATTGCCCCATACTCGTTCCATTCCTCCTTTCAGCCATTCAGCAGTCTGAATGAGGGCTAGCCAAGTCAAAATTCCTCCACGCTCCCAAAGGTCCAAATTCTAAAACTGAGGAAGAATCTTTTCCATTGCTTATTCAGTAATCTGAATTGGAACTTGTTTTCTATCCAATTTAAACATTGCTAAACTGAGGCAATGAGAACCAAGTCACTGAAAGGTCACTAGGAAGCTCAACAGCAGCAAAGAGATACTGTTGAAAGAGAAGAGCTTTCCCCATTGAGCCTCACATGGTATTTTGTCATGTCATCTCTCTTTCTAATTAGGCAGCATAGTACAGCGAGAGATAACACTGGATTTGGGGTCAAAAAGATCGGGTTTGAATTAGTCCTATTACCTGTGTGACCATGGGCAAGTTGCTTCTTTTGCGTAAACCCTAATGTCCTCAGCTATAAAGGGAGAGCATTGGGTTGGATGTTCTTTGAGGTCCCTCCTAGTTCTAAATATCTGAGGAGTGAAGTGGATGAGGAGTTATAAATACAAAGTCCTTAGCATGGCATAGAAAGCACTTCACAATCTGGCTCCAGTCTCTACTTTCTGGGTTAGTACGTATGACTCTCCTTCAAGCACTAGGCCTATTAAGATTGTCATTCATCTCTCTTCTCTCCATATGTATACAGACAGTTCCCCAAGTTTGGAAAGCACACCCCCTTTACCGCCATACCTCAGAATTCCCAATTTCTTTCTAGAAGAAGCCCTTTCTGATCTCTCCTCCTATGATTTTGTGTTTAGTCCAGGTCTGTAAGACCCAGGGAGATTTGGGCAGACCCGAAGTATAAAGATCATGAGGGTTCTTTGGATATAAGTAGTGAGGCAGAGAAGTAGGATGAAAGAGAGCCACAAGACCCTTCTGAAAGCTTGGCCCAAAGGCAGGGAGCAAGAGCAGGGGCACAAATGTCCTACTGCCTGAGAGAAAGGAAGACCAAGGGCCAAGAGCTGATACAAGGTACTTCAATGGACCAAAAAAAAGCCCCCACAACAACCTGAAATTAAGCAGGGGAAGAAAGAGGGGCTGATCTCAACAAAGAGGAGCCAGGATACTTGGGTTGAACTGGCAGCTTTGGTATGGCCAGAAAACAGATTCCTTCTCCCCCCCCCCCCCTTTAGCACCAGAGCATTGTGCTGGGGGAAGTTCCTTGTTACTAAAGCTGTTCCATCACTCCCCCCCCCACTCCCACCAGAAAGGCAACAGAGCTGGGGGAGGGAAGGGAAAGAAATCAACCTGAGTGAAATGTTATTGGTGCCTATTATTCATTGTTTTAATATCTATTGAATTCTCTATATTATTTGACACTGCTAATAAATCATATGGCCTTTCAAAGGGAACTGTCAAGTCCTATGAGTTCAGGTGGCTGAGAATGAGGGGAGTCAATGGAAAAAATAAGCACTCTTTAATTAGTGAGAGTTATAATCTTTGGTAATTTCCAAGTAGATTCCAGAACATGCTGGTTAAACTGCCTTTGAACCTGGAGAAAAAGAGTGATCAAAGGGATGAACCCAGCAATGGTGTGTGTGGTTGTACATGTATGTAGCTTTTAACAGAACTTGTAGCCTAACCTACTCTCATCCCATCTTGTATTAATACTCACACCTACCCTCCACTACATATAATTATTTGGTTATAACACCAGTAGAATATAAACTTTTTGCTTTTGCTTTTTCTTTGCATCTCTAGCAGCAAGGTCAATGCCCAACACTTATTTACAAGCTCACTGTGCTTGCTGTATTGGATTGAACCTGAGGATTGTTCTTCACTGAAGTCAATGAAAGATTCATCCATGGACCCTTATCTAACTTTCTCATTCTGTAGGGAACAAATGGAGGCTTTTGGCAAGCGAGAGAATATCAAAATTTCCATATATGGAGAGTCTTCATTTGATTTTATTTCATAAAAATATTCATGAACAACAGAAAAGTAAAACATGATTTAGGCCTAAGATTTCATTACTTTTTCCCAGTTGACTTCCCCCCACTTTCTCTCTTTGGACTTTAAATACCTTTCCCAGACTTTGGCATATTGTACAAGAAGATTGAAAAGCCACTAAACTTTAGAGGTTCCTGAAAGGAACCTCTGGCATGATACAAAATACTCCCCATGTCTTGTTTACATGTGTCCTCACAATAAAACCAGTAAGAGTCTGAAAATCAGGATGCCTATCATCAGGGCAACAAATTATCTAGGATAGGGTTTCTAGTAAAGAAAATGCTCATTTTTACTGAAAATTTCTTTTTTTCTTTTTGCAAGGCAATGGGGCTAAGTGATCTGCCCAAGGTCACACAGCTAAATATTTTTGGGGGGGTTGTTTGTTTGCAAGTCAATGGGATTAAAGTGACTTGACACAAGGTCACACAATTATTAATTGTCTGAGGCCAGACTTAAACTCAGGTCCTCCTGACTCCAGGACCAGTGCTCTTTCCATTGCACCATCTAGATGCCCCTGGAAATTTCTTTTTTAAAAAATGATTCCCCTTCATTTGTTCATCATATTAAAAGTTCCTTTGTCTATAGGGTTTTAAGGCTTATAAAGCACTTTCTCACAAAGATCTTGAGATACCAGTTGTAGAGGGACTACTATCCCCATTTTATAGATGAGAAAACTGAGATCCAGAGAGGAGTATAGATTTGCCCAAGGTCCCAAGGACAGAAAATTATAGAAATAAGACTCAAGCCCTAGTTTTCTAATATCAAATGCAGTGGGTTTCCCCTCTCTATTATTCCAGATAGGTTCTCTTTCCATTCTTCCTCATATCTCATAATGGCAAACAAATGCTGACTTTTGGATGCAAGGACCTGGGTTTGAATCCTGATTCTGTTACTTCCTAAGTGTGTGATCTTGGGCAAGGCACATAACTTTTTATTTTGTAATCTGTAAAAAGAAGAAGGGATTAGACTAGACAGTCTTTCAAGTCATTTCTAACTCTAAATCTAGGCTTCTATACTCGTAAATAAATCAGGATTCAGCATATTCTATTTCTATTTGGAGCAAAAAATCCATGTGTATATACGCACATATGTGCCACAGTTAGAGTACTGAGAACATCATGCTAACAAAAGCCTTACAGGACAGCATGAGTTCATTTTTCAATGTGAGCCTTAGACTTTGGGGAGCTAAAGATCATTTTCTTGTAGTAAAAAGAATTAGCTGACAAATTCCAAAACATGTTTATCATTTTTAAAAAAAAAGTCTTCTGTCATTTTCCTTAATAGCCTTAAAATATCATTACCACGTCTGGTGAATTTAGGGAACATGTGTTTTTAATATCATAATTGCTACATGCCACTTAATAACACTGCACCAAAAAGAATTCCCAAGAACTCTTTTATTCAATTTCTTGCAGTCTGAATGGTAGGTTCTGCTGAGAACACATAAGCCTGCAGGTAGTTAAATTGGCTATTGACTTGAGTTTTTATACAGTGTTGTTGTTTAGCTATTTTTCCAGGCAAGCCTGATTCTTTTTGACCCCATATGGGATTGTTTTGGTGGAGATACTAGAGTGGTTTGCCATTTCCTTCTCCAGTTCATTTTACAGAAGAGGAAACTAAGGCAACCAGAGTGAAATGATTTGCCTGGGGTCACACAGCTAGTGAGTGTCTGAGGATGGATTTGAATTCAGGGCTTCTTGACTCCAGGTCCGGCACTTTATCTGCTACAGTGCCACCTAGCTGCCCTTTTATACAATACATTGCAACAATTTTTTGTGTGACCTTAGACAAGTCTTTCCCCCTCTCTAGGCATGTTTCCTTTTCTTTAAAAAGAGGGAGCTTGACCATATGCTATTTGAAGTCCTTGTCAGTTCTATCTATGAGTTATGGCACATTTTTAAACATGGAAACTGAATCCAAAGGGGACCAGCTTACTGAGAGCAATGTACATCTTCATAGCATGGTCAGATTTACCTAGCAATTTCTTCACAATGATTTATATATAAGGATTATGAACCCCACTTGACAAAGGAGGAAATGATGAGTGTAAGGAGGGCACAAGACTTGACCAAGGTCAGCTTCTGAGACTCCAAGCTCAGGGCTTTTCCCAACTAATGCCACTTGACCTCTGGATAGAGATAGCTTTGAATGGGGATCATTTGTTTCCCATTAACAGTATTTCCAGTGTCTCTGGAAGGGTTAACCCTGATGAAGACAGAGACAAGCTGTCCCAGGGGAATAACCATCACACTGAGGGTTACCAGATTGACAAAGTCAGTTTCTGAAGTGTTTATGAAATCCAGTGGTTCTTGGCTGTTTTCAAAGAGCTTCAATTCCATTCACCTCCCAGGCAAAGTCAAGATGAGATCTTAAAAATTCAAACAGCTTTACTCACAATCCTTACTCGGTGATGTGTGTGTGTGTCTACTATGCCACTAGCATGATGGGAAATCTGGTCACTGTTAACACTGTTTGGGAAATGTTGTAAGCAGCATTTTAATTCAGCACAACAAATATCTTTTTTATTAAGTACTTATTATGAACCAGGTCCTGTGTCTGGGGAATCACAAAGACAAAGACAAAAATGACTCTGTCCCTCTATTTAAGGAGCTTGAAATCTTTGATATCAGGAGATTTTAGATTTAGAGAGAGAGGGGACCTCAAAGAACCTCAAATCCACAGGTCTCATTTTACAGATGAGGAATTGAAGCTAGAGAAATGGAAGTGTCTTGCCCCAGGTCACAGAGCTAAGTAGGATTCAAATTCGAGTCTTCTGACTCCAGCTCCAGTTCTTTCACCAGAGCACTGTGTTGCTATCTATCCTGGGACAAAGGAGAGTAATGCCAAGGGGATCAAGAAAATGAAAGGGAGGGGAGAGAGAGAAGAGAAGAGAAGAGAAGAGAAGAGAAGAGAAGAGAAGAGAAGAGAAGAGAAGAGAAGAGAAGAGAAGAGAAGAGAACAAGAACACGAAAGCCTGGGAGGGGGTAGGGTGAGGGAATGTGTGATGGTGATCAGGAACATGTCATGGAGGAGGCAGCACCTGAACTGGACTTTGAAGGAGGAGAAAGTTTTTGCCAGGTGGAGATCAGAAGGCAGCTTGGCAGCTTCTGAGTTGGAGGGATGAGGTTGGGCGGATGCATTCTCTTTTGGGATATTGGATTGAAAGGGACCAACTTCAAGATCTTCTAGCTCAAAAGCCTGCTTTTCCAGAGGGGGAAACTGAGGATCAGAGAAGTGATATGACAGGCTTGATGCTTATGAGATATTAAAGACTAGAGGCTGAGATTAAAAAAAAATATTATTAAGACTTCTTTAAAAAAAGAATTCTTAAGAATTCCTCCTCAGGGGACAACTAGGTGGCGCAGTGGATAAAGCACCAGCCCTGGAGTCAGGAGTACCTGGGTTCAAATCTGGTCTCAGACACTTAATAATGACCTAGCTGTGTGGCCTTGGGCAAGCCACTTAACCTCATTTGCCTTGCAAAATCCTAAAAAAAAAAACCAATTCCTCCTCAATTAAAGCACCAGCCCTGGAATCAGGAGTACCTGGGTTCAAATCTGGTCTCAGACACTTAATAATGACCTAGCTGTGTGGCCTTGGGCAAGCCACTTAACCTCATTTGCCTTGCAAAATCCTAAAAAAAAAAATCCAATTCCTCCTCAATTAAAGCACCAGCCCTGGAATCAGGAGTACCTGGGTTCAAATCCAGCCTCAGACACTTCATAATGACCTAGCTGTGTGGCCTTGGACAAGTCACTTAACCCCATTGCCTTGCAAAAAAACCCAAACCTAAGAATTCTTCCTCAAGACCCGTATTGCCTGACTTCCCCTATACAACAGAGTAGCTTGTCCACACTACACAGGATTACAAGCCAATTGCTCAGAATTCAGGACCCTTTTAACAACACTCACATACCTCCCAAGCCAGTTTCTCTGTAGGAAGGTGGGGGGGGGTCTGAAAGTTTGCAAAGAGTATTAGAAATGAAATGGACCCTCGAGGTCATCTAATCCAGCCTCCTCTTTTTACAAAGGACACTGAGCTCTGGAAAAATTCAAAATATCATAGGAAGGACCAGGTGCAAGTGGGAGAGCTAGAGTATGTCAAGTCTCCTTAAACCAAGGCCACAGCTCTTTCCACAGTGTCACACATTTTATGGAAGAGGAAACTGAGGTCAAATAGGTCAGGGTCAAACAGGAAGCCAATAGCAGAGCCAGAATTTGAATCCAAGCCTTCTGAGAACACTGTTTTCTCATATAACCTGGTCACATCTTCAGGCTGTTTCCATCCTCATTTTCAACGTCCCAAAAAAATGACTTCCATCTTCCTTTTGACTAAAATGAGGTAGGTTGTATAAGTGTTACAGATGAAGGCAGTGGCTCAGAGAACAAGTGACTTACTTGACACACCAAACAGGTCTTGGGGAGAAATGTGAATCCAAGGTCTCCTGACTGCAAGGGCCAACGCTCTTTCTACTCTGCTATGGAATACTAGAGATGGTCCAGAAAGTCTAATTTAGTATAGCCTAGTCCCATAATGGGAGCAAAAGACTCAAAGCTAGATGGACCTCAGAGGTCATTTAATCCACTTCTCTCAATTTACAGATGAGGAAATTGAGGCCAATGGAGAGCAAATGACTGGTTCATTGTCATAAAACAAGTTAGTGGCAGAACTGAGACTAAAACTATGCTACCTCTCTTTTGGAGAGGATGCATTGTTCAATCTCTTTCCCAGTGGAAAAAGTAATGAGACACAGACTCCTATGTATTGGGTATAGTGATGGTAATGTTAGGGCTGCCCTAGAGCTGCTCTGCAGTCTCCCTGTTGCAAAGGAGATGTCAGTTTGGCCCAGAGAAGGGCAAGCCAAGACTTTACATGGAAAGAGCCATCAATTTGGAGTCAGAGGACACAGGTTCAAGACCTGGATCTGTCATTTACTCATTGTATGACTTGGAGCAAGTCAGTTTCCAGCTCTGGGTCTCACTGTCCTCTTCTATAAAATGGGGATAACAAGAATTATGTTGCTTTCTTTCCAGGGTTGTTATGGGAAAAGAAAGCTTGTTGGAAGCTGGGAAGCATCATCAAGATAGCAGTTATAATGATTTGGCAAAGCTATAAAAATGGGAGGAAAGAAAAAAAACGACTTGAAAACAATACACTTAAAGGCATTGGGCCATGTATCTCCCAGAAAAGGGGGTCAAAAATTTGACTCCCAGTGGGGTCCTTTGGCTTCTCATCAGCCAGGAAAGAAAAATCCGGCAGCAGATAGGTTGTTGTCGTTGTCATTTTCATTTTAAAGAGGCAATGTGGTATGGTGACCTTTTTTTTTTTGTTGTTGTTTAACCATACCACAGAAAGCTATTCATCCTGTACTGTATAACACTCCTTCCCTAGACTTCTCACACTGGAAGTACTCTCTGGCCTTCATTCCCCTTCTTCTGATTGGTTGGTTCCTACTGGAACTTTCAATTTAGAAATGCCCAGGCCAGTCATGTCCTCTTCAAACTCAGGCTCCATTGGAGACTCTTGGGACTTTCTCCTTCCTTCACCCCCTTGCACTTGCCTTTTCTGTGTTACCTGCCCTCACTAGGAAGTAAGCTTCTTTCACCTTTTTTTTGTCTTTCCAGTGCTTAGCAGGGTGCCAGGCACACAACTGGGAAATGTTTCCCGCCTGCTTTAGGACTCTCCTCGTCCAATATTACACAGATAGACAAGAGATCCCAAGAATCCCAATCCAGTTCTGGCTTTTGCGGGCCCCCTGAAGTCTCAAAGTGCTTAGTTTCCTGCCCCTCGGCCCAGGCTTCTTCCTCTATCCACTAGGCCTGTCTTTCTTCACCTTTGCATCAAAACCTCTTGGGGTACACTGAGCAGTCATAGGCTGCTTTGGTTTCAACTGTTCTACCTGGAATGAAAACAATTTCGGGAATTTCTTTCATTTGAACCTGACCTGAAACTAAAGAAAAGCAATAAATTGTTGGATTTCTTTGGAAGCAATACTGTCTGAGGTAGGTTCCAGTCTGCCTACATTACCATGGCCCTGTTCCTTGGAACAGGAAATCAAATGTAACCGATCAAATCCACTAAGAGGATAAATGGCCCACAATCCCACCACACTGCTCATGTCTGCTGGCCATTACCAGGAGGTTCTGGGCCTTTGTAGCTCGATACTGGTCAGAAAGTTGTTCAAGGAGTGACATGGATGACTTAGACAAGTGAAAGGCTTCTCCCCAAACACTGTGATAAATCCTGCCACAAATCCACAACTGAATAAGGAAATGAAAAGCTCCCCCCTCCCTTGTTCTCTTTTCAGGCATGGGAATGTGACATGTGAACTTGGGCCTACAAGAAGGGGGGGGCAGGCTGCACCTGCAGCCTTCCCAGGCAAAGGACTGGGGCCAGAGCCTGGGCTCAGACTCTCAAGGTTAAGGCTGTGGAGGGGTCTGTTAGTACAGAAACAATGTTACTTTTACTGCTTGGGTCTAGGGTATTTCTAGGGTTCTCACCTCCAGGGATCATCTACAAGAAGGCAGCTGCAAATTTCTCAGAGAGAGTGAAGTTATTTTGGGGGGAGATGGCAAGGCCAGAGTAGGACCACCAATAAGATGGCAAAGGGTCTCTAGAAGGTGTCACATGAGGATTCCTTTAGAAGGCAGGGGAGTGTAGTCCAGTGGCAAGGGTGGTTTGGGAATCAGAACATGAGTCAGAATGATGACTCTGCTTCTAGCAAACCACCTAACCTTTCTGACAAAGTCTCACGGGCAACAGGAAAAGGAGGAGGTTGAAACGTATCATCTCCAAGAGTCCTACCATCTCTAAAGCTAGGAACCTATATTAGAGCACATGTAAATTCTGGAAGTCATTATCCCCACTTCTGCTCAAGCTGACAAGTGAGGTCCCTCAGAGCCAGGCTAATATACACTCTCCCTCAGGATACTAGAGGCATCTCTGAGGGGATGGGATTTGTCTTTCTAATGCCATTGGCTTACAAGCCCTTACTGGTATGTTTCCAGCCTTGATTATCAGTTAAGATCAATTAATCAGTCAGACTAAATGAGTTTTTTTTGAAAGGACTATTTATTAAAGCAGTATAGCATAGTGAGAACATTTGATATAAAACATCCTTCAAAAAGCCTATGACATACTTTCCCCTAAGTCCCTACAGAGTCTAGGGGAAAGTGGCCTCAAGCTCAGAGAGCACATATGACAAAAGTATAACTCATAGCTTTTGGTTGCTGAATGTCCAGGTATAATAATTGCTTTTCTGCTGAGTTCCCTGTGGAGCTATGAATTAGCCTTCCTTTATTATATCCAGCCTATTCTTATCTCATGATATATACCCTGCCACCCCTTGCTGCTAAACTGAGAGATAAGGCTAGGACAATCAATAGGAACTTCAAAATCCTCTGGCCCTTTGGAAGTCCACAAAGTGCTCACTCCTTCAGTCAAGCTATGAAGGAGAGGGAAGGAGACCTAGGCTGAGGCTGCCACCCAAAGCATCTCTTTCCCACTCTTAAGCCTCTCTCCCATCACTGGGGCCCAAACTGGCTTGATAGTTTAAAGATGAAGACCTCAAGGGTGTGACCAAGTTTCCTCAGCTTTTTGCACTTAGTCAGAAGTCTCTGATTGATTTATGAAGATATGTTTTCACCTTGTGAAGGTAACACTTATTTTAAATGGGGTGAGGAGATGTTATTTATTCAGTTGAGCCCCACCCCTGCATAATGAACTGGAGGGATTTATCTTAGAGTAAATAAAGACTGGGGTGGGGAGGCTGGGAGTTAGGAAGAGTCTCCAGGTAGAAGAGGCAAATTTAGGAGGCAAGTATTGCATTGTGGTTCTTCAAGAGAAGCCTGGCTGACCATTTTGCAGAGGCTGGAGAGTGTATGCCCGTCTAGGTAATGGTTGGGCAACCATCTCCTGGCCCATTCTGAGTTGTGATATGAGCAGGCATAAGGGGGGACCCCAAACAGAGTCAAGATGGCAGCTGCTTTTTGGCCTTTCACCATTGATTGGTCGATTTGACCCTGTGTGTCCGTGACCACCAAGAATCACATCAATTTAGTTCAACTTCAGTCTGACCCAAGCCCCTTTCCTCTGGGGACAGGAATCAGGAGTAAGTACAACTTGATGTCATTCCAAGTAGTAGCTAGGCTGGATCAATCCCACTACAGCATTAGCAATACTTCTTTCTCTAGCCCTGTGTGCACTGGAGAGCAATCCAACCCACTAACTTAGGTGTAAATGGGTACACTCCCAATTTCTCTCCCTCAACACACACACACACACACACATTTATTTATTTATTTATACTACTGTGCTGATACTTGGGGAGAAATAGCTACACGTGGTCAAATTACCAAAATAATTAAATAGTTTGACCCAAGTGAGGGGCACACAGGTTCAAATTGACAAATCAGTGGTGGGGCCCAAAAGCAACTGCCATTGTCACTCTGTTTTGGGTCCCTCATGCAGCACAAACCCATATGCCTGCTCATATCATAACCTCAGGTTGGGTCGGGAGTTCAGCCCTTCCTAATTTTGCAGCTTGCCCCAAATATTCTGGTGGAAGTTCCTATCCAATCTGGTACTTCTTACATTTGACATGACCTCTACAACCTTAGCACAGCAGGAGTTTCCCAAGGAGGCCTCTCATGTGCAATACAAGGAGCCTCAGACATCCTCTTTGACCTCAGTGGCCCATAGTGAGTCCATCCCTTTGTGTTAATGCCACCTTCCATACATATATTTGTATGGGGGGGGGGAGTCTGACATTCATTAGGTTTGTGACTGAATTTACTGGATGTTTTAGTATCACAGAAACAAGGTCTTTAACAACTTTTTAACCTCAATTTCCCCACTGGTCAAAATGGTGACAATGTTACTTCTCCCGGGGAGGGGGGCAGTAAGAATGAGTTTCTGTCTGGAGTAATGAGATCTCAACAAGGGTTAAGGGGAAGGGTTGCCATCTAGGCCTAAAACAATGAAAATCTGGATTTCTTTTTTTCTTCTAGTCTATAGGTCTTTGAGATGTGCAAAAACTTGGGAAACTATTCAGTGTTTCACAGATGTAAGGCACCTTCAGAGAATCACAGCACCATAGATGGTTGGGGAGAAAAAAGAACAGAGAGAGAGAGAGAGAGAGAGAGAGAGAGAGAGAAACGTGTCCAACTCCCTCACCGTACAGAGGAGGAAGCTGAGCCCCACAGAGGGGAAGGGATTTGCCCAAGGTTCTCCTCACATTTGTTATTCTCTTATTCACAGCTTCCCCAATGCTTCCTTTGAGGGCTGACACTCTCCCTATTTTGAGTCCTGGCCAAAATGTGGCCTTTTTTAAGGTCTGAAAACACTTGGTCCAGCTGTTCCAAGTACCACAGATTAGGGAAAATCCCTTAGCACAGATGCTTGGAGCTCAGAGCATTCAGGCAACTGAACAACCACCATTACAATTGGCCCCAAGCTCATCCTTCATGAGAAGCAGGTGCTTACTCGTTTACTAATTTATGTTTGCTTGTTCTGAGAGGAAGTAGAATTGTTCATGATCTAGATGGAGGATGTGAAAGGAGAGAAGCGATGCAGTCCCTAACAAACTTGACCATGCTCTGTCAAGGTCTATTTGGAGCTTTGCAGGATGAGGGGAAGGTCAAAGGCAACGGGAAGAGGGAAAGAATTGGCAGAGTTCATGGGATCATAGATTGGGACTGGAAGGGATTGCAGAGGTCACTGAATTCAGCTCCCTTATTTTGCAGATAAGGAAACTGAGGCCCAAGGATAGTAAATACTTTAACCAAGGTCACATAGCGATCAGAGTTGTAGCACAGCTAGAACTTATACCCATATCTCATGACTCTAAATTGAGTATATATTTTACTGTATCATTCGGAATTAATATAAGGATATTAAGAGGGACATACAGGAGTATTTAGCCCAGTAAGAAAGGCAGAGCAGCTTGGTTGCATAGCTGCGAAGGCAACAGTCATGGGCAATGGCTCTGAAGTGGGCAACAAGGGGTCATCCCCACTGATGCTTGCTCAAGCGCCACACAAAGGGAAGGATAAGCAAGGCTTTCACTACCAGTATTTGAAAATTTCACTCTCATGTATTACTGTTTATGTAGGACTTTCTAATGTTTGAGGGAAAAGGGAGGAGACAGATGAGGTATCATTACAACAAGCAGCGTGGTTCCCTTCCAGCATTAAGTACTACACTCATAGTGAAACAACATTTTCCCCTATGGTTATACCGCACACATAATCCCATAGTATGGTGGTCTCAGACATGTGTTTGTAGGCACAACAAATTTATATACATCTTATTCCATATGGAAAAATCAGTTCTATGTCACATAAGAAAACAAGATTGATCATATAGTTTTGAGGAGAAACATGCAGTGAGTTATTCATCTCCCCATAAGGGTGAGTAGCACAGAGCCATCCCCAAATTCATTCTCATCTCCTCCTTGCACCTGTATCTGAGCATTTGCTGATCACATCCCTTCCTCTTCCTCTCCAACTATCTAAACCACCCTCATACTTAAAGACCCTATTCAATTCCAACCCCCCCAATCCTTCCTTGACCAGTCCAGCACACATTGACCTCCTCTCCTTTCAGCTAACCTGGTCCTTCTTATTTTCTCCCTTCCCTGTATCATGCAATCATATATTACAGTATCTATGAATATAAACATACTTACATCTTCATTTATATATAAAGCCGTTCAACCCTGTACATTTTTCTGTTACAACATCCTCATTAACATCATTATCAAATATTTATCTTACACTCACCAAATACATAGTATTTTATTAGCCACTAGGGGAATCACATTCAAACACTCCTCCCCTGGAGTGAATTATGAACCACAGTCCTATGACTGAGCCTTTGCAAACACAGGTTAAGCCTTATAAATGTTTCTCTGTTCTAAAAAAAATTAGACTAATATCATCATACAGAAGCCCCAACACTGTTCTAGTGAATGATTTGATTGGTCCTGAGCACAACTGACAGGTTTCATTTCCAAGAGGCAGGAAACGAGCACCCCTGAGTCACTGGGGCAAGGATGCCTCTGTTTTCTTGGACCACGATGAGCCACTTTTGCCCAATCATTCACTACCAAAAACTAATCTAAACCAATTGGGCCACCCCCCAATCATTAACAATCACCAACCACTTGGGGTAGGGATAAATGATACTTGTAGACAAGCAGCAATGGGGATCATGAAGTCCTTGGGAAGGAACTGAAGACCTTAGTGAGGGGGAGAGTGAATTTCATAAAATATTTCACAAAAGGGGCGGCTAGGTGGCGTAGTGGATAAAGCACCAGCCTTGGAGTCAGGAGTACCTGGGTTCAAATCTGGTCTCAGACACTTAATAATTACCTAGCTGTGTGGCCTTGGGCAAGCCACTTAACCCCATTTGCCTTGCAAAAACCTAAAAAAAATATTTCACAAAAAAAGTATTGTGGGGATTTTAGATGCAGCAAATTCACTGAGGACAGAGCACCTGAAATACTCCCCCAATTTAGACCTTCTTTAAGTGGGCAGTGATTGTTACCACAGCAGTGCTCCTGGAAAAAAAAAGGCTGAGTTGACATCAGGGTTATTGAACAGCCTAGATTAAAGCCCCAGGATAGTGGACTTTGGGTAGGGCTCAGTCTGAAAGTGGAGTGCCTATGCCCACCTAGAAGACACTGGCAAAATGACTACTATGGGGCATAGAATTACAGTTGCTCATTTTATAACTTGTCTCAGACATCCTTTTCCAGGCTAACTGGGCTCTTTAGCTCTGTTCTCTACTTCCATGACTTGCCAAGCCTGACAGTTCGCTCAGACCTAGAATAGATTTCTTACTTACTTCTCTCAGAAACCCTAGACTTTTTGTTTTTGTTTTGTTTTTTTCAAGGCAATGGGATTAAGTGACTTACCCAAGGTCACACAGCTAGGCATCTGAGGACTGCTTTGAACTCCTGACTTCAGGGCCAGTGCTCTATCCATTGCACTACCTAGCTGTCCCCTGAAGCCCTAGCTTTGATTGCAACCTGCTATCTTTCTTGATATCCTCATTTGTTAACACTTCTCCACCAAATTACTTTGCATTACTTTATCTGTGTATATTTTGTGCCCACCCTCAACTCCCATGAGAATGTAAGCTCCTCTAGGGCAGGGTCTATTTTTGCTCTTGTCTCTGTAAGCCCAAAATTTAGGCATAGAGTAGACATTTAATAAATGCTTATTGAATAAATGGGATCAGCCTCGGATTCCCAGGAAACAGCCATCTTGGGCTGGCCTAAACCCCTGTTTTCTTTGGGAGGCTCTAAGGTATGGAATAGATTCTTTGGCACCTCAACAGAAGATGGAGGCAATGGCCTTTTCCCAAACTTCAAAAGCAAATACATACACATGTTATATGGTGCTGGTATCTGGCACGAGAGGGGCAATAGTCCCACTGTACCCTGCCCTGGTCAGACTACATCTGGAATACTATGTTCATTCTGTGAGCTCCATTTTAGGGAAACCATTGAAAAGCCACAGTGTGTTCAGAGGTAAGAAGCCAGATAGGACAGCGACTGAATGAAAAACTATGTCCTATGAGGTTTGTTTGAAAGAATGGAACACATCTGTCATGGAGGAAAGAGGACTTGGTTGGCATGGCTTGGGTATGTGTAAGGACAGGGGATAATGGACCATTCTAGTTGCCTTTCAGCCTTTTAAGAATTGGCAGGTTTTAGGGGCAGCTAGGTGGTGTAGTGGATAAAGCACCAGCCTTGCAGTCAGGAGTACTTGGGTTCAAATCTGGTATCAGACACTTAATAATGACCTAGCTGTGTGGCCTTGGGCAAGCCACTTAACCCCAAGTGCCTTGCAAAAATCTAAAAAAAAGAATTGGCAGGTGTTTGACAAGGGTTGGAATCAGGAGCAAAGGCTGGAGTTTGCATACAGGTTAGTGAACCTCCTGCACACTGTTTACCTTCCTGTTCAATGCGCCACCTACCTGGTTTATGTGCTTCAGTTTGTCAATAATTTGACTTATTATTGGCTCGAGACCTTTTGTTTTCATGTCATGGGTGCTGGCCAGGCTTTTGGATCCATTCTTGGCCTCCTTCTGACTATACCTAAGCAAGAGAAGGGAAAAGGATGGAGGAGAAAAGGAAAGAAGAGTAGGTCACAATAGAGTCCTAAGCAAGGTGAAGCCCCTGGTAATTTTCAGGATCACACCGACAGGAATAATATGAAACAATAGCAGACTCACTTGAATGAATGGAAACTACCCTGGACTGGGAAAGAGGGTGGGGAGACAGGGAAGGAGATAAACCACAATAAAGTAGTTCAAATCCTAACCATTCCACTAATTAGTTGTATCATGCTGGACAACCTATTTCCCTTCTTGGGGGTCTCAGTTTCCTCAACAGCAAAATGGCAATAACAGCATTCACATGCCCTTTGTCATGGAACCGTTGTACTGAAAGTATTTTAGAAACAATAATGCATGATAGGCATGGGAATTTCTAACATTTTTATTATTGCTTTAAGTAGGATTGATTTAAAAGGGAGATGTGTGTGTGTGTGTGTGTGTGTGTGTGTGTGTCCTTTCCTCCAGTTTAAGGGAGAGAGGCTTCTGGCATGCTCTTGGCCTCCTCCTTTTCCTCCCTCCCTCACGCCTCCCCCCTACTTCCTGCAAGCCTTGTGGCTGGATTTCTTTTCAGGAGGCCTTCCCAGGCCCTTTGCCACATAAATTAAGCCCATCGGCTTCCCCCCCCTGGGCTCGATATGGGAAGAAAGTATATGGGCTTGAGCGAATGTTTGTAATATATTCCCCCAGGACCTGCCATAGGTCGTGGCTCAAAAGTGAAGTGACAAGATTCCCATTGAAAGCACCACAATGATCAGGAGAGCAAGTGAGTGTTGGGGGTGGAGGAGAGCAGCTAGGCATGGCCACCATGGGGTTTGGGAGGCTATCCCATCCCCAACTGGCCAAGATGCTAAGTGACTAGCAAGACTCCACCTCCGGCCAGATGCTGCTACCCCAGAGTTGGTTCCCATCTCTTGGGATCAAACACACATTTGTCTTTTTCCTTTCTCCTCCATACGGTAGGAACATCAAAAGACAGTGGACTGTGGAGAAAAAAAAATCTATTTTGGGGGGGAAGGGTTGGAGGGGGGTATTGGATTTCCCTCTGGATTCTAATGACAAAAATACCTTCACAAAGAAACGAAATGACTGAGAATGCCCTATAGTCCCTCATTCACTATGGATTTATTAATAATAATTATAACTCATTTCTATAGTACCCCAAGGGCTACAACAGACTTCTCTTAAAACAACCCTTTAGGTAGGTAAAAATAACAACTCCCATTTTGATAGCACTTTACAAAACATTTTCCTCAAAAGAATCACGTGGGAATATTAAGTAATTATTACTACCCTGAGAAGAGGTTCAGGGAAAGGAATAATAATAGTATTTATGCAACACTTTAGAGGTGGCCAAGTATCCTCAATGTAACAACAAGCATTTATTAAGCACCAATAATGTGACAAAAACTGCAGATACAAAGACAAAAGTGACGATATTCCCTGCTTTCATACAATTCATGATCTAGCCAGAGAAGACTGAGATGAACATACAAAGGGATCTACAATGCAGGATTGTCCAGAACTCTCAGTGTAGTTTTAAGTTTTTAAAGCTTAAGCCAGTAAAGCTAAATGAATAGCTCCTTAAGCTATTAAGGCTTAAAACCTCACTAAGATTTTTAGGACATCCTGTATATCAGGTCATTTGAAGGGAAAGGCATTTTCTGTATACTATCCTGTTTGAAGAGGGTAGTTAGGTAGTGTTGTTGTGGATAAAGCATTGTGTCTAGGATCAGGAAGACCTCAGTTCAGATCTGACTTCCAGGGGTGGCTAGGTGGCACAATGGATAGAGCACCGGCCTTGAAGTCAGGAGTACCTGAGTTCAAATCTGGCCTCAGACACTTAATAATTACCTAGCTGTGTGACCTTGGGCAAGCTACATAATCCCAATGCCTTGTAAAATTCTAAAAAATAAAAAATAAAAGATCTGACCTCCAAGACTTCCTAGTTGTGTGACCTTGGACAAGTCACTTCACCCTGTTTGCCTCAATTTCCTCATCTGTAAAAGAGACTGGAAATGGAAATGGCAAACCACTCCAGTATCTTTGTCAAGAAAACCCCAGGGTAAAGAACAAAACAAGCTAAAAAAAAAATCCAAGATGGGTCACGGAGAGTCAGATACGAATGAAATGACTAAACAACAACAAACATCCTATTGGAATCTTACAATAAATTTGTGAAGGAAATGCTCTTATTCTCCCTATTTTAAGGATGCTAAACCTGAGGCTAAGAATGGGTGAGCGACTTCTGTCTGGTCAGATGGCTAATACGGATTAGACCTCAGAGTTGAACTAACATTTTGATTCTCAGTTCAGAAGTTTATTCACCAGATCAGAATGGTCTCTCCCATTCTTTTTTCAGCTGCAGTAGTGTAATTGTGTTCTTGTCCATTAGCATTTCTAATCCCTAATTAGGAAATTCAAGATCATTATGATTTGGGAATGCGTTCAGATGATTTTCTTTGATTTCCTCCCCCTGGGAACAGAAGCCTATGCCAATATTAGGAATATACTCTGACAAACTTGGTTTGCATGTCAGATGTGGGAGGGGTCCATATAACTAATGTCTGACTTTTTGTTACAAAAAGCTAAATGGGTGTGTGTGGGGGGGTCATAGTGAGAAGTATGGTTTATTGAAAACCAGATGAAGAACATATTACATTCTAAAATAGAAAAGTTGGAAATATGTGACATATGTAATTTTGAAAATTAGTTTCTAAATGTGCTGTGTGACTCTGGGCTTCATTTTTCTGATCTATAAAAATTAGGAGATTGGACTAAATGAACTCGAAGATCCCTTTCATCTCTGACAGATTATGGTTTTTTAATTCAGCCAGTCAACAAACATTTATTAAGGGCCTGCTATGTGCGCTGGCCTCTGTGATAAGCAGCAGAGAGGAAAGAGAGGAAGTAAAAAAGAGTCTCTGTCCTCAAGGAGCTCACCGTCTAATGAATGAGTCAACAAACTATATACAAGCAAGTCATAGAATAAATTGGGGATACTAAGAAGGGGGTAGGCTATGGCATTAAAGGGGATTGGCAAAGGCTTCTTGGAAAAGGTGGGGTGGCAGTTGGATTTTAAAGGGAGCCAAGGAGGCCAAGAATTGGAGAGGAGGAGGGAGAGAATTCTGGGCATGTAATTTACTGTACAGTCCAGTAAAAATGCACAGAGTCAAGGGATGGAGTGTCTTATTCTAGGAAAAGTAAGGAGGTCAGAGAAATGGAATTTAAGAGTATAAAGAACAGGGTAGGAAGGAGTAAAAACTGGAAAGACAGGGGAAGAGAGAAAGATAACTCTAGCAGTAAACTCTTTCTTGAATTCTAGTCTCATATCATCAACTTCCTATTGAATATTTCACATTGTGGAGCCCACAAGCTATCTCAAAATCAACACGTCCAAAACAAAACTCATCATTCTTGTCTCTTCAATACCCCTCTCTTTTGAACTTGCCTATCTCTGTTAAGGGTACCATTATCTTGTCGGTCACCACCTCAGAGTCATCCTTAACTCTTCATTCTCATTCACTCCACATATCTACTCAATGGCTACATTTGGTAGAATCCACTCCCACAATACCTCTCATATTTGTTCCCTTCTCCTTTTTCACCCAACAATCATGGTATGTCAGGCTCTCATAACCTCCCACTTAGACTATTGTCATAACCTTCTATTTAGGCTCCTAATTGGTCTCTCTGCCTCAAGTCTCCACCCTGGATAACTGGAGAGTACATTTGGGGCAGCTAGGTGGTTCAGTGGATAGAGAACTGACCTTGGAGTCAGGAAGATAGGAAATCGAATCCAGTGTCAGCCACAACACTTACTAGCTGTATAACCTTAGGCAAGTCACTTCACCCTGATTGCCCCACATCCTAGGCCATTTCCAGTTGACTTGATTCACATCTGACCATTGGACCCAGATGACTCTGGAGGAGAAAGTAAGACTGATGACCTAGCACAGCCTCCCTCACTCAAATACAAATCATGTGCTGGTCATGGCATCACCTCCCTGATGTCATGGTCTTCTTTGAGAATGAAGGACAATCATCATCATCATCATCATCATCATTCACTTCCTCAGGGAAGTGAACATCTTCCAGGTGGAGGATCAGCCTCCTGAGAAAGACTCTGGCAAGAATCTTGCCATCAAAGATGAAAAGAGAAACACCCTTGTGATTGTCACAGGACTATCTATTCCCTTTACCTTTATAGAGATGGACAATGGAGGTATCTTTGAATTCTTGGGGGAAAATCTCTTCATGCCATATAACCTGGAAAATTTCAGTCAGTTTTTGGGTGAGCAATCTTCCCCCCCCCCAGCTTGTAGATCTCAGCTGGAATAGAATCAGCACCAGGCGCTTTGCCACTTGAAAAGAGCCTAATGGCATTCAAAACCTCTTCTCCAGGTGGAACTTCAGCTGGGGTTGCATTGACTTCGATTTGAGGTAAGTGGTCAATGGCTTCTGCATTAATTGATATTGGTATGTTAAGAATACTATGGAAGTGTTCAGGACATCTCTCTAGGATCATGACCCTATCATTAATTAATGTGGCTCCAGTAGCACTGAGTAGTTGAGATGCACCATAGGTCTTTGACCCATAAATAGCATTCAGGGCATCATAAAAGTTTAGATTGTTACTATCTGAATAAAACTGAATTTCATCTGCCTTCTTACTGAGCATCTCTCTAAGTTTCTCTTGTACTTTACTTTTGATGGAAATAAATGCTGCCTTTGTAGAAATGAATGAACTACACTGTTAGTAAACCCTGTGGAGTTCTCATTTTTCATTTAGCAGCTTCTGCATTTTCCCATCATTTTCATCAAACCAGTCTTGTTTTGGTATTTAAAATCCTCTACAACCTGGCACCCTCTGTTCCAGCTACATTTGCTTTCTCACAATTCCTGATATATGATACTCAATTCCCTGAACCCAAGTCTTTGAAGACAATCTTCCCCCATGCCTGGATTACACTCATTCACTGCTTCTACTCATTAGAATCCCAAAGTTCCTTCCAAGTTCAGATCTAGTATCAAGTTCTACACAAAGCTTTTTTGAACCACCTTCCTCACCCCCAAAAGTACCTATCGCTTATTTTGCATATACTTGTAAAAAGCATAAGCATATATCATCTCCATTCCTAATTGAATCTATAGAAGCTAATTAAGAGAAGTAACTGTTTCTTGCTTTTATAATCAGTAACACTGAGCATAGTGCTTGATATGTAGTAGGAAAGATAAAGAGCTTTCCAATCTTGGCAAAGATGACAAAACATGGAAATAGTCACTTTTGGAGGTATTGTCCCAAACCAGACATACTAGGGCATTGTTGATTTAGTGATTTTGTGCAACCATACCAGAAAGTAATTTGGAATTATGCAAATATTGTGGTTAAATTGTCTATATCCCCTGAAACAGATATTCCACTGTCAGGCATATATGATCCAAGGAGATCATGGATAAAAAGAAAGTTTAACCATATACCCCAAATATTGACAGCAATACTTTTTTTTGGAGAACAAAGACCTGGGAATTATATGACCAATGATTTAGGAATAGCTGTGGTTTCTGGTACTTGAATAACATAGAAGCATGGAAAAAAATTACATGAACTGATGAAAAGTGAAATAAGCAGAGTCAGAAAAAAATGTATACAATGACTGCAAAAATCAATTGGAAAGAATAGTGAAGAAACAGTTGAAAATAAATGCTGCAAAATGATAAAGTACAATCTTGGTCTCAAAGAGGAGATATGAAAAAACACCAACCCACAATGGAGATCCATGGGTGTGGCATATTGTATAAGTTAATTTTTTATGTATTAATCAACTGATTTTTTTTTCTCTTCCACCTTTTCTTTTTTATTTTTTATAAGAGATGGTGGCTCACTGGAAGAAAAAAAGAGAGTCAGAAATTTAGGTGATGTAAAAACAGTTGTTGATCAAAATTTATTAAAAATTTTTTTTGAAAGATACAGGATGGAGGAGTCTTTGCCAGACACAGGAAATGTGGGGGGGGAGACAACTAGATTTTAGTAGATGGTAATTTTAATATATGTCAACAGTGTTAAATGGCAACCAAGGAAGCATTTTAAATTCAATTTTGAGCACTTCTCTTTAGGAAGGACATTGACTTGTGGAAGGTGATTAAGAAAGTGAGGAAATCAAGCCATATGGGGATTGATTCGAAAGATTGAAATATTTAGACTAGGGCAACAGTTTTCAAACATTTTGGTCTCAAGACTCTTTACATTCTTTTTTGTTTGTTTGTACAAGGCAGTGGGGTTAAGTGACTTGCCCCAAGTCACACAGCTAGACAATTAAATGTCTGAGGCTGGCTTTGAACTCAGGTCCTCCTGACTCCAGGGCCAGTGCTCTATCCACTGCACCACCTAGCCGCCCACATTCTTTACATTCTTAAAGTTTGTTGAGAGCCCCTGCCTCCAAAGACCTTTTTTTAATATTTTATTTTATTTTATTTTTTTAATTCCCATTTTGTACAAATGGTTTTTTTTACATTAATAAAATATTCTTGTTTAAGAGTAAACAAAATACCCCTCCCCCCCATGAATATAGACTTGCTTGGGTGATAAAGTAAAGGGGAGAGAAAAAAATTAAAATAAAAAAAATAATAGTAATAATTGTAGATATGGCCAGGTGGAGCAATGGACGAAGCACCAGCCCTGGAGCCACGAGCATCTGAGCCCACATCCAGCCCCATAGACCCAACAATCACCCAGCCGTGTGATATGCAAGCCATCTGATCCCCACTGCCCTGCAAAAAAAAAAAAAAGAAGGGGGAAAAAAGACCCAAAATAAAATAAAATAGTAATCATAGTAAGGGTGGCTGGGTGGCCAGACAGAGCATTGGCCCCTGAGCCAGGAGCACCCGGGTCCAAATCCAGCCTCAGATACCCAAAGATCACCCTGCTATGTGGCCCCAGGTAGGCCACCGAGCCCCATTTGCCCTGCACCCTCCCCCATATAATAATAGTAAAAAATGTGCTTCAGTCTTTGTTCCAACACCAACAACTCTGTCATGGGTGGATCACATTCTTTATGGTAAATCCATCGCAAAAGTTGCTTCCATATTTTTCCAACGTTGCCATTGCTGATCTCAACTCCCTCCTTTCTTATTTCTCCACTATCATGTACTATATTTTCTCTCTCCTTTCACTCTGACTCTGCTGTAGGGTTGCTGAGTGGTGCAGCAGACAGATCCCTGGTTCTGGGGACAAGAAGCCCTGAGCCCCCATACCACCCCTTAGGCCCAGAATCCACCTGGCCCCATGGTCCTGGGCAGGCCTTCCAATCCCAGCCCCTTGCAAGAAGTAAAAAAGAAAATGTGTTATATCTGACCACTGTCCCCCCATGTTCCATCCTCTCCTCCTTTATTCACATCCCCACCCCTTCCCCCTGCTCCCCCCTCCTTCTTACTTCAGATGCCTATACCCCATTGAGTATATAGGAGAGCAAAGGTTCCCTCATTCCCCCTTGCCTCCCCCCTTCCATATCATTGCAATAGCTCATTGTAATAAAAAAAATCTTATTATATGAAATATCTTGGCCTATTCCCCCTCTCCTTTTTCTTTCTCCCATTACATTTCCCTTTTTTTCTATTGACTCCATTTTTATACCATATTTTATCTTTGAATTCAGCTTTCTCCTGTGCTTCAACTATAAAAGCTCTCTCTACCTGCTCTATTAACTTAGAAGGTTCATATTAGTTTTATCAGTGTCATTTTTCTATGCAGGAATACATGCAGTTCATCATCATTAAGTCCCTCATATTTTCTCCCTCTCCTCCAATCACCATGCTTCACCTGAGTCCTGTATCTGAAGATCAAACCTTCTGTTCAGCTCTGGCCATTCCAAAAGGAACCTTTGAAATTCCCCTGGTTCATTGAAAGTCCATCTTTTTCCCTGGAAGAGGACATTCAGCCTTGCTGGGTAGTTCATTCTTGGCATTCTAAGGTCTTTTGCCTTCCGGTATATTATATTCCAAGCCCTATGAGCTTCCAATGTAGTTGCTGCTAAGTTCTGTGTGATCCTGACTGCAGCTCCATGATGTTTGAACTGTGTCCTTCTGGCTGCTTGTAATATTTTCTCTTTGACTTGGGAGTTCTGGAACTTGGCTGTAATATTCCTAGGGGTTGGTTTTTTGGGATCTCTTTCTCGGGGGGATCAGTGGATTCTCTCCATTTCTATTTTGCCCTCTGCTTCTAGAATATCAGGGCAATTTTCCTGTAGTAATTCTTTGAAAATGATGTCAAGGCTCTTTTCCTGATCATGACTTTCAGGTATTCCAATAATTTTCAAATTATCTTTCCTAAGTCTGTTTTCCATATCAGTTGTTTTTTCAATGAGATATTTCACATTTTCTTCTAATTTTTCATTTTTTTGGTTTTGAAGTAATGAGTCCTGATTTCTGGTAAATTCATCAATCTCCCTGAATTCTATTCTTTGTCTGAAGGATTTGTTCTCCTCAGAGAGTTTTCTTATCTCTTTTTCCATCTGGCTAATTTTGCTTTTTAAGGCATTCTTCTCCTCAATAACTTTTTGAACTGTTTTATCCATTTGACCTAAGCTGGTTTTTAGCATGCTATTTTCTTCAGCATTTTTTTGGATTTCTTTGACTAAGCTGCTGACTTCATTTTCATGTTTTTCCTGCATCTCTCTCCTTTCTTTTCCCAGTTTTTCTTCCAACTCCCTCATTTGATTTTCAAAGTCTTTTTTGAGCTCTGTCATAGCCTGAGCCCAATTTCTGTGTTTCTTGGAGTCTTTAGATGCAGGAGCTTGTGCTTCCTCATCTTCAGACTGAGTATTTTGATCCTTCTTGGGCTCATTTGCAAAATATTTCTCAATGGTCTTCCTCTTATTTCTTTGCTTGCTCATTTTCCCAGCCTGGGCCTGATTTTGGGGTGCTTCCTGAGCTTTTGGAATGCTCCCACAAGGGTCTCAGAGTGCGAGGCTCTGTCCTCCCTCCTGGTCTGTGAATGACCATAAGCGCCCCCATCTACCACGGAGCCAAGGTGGGGGGGGGCCCTGCTGTTCTATGGGGGGGCCTAGACGGCAATAAGGATCTGAATGTGGTCAGAGCCCCAGAGTCCTGTTCCAGAGGCAGAGGACAGAGCTCAGCAGTCTCTCTTCACTCCCCTCCCTCAGCTCAGGGCTCATACCCTGAGGGCTCCTGCTCTGGGCTGCTGAAAGACCAAGCTGCTTGTTGTGTGCCCTGAGGGCTGGGCTCCACGTGCTTGCTCTGGCAGAGGTCCCCCCAACTGTTCCCCCAATTTGTGCCCGGTGCTCCCCGGGGTGCAGCTCAGGAGACTCCCCCGCTGCTGTGAGCCTCAGCTCCCAGCGCCCTGGGGCTGCCTCTGGGAGGCTGAAGTTCTTTCGCTCTGGTGGGCCACCCCTCCGACCCCGGGGAGCAGAGCATTTCTGCTCTTTTCCAGGTTACCTTGAGTGGGAGAACTGCCTCAATGGGTCCCTTTGTGGGTTCTGTCTCTCGAAAGTTTAGTTAGAGTCCTTAGTTTCAAGTTTTATCACAGAGCGCCTAAGACTGGATCACTTCTTGTCGCCATCTTCCAAAGACCTTTTGCTTTAGTGAGTAATGTGAAACTCCTACTCATGGGCACTCACAGGAACTGAGGGCTGAATTTTCAGTACAGTATTTACACCTTGGAAATCAATAAACCTTACAAATCAAGATTTGGTTGATTGCTTTGTTGCTTTCTAGACTTAAATGTCATTAATAAAGATGTTAATAATACAAATTAAGTTGAAAAATAGGCCATACTTTTTGCACTCAGTTGTTGAACATTCACTAACATACCCCTAGTTATGTCCATTGACACCATGCTAGAAATGAAAATATCTTAAGATTATTATTAGAATAGTTTTGATCTCAAGGACCCCCCAGGGTTCCTCAGAACACAATTCGAAAACCACTAACTAAAGGCAAGAGGGAGAAGAGGCTTCAAGTTTTGGGTTTTTTTTACATTTTAAAAAATTTATTTAAGGCAATTAAGGGATTAAGAGTGACTTGCTCAAAGTCATACAGCTAGGCAATTATTAGGTGTCTGAGGCCAGATTTGAATTAAGGTCCTCCTGACCTCCAGGGCTTATACTCTATCTACTGTGACCTTCAAGTATTTGAAGAAAAAATCCAGTAAAAGAGGTTTTACACTCATTTTGCTGGTCTACTGAGGACAAAACTGAAATGGGGATGAAATTGTAGAATGGAAGATTTCAGGTGGAAAAATAATTTCTTAAGACTAAGCTTGCCTGAATGGATGTATGGATGGATGGATGGATGGATGGATGGATGGATAGACAGATGGACAGATAAACAGGCAAACAAGCAAGTAAAGCAAATAACCAAGCACATAAATGGAAAGGGCTACCTGGAGAAGCAGTATGCACATGGCACCTGAATTTGGAACAAGGTTGCCAAAGGAAGTCCTGTGCTGGTATAAGTTATCCTAAATGCTTTCTGAGGTCTCTCCTTATTGTATCACAAAGGGGAGAAGCTCCTCAAAGTCTTCAGAAACTGGCTATTCATTTCTCCATGCAGAAGTCTCTGAGTTTCAACTTTAGGAATCTCTTCTCTCAGGGCATTAATTGGAGTTACTCTAAATGGACAGAAGTCCCCTCATCCAATTAAGGAGAAGTTCCAGACTAAGTTGGAGATTTCACCAGAAACTTGGCCCTTGATGTGAGATCACTTGGAAAGTTTTTTTTTGTAATGAAAATACATTACAACTACGCTTCTTGTCTTCGCAAACAAAGAACCAGAACAAATTAAGTTAGAAGAGAGGTACATAAGATTTAAGCAGAAACTTAGATCAATCAGGTTCCGTACTGAATTTGTCAGGAAGCAAATATCAATAGACAATACCTCTTTTTGACTATAGTTGCAAAGACATAATCTAGCTATTAAATGTTTAAGTAACAATATCCCAAAAGGGCATATGATGGGGTTATGTTACATATTCACAAAAACCTCAATTTTGTTGTATTTTTTTGTTGCTGATGATGTCTCTATTTCTGTCTCTCTCACACACCCTTCTCCATTTCTTCTCCTAATATCCATCCTAACCCTGTGCTATCAATCATATTGTTGGAACTAAATTTAGTTGTCTCAAACTGGATTGGTATTCCTTGAGAAACAAAGTTCTCCATGATTTGAGTTCATTAAGCAGGGTCTGGATCAATGATTAATAATCATAAGCATTTATAAGTAGTGCAAATTTTACAAAACCCTTTAAATAGCTGTGTCATTTAATAATGCTAACCTCATGAGGCAGATACAAAAGGTCTTTTGCAGATGAAGAAACCAAGATTCATAAAAGTCTAGGATCACATAGCTAGTATGTAGTAGAAATGGGATTTGGAACCAAGATTTCCTAAGACCAGTATTCTAGTATCTATAATATTAATTTTTCAATCTATCATATAACATATCCCTTTCTGGCATTTTTTCTTTTCTTTTTTTTTGTTTGGATTTTTGCAAGGCAATGGGGTTAAGTGACTATACCAAAGTCACATGGCTAAGTATTTTGTTTTGTTTTTTGCTTTTTTAGGTTTTTTTTTTTTTTTTGCAAGGCAATGGGGTTAAGTAGTTTGCCCAAGGCCACACAGCTAGGTAATTATTAAGTGTCTGAAGCCAGATTTGAACTCAGGTACTCCTGATTCCAGGGCCAGTGCTCTATCCACTGTGCCACCTAGCCACCTGCTAAGTATTAAGTGTCTGAGACCAAATTTGAACTCAGATCCTTCTGACTCCAGGACTGGTGCTCTATTCACTGCGCCACCTAGCTGCCCCAAAGGATTTCTATTCAAGTGAAGTTTGACCTAGACAGCTCCCACATACTTATTCCAGCAAAACTTTGATATATTTTCACAACACTAAATAATGATAAATTCAATGAGAAACTAGTAAGCAATTACTGAACTGCACAAAAATTATTCAGAAGCCCATGATTAATAGGAAAGGAACTTGCATAGCAAAGTAAGTGTCCACTTAATAGAGAATAAGAAGCCTGTAAAAGTAGCAAATGACTTCATGACAACTACAAGCAAAAAGACTGAATGAATATAAGGCATGAAGCAAGAGATTTTTAAAAAATGAAATAAAAACCCTCAAGGAAAGATTTGGAAGGAGAATAAAGCTTAAAGAGAAAGTGATAAACTTTACCAAAATAACTGAGTTTCTGAAAACTAGAATAAGCCAAAAAGAAATCAATAATTTTAAGATACAGCAAAAAATATTAAAACAAAATCAAAAGATTGACAAATAGGAGAACATAAGATACTTTATCTACAATACAACTGACCTGGAAAACAGAATAAAGAGAGAGATTTTTAAAATCTCTGGACTCTCTGAAATTAATTTTTTTTAAAAAGCCTAAAATCATATTTCAGGAAATGAAAACTACCTAGATCTATTAGAACCAGAGGGCTAAATAATGATAGAAAGAATCCAATAATCATTCCATGAAAGAAACTCCAAAAGGAAAAGTCCCAAGAAGGTCCTAGCCAAAATCTTAAGCTCCTACTTGAAAGAAAAAAATGCTATGCGTTTCCAGAAAGAATCAGTTCAGATACCAAAGAAACTATAACCCGCATTACGTAAGACCTGGCAGCTACTATAAATACTATAAATGACAGGAGATCTATGAATAAAATGATACAACAGACAAGATATAGTCGGAACATCAAAAATAACGTGACACGCAAGGTTAAGTATAATCCTATCAAAGAAAAAAATTGATCTTCAATGGCACAGAGGCGGTAGAAGCATTCTTGATGAAAAGACCAGAGTTGAGTAAGACCTTTGGAATACAAACATAGGAGTCCAGCGAAACTAGAAGGTTAAATTTATTTGAGCATGTTGAAGGGGCTATATCATTTCTGATGATTGGGAAGCATGAAAAGACTATAGAAACACAGAAGAAGGGATGAGGGAAGTGGTCATCAGGTAAACTTCACTGTTATCTGAATCAGACAAAGGAGAATTGAATACATAAACACACAAACACATATATCAACAGTTTGGTGTAGAAACATAGCAGTCTCAACAGGGAAACAAATGGGGATGGGGAGGCAGTTAAGGGAAGATAATACTGTGGAGGGAATTGTCACAAGCAAAACAGATTTTCTAATCCTTAAGGGGTGATTAGAAGAAGGGGAGGGTAAGAAAAGCAAGGACCTAGACACGAAGGAGGTGTCTTAGATAACTGTGGAATGACTGAATAAAACCTGTAGTATACAATTGTAATATTTTTGTGTAAAAAGTGATGGAGACAATTGCAGAAAATTCTGAGTAAATGAACCAAACGAATGAAACAAGAAGTCAGATAGCAGTTTATTCAAAAACAACATTGTAAAGACAAACAAATTAGACAGCCTTAAGAATTCTGACCCATGAAATGACCAACCAGGATTCCAGAGGACCCTACCTTCTTTCTTTGAGGTGACAGACACTCAGACAGGAAATATACATTTTGGAGGCCTGACCACTGTGAGGATTTGCTTTGCTCAACTCTCTTATTTTTTTCAAAGGCTTTCTCTCTTTTCTTTATCTCAGTTTATAATTGGAGAAGGTCTGTCAGGGAAAGAGGGGCAGGTAACAATAGGATGCAAAAAATGAGGACCATTTCTTAAATGCCCGTTAGGAAAGAACAATTCAGAAGGAAGCACAGACAAATAGGGCAGCTTTGAAAGCAGGCTGTGTACAATGGAGATTCATGGTTTCATGTAGAATCTTCTTTTTGTCTCCTAAGATCAGAATAAAAAATAAAATTGAAAAATCTCATGCTTGTAATTATGTGACTACCGGCCTCACTTTCCTCCATCGTATAATGAAGAACTTGGACACGATGAAGTGCAGGGGCACTTCCGGCTCTGACATTCTGTCCCTGATTTCAATATCTCTGCAATAATAATATAACATATGTGACATGTAATATTTTTTGGAAGGGGGGGAATTTTACACGCCATATGTGTTCGTTTACTTGGGCACAAAGGAAATCATTTAAAGCTGGCCCTGTAGCTTCACATTTCAATTCAGCTCAATTCAACTTAAAAATTGTTATGGTCTTCCTGAGTATCAAACACTGTGCCGGGTGTTAGGATGGATACAGAGTAAGATAGGTCCCATCTTGCCCTCAGATGGCTTCCGAAAAGAGGAAATAAGCAACGTGACACTTAGAGAGAGATTGTTCTCGACAGGGAAGACAGGCTGAGAAAATCTTCCTGGAGGAGGTAGCAGTTCAATAGGTGTTTAAAGAATGGATAGGAGTTAAAGAGAGATCATAGAATAAATAGCTCATGTTTATACAGTACTTTCAAGTTTGCAAAAGGCTTTATATATTTCATAATCCTCACAACAGTCCAGAAAGATATTATTATTATCTCCATTTTATAGCTGAGGAAACAACCTCAGAGATGGAAAATAACTTTTTTTCTGGAAGCTATAGCTATAAGTATGAGGCAGAATTTGAACCCAGTTCCTTTAGATTTCAATGCCTATGTTCTTTTTCCCTAGAAATATAAATCTAGAAATACCATCACTTAATACATTTAGGCCTGGAAAGGACCTTAAAAGCCACTTAGTTCAATCTCCTCTGTTTACAAATATAGAAACTGAGTCTGAGATTACATAAGTGACTTGTCCAAGTTTGATTTCCAAACCCCACGCTCTTTTCACTGCACTGCAAAAGGAAAGGAGAAGGTTGCTGTAATTGGCAATTTTATTTCTCTCCTCCCCACCCCCATGCTGAGTTTGGTTTTCATGGCACTTTACAGGCCAATGAAGGCAGGTTCAGCCCCTCTTTGCTAGGGATCTCATGTACTTACAGGACACAGTGAGTAGAGGACAGGGAAGTTTTGGGTAAAGGCACATTTCCCAGGATGGGTAATCTCTTTAGTTACACTTGTGATTAAACTAATTGCAATTTTCCTCTCCAATCCCAATTCCTACTTCTCTGAAGGGCCCTGGCATTATTCCAATTCCAGGGTTGGCTACTGGGGAGATGGCAGGAAGGCCAGTAGGTGCCTCCAATGGCAGATCGTCTTAACTAGGCATTTTGTATGCAAGGGGGAATCATTATTGTTGTCACTCTGTGTATTTTTGTGTAACTTGATGTGGTGTGAAAGAGTATGACACAGGGTGGCTGGGGGCTTCAGGGCCTGGGATCCAGGCCCAGTTCTGCCACCAAGTAACTGAGACTTCAGGCCAATCTCATCCCTTTCACTGTCTGAGCCTCAGGCCTTCTGACAAGTGAAGTCAGCAGACTTGACTGATCCTTTGTACCAAGTCCTCCTATTGATTAGATATGGAAACTGAGGCAAATTCTTTTGAACCTCCTCTGAGCCTCAGTTTCCTTCTTTGTCAAATGAGGGAATTGGACTTAGGATTCTAACATTTCTTTCCAGTTCTGACTGAGGACAAGAAGGTCATTCAATCCAATTCTGTCATTCTACAGATGAATGAATAAATGAATTTTTAACATTACTTGTTAGGTGCCAAGTCTTGCCTAAAGGCTGGCTAATCACTGACAGAGCTTGAGAAAGAGAATTCTGAAAGAGTCAATGGGGATATATTTTGGCTTCTTCATTTGACAAAGACACTGAGGCTTAGAGGGAGAACACAATGAGTTTGTGGCAGAACCAGGATTAGAACCCAAGGGATGATGATGATGACCTGAAATCACTGATCCAAAGAAGAGCCCCTCAAGAAGCCCAGGATGTTTACCGCAGGTTCCAAAGGTTGGGGGAAATCTGAACCCAAGGTGCCAGTCCACTATGACATGCTGTCTCCCACATTCTAGGAGAACTGCCAAAGGTTTGGAAAACCATCAGCAACTCTGAAGGTCATTTTGTATTCACTAAGCACTTATTACTGGTATCAGCACTTACTGTGTACCAGTAGTTCTGCCAGAGCCTGGCCTCTGGTACCATGAAGGAAGGCAGGTCACCCTTTACAGCTTCAGCTCCTACAGAGGGTTGGGGGCTTTCCATCTTTCATACCTGCCCACAAAAGAAGATCTCAAATATTCCTGCAAATTTTAATGACTAATTTAAGAAGCGAGAGAAACTTCTAGAATATCCTTTTGATTTCCTGCAGGGCACATTTTGCAGTGACAGTGCTTTCACAAAGCTTGGAGAGGAAAGGCTCCAGTTTCATGGAGGCTTAATGGAATGGTCCCCTATAACACCCCATTGCCACTTCTCACCATAAGGATGAGGCTGTGGACCAGGTTGCATGTGTTCACAGCGCCATCTACTGGAGGTTTCTGGAATTACACGCGTCTGCCTCCACTTACACCAGGGGCTTTGTTCTGGATTACTGATTTCCTTTGTAAATCCTCAGGCAGCAGTGGCCATGGGGGAAGAATGGAGCCAGTTAGGGAGCATAACTAGCTAGAAAAACAAGGCAGACCAACCCAGGAGGGGAAAACCTCCGATTACGATCCCTAAGAAAACAGTTCTTCTGCAATCTACTATGGTCAGAAGCAGGGGAAATCAGGCTGATGTTTTGTAAAAAGCCTGTTGGAGAAAGAACTGTGGGCAATGTTGGTTCTGCTTCAGTGAGCTCTTATGTCAAGCAAAATATGCTTGATAACCTTAAAGCCCTAAATAGATGTCAAATATTGTTATTCTCTTTTCCTCTTGGTTCCTGTAACAGGACTTGGAGTGATGAAGACTTCCATTCAGATCCCACCTTGGAAGAGAAGGGAAAGGAACAATCACAGTGCCTATGATGGGCTCTACAAACAGTATCTCATTTGATTATTTCCATGATATAGATGAAGAAATTCAGGCAGACGGAGGTAGAGTGACTTGTCCAGGGTCACAAAACTAAAGCAGTATCTATGGCTAGATTTGAACCCAGGTCTTCCTGATTCCAGGCCTAGGAGCACCTTATCTACTGTACCACCAACTTTAGCTCTGTGACCATAATTAAATCACTTAGGTTTTCTGAATCTGTTTTCTCATCTTTAAAATGGACAGAAAATGCCTGCTATGCTTATCCCATTTTAAGGCATGTTGTTATAAGGACCAAATTTAAATGGGATATGTGTGTGTGTATGTGTGTGTGTGTGTATCTGTTTACATATGGATATGCATATATATAGTGCTTTGTAAATCTTCAAAATATTAAAGAACCATTAATAATAATCATTATTGTTCCCAGCTAGTCAAGGATCTGTGTTTTTTAACCATAATGGCTAACTCCTTCCACTAGATCTGTAAGGCTCACTTTGGAATGGGGGGTGGGGGGTGGGAGGCTGGCCAACAGGAGTCCAGTCCCCTGAACATGTCCATGTATCCAAGTGCCATTCCTGTTTCAGTACATGTCTGGCACCCTGCAGGCTGCTAGAGGTAGATTTAGTGGATAAGGTTATTAGCTGGGAGAGCCATTCCGTATTTTCATATAACTTAGTAGAGAAATGTTTGTGAGAGGTTCAATCATTTGAATCTGAGCCTTACTGCTCTGGCTGCTTCTCTCATCCTCTTCATCATCATAAATGCTAGCCAGATAAACACCAGCTGCTTCTCCTCCTTAAAGAAATGGCCATATTTTCAGAAGGAGAATCATAAGAAAACTGGAGATTCCAGAAATTTGTTTGAAATGCATAGGCAGGATGACTGAAGGAGATAGGTGTGTTCCAGGGTCCTATAAGTAGGTGGACATTTCAAAGTCCTTTCCTAGTTCCTGAAACTTCATTTCTTCACCTATAAAATGAGAGAAACGGCCTCAACAATCTCTTTGTGACATTCTCTTATTTGAGACAGCCTCCTTAGGATCCAATTGTTAAACTGGATACAAACATTTCTGTGAGGAGGGGGCAAGAGATTAGTCTTGGAATGCAGGCCAAAAGGCCTTTCAACACAGAAAGGCAATGGGAAGACAAGGGGGGGAAGCTGCAGCCCCCCCTCCCCCCCATGGTGATTGGGCCTAGAGGGGGCAGGCTGGGCTAGGAAGATTCCTGAGATTCCAGGGACCAGAGCATGAGGATGAGAGATGAAAGGGAGCAAATTCTGAAGAGGAGCCAGCAGAGCAGGAGAGAGAAAAGAAAAAGCACTTCTGAGGCTGGGGGACAATGGACAGTGGTGTGGGAAGCTGCTGAGCAGCTGCACAGGGGCTTTGAGCAGACAAAAAGGGGAGGTAGGACAGAAGGCAAGGGACAAAAATGGGCAAGGAAGGCTTTGGGGAGCCAGGGCTGGGGAGAGATGCTTAATGAGAGCTGGAGGACACAACGCACACATTCGATTCAATTAAAATGATCGAACCGGGGAAATAAAACCCCAGAGTTCAAAGAGAAATCCAGGGAGAGTCATTTTTCTTTCTCATTCAGCCTGGAGCCATGAACCAAGGGGCTCTTCCCCAGCCCACAAAACAGTGACCATTGAAGAGGAACCAAAAAGAAATCAACTCAACCGGAAACAAGACTTTTCAATTTAAGGAACATTCATTAAGGGCCTGTTAGGGGCAAGGCCTTTTTTGTTCCCCCCCAGTTGTTAGGGCCCTCCTCCCCCCACCCTATCATTACTTTGTATTTTACTGCACAGACATTTGTTGATTTCTCTAGCCAGCCACTGTTTCCCCAGGGAGAATGCAAACTACCGGAGGGCAGGGTAGGATTTGGGTTTGGGCCGAGTTTAGCACCGACTCTGGAGAGGAAGGCAGCCCAATAAAAGATCTAAAAAATGAATGATAAAAGTAAAAGCTCCAGGACTGGAGCTTGGAAAAAGTACTTTGGTTACCACAGCCTGTGGAGTCTAACCCCATCTGGTCTCTCCTAAGGAAACTGAAGCTTAGTGAGATCAATCCACCCAACTGTATGATGCAGCTAGTAGGTCCACAACCATTTCATCTAGGCTTGCTAATTGTCAGATATTTGGCTATGTGTTTGGAAGAAAAGTAAAAAAAATTCGTGAATTTTTTTAAAAAAGGTCCCTGATTTTCAGAGTATGTATATATATATATATATATATATATATATATATATATATATATATATATATATATACACACACACATATATATGTATATATATACACACACATACATATACATATATATGCATGTATGTATGCATGTAAATACATACACATATACATGTAGGTATATATGAATATGCATATGTTTTCTTGATTATAGCAAAGAACTGGATATTTAAGGGAGTGCTTATCAATCGCAGAATGTTTAAACAAAGTTTTAAAAATTAAATGGTCTTTGTATGTAATGGAATACCACTGGAGCACAAGAAATTATGAAAGGGGTGGTGTCAGGGAAACCTGGGAACCTTGAATAAAATGAAGCAAAGCCAAGGGAGTAGAACAAGGAGAATAATTTTTACAATAGCAACAAGGTCATAAAGAAAAAGTATTGAAAGCTTTAAGAACTCCAATCAGTGCTGTGACTGGGTACCCCATTCCAGAGGCCCTACAATGAAACATATTAACCACCTCCCCATTCCAGAGGCAAAATGAAACATATTTTTGGATGAGGTCAGTGGGGGAATCGGTTTGCCTGACTATGCATACTTGCTACCTCTGTGAGGAGGGGAGGAGAGAGAAAATAAATGCTTGTTAACTAAAAAAACAAGAGCTTTTAATGCCAGAGGACTTTCTATTTGATCCTAAAGATAATAAGGCACCACTGGAGCTCAGTGAGTGGAGGCGGGAGTGTTACACCGAGCAATTTACACTTTAGAAAAATCCCCATTGACAGCTGAATGGAGAATGGATTGGAGTGGGGGGGGGATTAATTCAGGGAGACCAGTTAGCAGGCTAACAGGAGCACAAGTGAGATTTGACTAGGACACATATCAGGGTTGTGGCTATTGGGATGGAGAGAAAAGGACATAGAAGAAAGATGGCAAAAAAGTAGAAACAACAAGATTTCACAACAGTTTGAATATGTTCAGTGAGTGAGAGTGGGGAGCCAAGGATGACACTAAGATGGAGGATGTGAGCCCGGGAGGATGGTGGTAACCTAAAGAGGAAAGAGAACTCTGGGAAGCAGAGGGGGTAAGTGTAGAGAGATAATGAGTTCTGAGATGCTTGCAAGGCTTCTATTTCAAGTTCTCCAAGAAGCCGTTGGAGATGTATAACTGATACTCAAAGAAGAGATTAGGGATAGATAGATAAAGCTAAAAATCATCTGCATAGAGATTATTGAACCCATGGCAGGTGAAAAGATGTGATACAGTATAGAGTGAAAAGAGAAAGAAGGCCAGGACAGAGCCCTGAACGACATTCATACTTGGAGGGGATGCCACAAATGAAGAACCGGAAAAGCAGGTTGAGAAATGGCTGGACAAATAGGAGGAAAAGCAGGAGACGATTCTGTCATGACAACTTAGAGAGGAAAGACTATCCAGAGGAAGATGGTGGTTGACAGTGCTGAACACTGCAGAGAGGGCAAGAAGGATGAAAATGAAGAAAAGGTCACTGGATTTGGCCATCAAGAGATCATCGGTCACTTTGCAGATGGCAGTTTCAGTTAAATGATGAGTTTGGAAGTCAGACTATGGAGGGTTTACAAGACACCGAAAGGAAAGGAAGTAGAGGCATTGATTGTAGAAGGCTTTATCAAAGAGTGTAGGCACAAAAGTGATAAGTGATAGAGGATGACAGTAGAAAGAGTAGCATCCAGCTTTTAAAGGATGGGAGAAACATGGGTATGTTTGTATTCAGCAGGGAATGAGCCAGGAGATAGAGAAAGATTGAAGATAAAAGAGAGTAGGGATAATAGTGGGACAAATTTGTTAGAGACATCAGGAAGAGAACAGATCAAAGGCACATGGAAAAGGGTTTGCGTTGGCAAGGAAAAGGCACACCTCTTCATCAGACTGGAGTGAAGGAGGAGATCATAGAAGTAGTCCCAATGATATAAGATGAGGAAGGCATATGGAAGTTTTCAGCAAATGGTCTCAATTTTTTCCAGTGAATTATGATTTGAGACCCTCAGCTGTTGAAGTAGGGAAAGTAGGAACCATGTGAGTCTTGAGAAGAGATTGGGAGGCTTGGAATATCCATTTCTTCTCTACATATCCAGCTGTGGAAAATGGAGCAGAAAAAAATCAATGAGAGAAATAGAATTTTTGCCTAACTGTACTGAAGACCCAATTGAGATTAGCTAACATAACTTCATAGTGGTCCCAGTCAGTAAGGTTTTGAATTTTCCTCTGGCTCTATTCAAAAGCATGTGAATGGCAGCCAAGGGGTCAGATGGTCAGAGTAATTTAAGGTTGGGGCTTGGCAAGGTGGATAGATAACAGGCCAAGTGGGCAAGGAAATCCAGACTGGAGGATACTGTAGAGTTTAGAGTCAAGATAGCAAAAGAAGGAAATAAAAGGCAGTATGGGAATGAGGGACTGGGAAAGAACTTTGGGGTAAAGGAAAATGGAGGTCCTGATGAAGATGAAGAACAGGGTTAGAGACTAGGGAAAATTGGGATGAGGAAAGCCTCCCAGGGCTTTACTCACTCTCATTCCCAACCTGGCTACACTCCCCTTTGGATGTATTTGGTTACCTGAACAGGTTACCCCGCACCTTCTTTTCAGTTTTCTTTGGCCTGTTGTCTTAGATTCTCAATTCCTTGAGGAAAGTTTGAATCCCCACTTCTTAGCTCAAAGGCTTGGTACTTTAAAAAGTTGAATGACTATTAAATGCTTATTGAGAAAAAGGAATTCCAAAGTCCTGGAGCAGAAAAATAGAATATTTGTAGGTCAAGTCAAGGGCAGCAGCTATGTTGAAATGGAGAACTATATCATGGTGATTGAACAGTTTGAGCAACTGCGAAGTCAGAATTTAAGGGGTTCCCTAGTATGAGGGTTGAAGATGGGGGAGAAAAAAAGAGAGTCAAGTACTAAACTCATGGGAGAAGGAAGGAAAATGATCTGGCAGTAAATAGATAAGAGACAGGTACCTGATTCTGGATTGGAAGATAAATTTGGATAGTGTGAACCTCAAAGGAAGGAAGGAGAGGTAATTAGTGAAGGGGGGGGTCAAGGAAGGGTCTTGGCAATGGGGATTATGGAGTACTGAACATGTCCACCATGCCCAATGACTATGAGAGAAAGTGTGATGAAAAGAGTGTTGAGGGAACTGATATAATTGGGAGGGAGCCAGATCTCCATGTGGATTGGAAGATGGAAAGAATGATTAACAAAAAGGTCTAAAATGAAAGGAAGCTTGTTCGTTAAGGAGCAAGATTTTCGGAGAACCTGGAAGAAGGTGAGGTTGGGGGAAGACTTGATGTGGATGGGCCTACAGAAGAGCAAGTTTAATCTCCTGGTATATAGAGATGGTATGTCCTCTGAGGCCCAAAGGGGCTCAGATCAGGGCAGGTAGGGTGCCTTTCTTGTCCCAGAAGACTCTAGAGCTGGTGGGCCAGAAGATGGAAGAGGTCTTCTTCAATCAGATATTCCAGTCCTCCTTACTGTATAGTTAAATAATATATGGAAAGCAGAAGCTCTGGGGGGTGGGGCAGGCCTTCCCTCCTGTCCCTCCAGTCCACAATGCCATGAGTGTAGTCTGGCTCTGTTCAAAGTGGGCTTGCCTATTATTAAAGGCAGCCTTTAGTTTTGCAGTTTAACCCTAGGTCTCCACAGTTTCCTAGGGCTTTACTCACTCTCATACAGAACAGATGATCAGAACTGTTTAGCAATGTGTGGAGAAGTCTTACTGAGTCACTCAATGAACACTTTGCAAGCAACTGCTATGTGTCAGATACTGCTAAGGGCCAGGTAACCAAGGAAAGGCAAATGCCAGATCCTGCCCTTATGGAGCACACTAAGGAGCAGAAATTCTCTACTGACTGGAGAGGCCAAGGGATCATTCAATGAGGAGCATTCTCAGAGTATATACTACTGGGAACGAGGAGGCTATTATTGTGGTTATTCAGTTGGGTCTGGCTCTTCTTGTCATCCTTTGGAGTTTTCTTAAGAGACATACTGGATAGCTTGCCATTTCCTTCTCCAACTCATTTTACAGATGAGGAAACTGAGAAAAACAGGATGAAGTGACTTGTCCAGGGTCACCCAGCTAGTGAATGGGGGTCTGAGGCCCCATTTCAATTCAGCTGAACCTCCCTGACTCAGGCTAAGGACTCTATGCACTGCAGCACCACCTAGTGGTCACTAGGAGGCTACTTGGATTATGGAAAATGGAAACAAGCAAGGCTCTCAGGAGACCCAGAGCTAAGAAGGGGTCTTAGAAGTTATTGAGTCCTGCTCCCTCATTTTAGAAAGGAAGACCTGGCTAAGTGTTTACTGGAACATGACTAATAAACAGATTCAAATTTGGGTCATCAGTTATAGCAACATTCCCTAGGTGAATAACTGGCGATTTCCATTCATCCCCATTTTTTCAATACTCCTTTCTTCCACCTCTTACCCTCTAAGGTAGATCATATAACTCAAAATGGCATCTTATAACTGGGGAAGAATGAGCCAAACTGCAAACACACAAACACATACATACAAACAAACATGCATACACACACATAAGGTTTCTAAAGATCTCTAAAACCTTGTCTTCTTTTTCTTCTCTTTTTTTTTAAAAAGAAAGGCTTAGATTTTAATTCATCAGTTCCTGCAAAGTTCACAGATGATTACAGAAAGCTCACAGGTGGCCACAAAGAGTTCACAGGTTAAAGTCTCTGGAGAAGTTGAGGTGACAAAAAGTTACAGAGCTTAAAGGGGGAAAGGAAGGAAAGAAGCTTAGATCAACAGAGATCCAGTCACCTGGAGCTGGTAGTTTGATAGTATTTGTAGTTATAAGCTGGGAAATGAGTAGTTAAGTTAAAAGAGAGAGATAAAAAAGAGAAGACAAACTTAGACAGCAAAAGTGAGAAAGAGAAGAGAAAAGCATAGATGACAAGAGAGAGCAAAGAGAAGAAAAGCTAAGATCAACACTGATCTAGCTAGATGGAGGGGTCACATGATCCGTCCACATGATAAGACCATGAAGATCTTGGGGGGGAGGGAAGGAGTAAGAGAGGGAGGGAGATAGGGAAGGAGGGAGAGAGGGGGAGGGGAGGGAGGGGGGAGGGGAGCAAGAGAAAGGGAGAGAGACAGAGATGGAGAGAGGGAGAGAGAGAAGAAGGGAGAAGGGGAGGGAGAGAATGAGGGGGAGAGAGAAGAAGAGAAAAAGGGAGAGATGAAGAAAGGGAAAGAGGGAAGAAGGGAGAAAGGGAGGGAGAGAGTGAGGGGGAGAGAGAGAAGAAGAGGAAGAGAAAGAGGGGGAGAGAGAGAAACAGACAGGGAGGGAGAGAGAGACAGACAGAGAGAGACAGACAGAGAGATAGGGAGGGTTGGAGGAAGGGGGAGGAAAGGAGGGGGAGAGGGAGAGAGGGAAGGAGAGGAAGAGAAAAGGAGGGAGAGAGAAAGAGGGTGAGAAAGAGGAGGGAAGGCAGGAAGGAGAGAGCAAGGGAGTGAAGGAGAGAGGGAGGGAGTGAAGGAGAGACACAGAGGGAGAGATAAGAAGAAGGAGAGGGTGGGAGAGGGAAAGAGAGAGGGAGGGCAACAGGGAGCCAGGGAGAGAGAGGGAGAGACAGAGGGAGGCAGGGAGAGAGAGAGAGGGAGAGAGGAAGAGGAAGAGGAAGAGAGGGAGACAGTGGGAAAGAGAGAGACAGAGGGAGAGGAAGAGGAAGAGAGGGAGACAGTGGGAAAGAGGGAGAGTGAGGGAGAGAGGAAGAGGAAGAGAAAGGGAGAGACAGAGGGAGACAGACACAGAGGCAGGGAGGGAGAGACAGAGAGGGGAGGGAGAGATAGAGGAAGAGAGGTAAAGATGCAGGGAGAGAGAAAGAGGGAGAGAAAGAAGGAGAGAGGGAGAGAGACAGAGAAACAGGGGGAGAGAGGGAGACAGGGAGGGAGAGGGAGAGGGGGAGAGGGAGCCAGGGAGAGAGATATGGAGGAATGGAGGGAGGGAGAGAAAGGGAGCGAAAGAGAGGAGACAGAGAGAGAGGGAGAGAGAGGAAAAGAGAGAGAAAGAAGGAGAGAGGAGAAAAGATAGGGAGAGAGAGGGAGAGAGGAAGAGAGGAGAGATAGAGGGAAAGAGAGTTGGAGAGATGGAGAGAGAGAGAGGAAGAAAGAGAGAGGGAGGAGGGAAGGAAGGAGGAGGGAGGGAGGAGAGAGGGAGAGAGTGTACATTTAGAAGGGGGAAAAGCAAGAAGGAAAAGAGTCAGAGTTAGGCAGAAGTTTGCTGGTGGGTGGGTGGGGACCCTTGTCTTTTTGTACTATTTAGAGTGGTCAAGAAACCCCTGAAAGAGCCACTGTAGGAAACTCAGGGTCCCAAGGTAGTTGGCTTTCTTATCTGATCCACTTGAAGAGAGGACAAGCCAAATTAGGAAAAAACAGGTGAATTAAAAATTATATATATTTAATGCAATTTAATTTCTTTAAAATAGTACCAGTGACCTGTCAAATGTTAGTAGAGATTCAAAGAATCTGTCTTAATTCCCAGATAAGGATCCTTTGTAATAATCACATTGTTTTGATGCAAATAGATACAGCAAGTAGGCTGAATATTCCTCCCCCCAATCTGGTGTACATTATCAATCTGCCCAACAAACCCTCTTCTCCAGACAGTGTAAAGATGAGCCTTCACCCAACTCCAAATTCACAGGGTCTGAATTAATGAGGGTTACTGTAGTGAAACACTCTCATTACATTTCCTAAGAACCCAAGCGGGGAAATGGCAACCCACAGAAACTTGGTTGATTCTGTTTTTAATCATCCTGTAATGTAACCCCACTGAACCATCTCTTCACGTCAGATGTGCCATCTATTGAATAGTCTACATGGTTTTTTTTTTTTTCAGAGAACTAGTATATCTGACAATAAAACATTTGCAAATCTGGAATGCCCTTGACTTTAAACTTAATACAGACATCTATGAGACAGTCACTCGTACATTCTGGTAAATATTCTTGAATTGCTGAATAAATAACAGTCATGGCTATGTCATGAGCTGGATCAATGTGAATGGGAAGTATACCATTGTTGCTAACATTGTGAAAAAGGAGAATTTGAGGAGAAGTAATTGCTCTTCTAGGCATGGGTATCATGATGCCATGCCACAGTGAATGGCCACTTGATCCCCCTAATCAAAGATCAAACAGCTACCTAGTATAATAACTGTTTCAGTGGAAGTAGCTATAGTGATACCTCAAATTTATATAGTATGTGAGCTTGCAAAATGCTTTGTATATGTTAATCCATTAATCCATTTGATCCTCAAAACACCTGCATTTTATAGATGAGAAAAATGAGGAGAACAGAAAAAGGAACTTCTCTAACATCATACAAAGTGTTTGAGGCAAGTTTCGAACTCAGATATTCCTGCTGCCAAGATCTGTACTCTATCCATCACTTATTTTTGTCCATTGGAGTCCTGGTATTCATCAGACCACTCATTTCTGAAAGATAGCTATGGGATGATTCCAGTTAGAAGTCGCTCTACTTCCTGGCAAAATCATTACTCTGGCTTCCTTTCTCTATCCTAGGGTAAGAGGTTTCCCCCTACCCCAGCTGATGGTTTAGTCAGGATATGACCCTGCTGGACCAGTTGAGTCTATTGCCATAGCAGCCGCCATCAAAGCTCTCACAGAACATATTTTTCTTCCCTATGCATCCACTCGTACCACTGGTTCTGTTCTTGGGCAGCTACTTCACCATGAGGGAGGATGGAGATTTGTCCAGTCACCATCACATCTGTGGGATTTTCTACCTCCTATATCATCCCTGGGAAGATAGCATTGTTTAATGCTGAAACAGGCTTTTGAAAGGACAGCTTCATCATCATGTGCCTGCCTACAAGGGCTGGATGTCCCACCTCCTCGAAGCTGTGGCAGTGACAAATTGATGCCACCCTAAGAAATAGAAGGACTCTCCATTCTAGCAGTTTCTCAAAATCAGCCTTCAGGGAGACTTATTCAAGAAGAACAGATTGTTTTTAAATAGAGTCCTAGTTGAATCCCTCTGGCTGTTCCTTATTCCTTTCTCAGCATGGAGGCACCTGGGCTTCCAAGTCTCTGCCACTTCAGGGGCTCCATACATCTCAGGGGTAAAGACTGAAGTTTCTCCAAATTGACAGATAATTCCCCCTGGTCAGATAACTTCCATCTAGAAAAGGCTTAAGGGGCCATGGGCTAGAATTTTGAGGAAATCTCTTATTTTCCAATGACAAGGGGAGGTGAAACTATTTTTGTGTAACTGATAACGGTGAATTTACCTGGATGAAAGGGGACTCCTTATTGATCTTAGTAGTAATCTAGATAGATGTGCAGAAGAGCCCTTATCTAGACTCCTGGAGCAATAAGAGGGGAGTCCTTCAGCAGAGGTCTCTAAAGATAAAAAGAGTTGATATCAGTCCCCTTGGAGGGCCTCCCTGGGAGGGAAAAATGATGGCTTAAGGGTCAGGAAACACTGAGCAGGTGACAGGGAGTAAATCTTAGTATTACTTCTGCTACTGCCCGGAATAGGAAGCATCCAGAAGACAATGACCTCTCAGCTACCTTATTACTGAAGAGTCTGACCTGGGATGAAAATCTGTGGCTATGCTTGGGAGAGCCATTATCTTCCATGTGTTCTGGTATTGACTCCTTCCCTTGGGGGATCTACTGTGAATTACCCGAAACATCACCTATCACATGGAGAGCCAGTTCTTCTAAAGGGGGAAGGCAAGTTTGGAATTCTAGTCTCCATTTTCTTTCCTACTCACTATTTGGTCACCCTGCTACTGTGCTTCTTCAGCAGAACATCACATTGCTTCCTTTTTTTTTGTCTTCATGCCTCCGTTTTTCTTTTAACTGTACTAATCTCTCTCTTTGCAATATTTCTTACATCTCTGAAGTCAGGATTCTCCAGGAAGGACTCTAAGGTCACTTTCCTCTAGAACAGGGATAGGCAAACAGTGGCCCACTAGCCAAATATGGCTCACTACCTATTTTTCTACAACTCAAGAAAAAAAGAATTTTTTTTTTAGTTTTTGCAAGGCAATGGGGTTAAGTGGTTTGCCTGAGGCCACACAGCTAGGTAATTATTAAGTGTCTGAGGCTGGATTTGAACTCAAGTAACTCCTGACTCTAGGGCCAGGGCTCTATCCACTGTGCCATTTAACCACCCCAGAATTTTTTATATATTTAAATAAATGAAACTTCATTTACAAATTTAAGAAACATTCTTAGTTCATGAGCTGTACAAAATGGGTCATATTTGGTTTATAAGCCAGCATTTTCTCCCTCCCTCTCACTTTATAAGATCTTGTTGTCACTGAGGGTGGGAAATTGGACAGTCAATTGGTGTTTCTTCTGATGATTCAGGATGGGCTAGCTTTTCCCCTAAGACTCAAAGAAACTGTCCCTGGCACTTGATTGGCTCAAGACACTATATCTGGAGCCACCGAAACAGTTTCCCACTCAGCTATGGCAAAAAGATCAGCCTATAAGGAATCAGTACTTACTCCTCGGACTTGACCAATGTCCCATTTCCATGTGAGTCAACTTACTCTAATAACCCATAATGCCCTTATGTATGGAGATGAGGGTAGCTATGGCTAGTTGAACTAACCTTGTACCTTCACAGGCTATCGTTAAACAAACATTTTGTAAAGTGTTGAATGGTCTGTGAATATCACATCAAACTCAATCAGGCTTGGTCCAGAATATCTTTTGTCACCCAGCCAGTATGTGTTAGGGACTAGGCATGAAACTGGTAACTACATCATAGTTAATAATGCAGAGTAAAGTATGTTAAGAGGTACACAGTGCTATGGGAGGCCTGGGGACGAAAAGGTTATTTATAACGATATACAGATTATATGCTCAGTGGACAGAGTATACAACTTGGAGTCAAAAAGACATGAGTTCGAATCCAACCTCAGACATGAGCTACATGACTCTGCACAAGTCACTTAACCTAGTCTTCTTAGTTTCCTCTTCTGTAAGATGGGAATAATAAGAGCACATCCCTCCCTCCCTCCCAGGGCTGTTGTGAGGATCAAACTGAAGAATAACTAAAGTGTTTAGCCTAGTGCTTAGCACAGAGTAATAAAGTAAATACAATTTTTAGTAATTATAATTAAAATTATATATAAATATATATATTACTTGTGTGTGTGTGTATATATATATACATATATATACATATATATATATATATATATATATAAAATTATTTGCATCCTGGGTAGTATTTTACATCTGGGTTTTCATGCTCCAACAGGGTCTGTTGAGACTTTGCCCCTGATTTCTGGGGTTACCTCCTTAGCTGGAGCAGGTCAAGACAGATAAAGTCCTTGTCTTATTATGCCCAACTCAGGACACTTGGTCTACCTCCTAGAAGGGCTTCCTGACTGATTCTGAGGATGTGGAGAGAATCTGCATTTGACTTTGGAGACTTTGAGGGGCTAGTGGGACACCCAAGTGAACATATTCAGGGTTCTGATGCCTAAGGCTAAGCATGAAGCTATGGACACAGGAAATTGAGTGTATGGAAGACTTTTGCATCCTGAACTTTTGGGACCCATTTCCAAAGGAAAATCTTTACCAAGAACTTTGAGAGTTTAGGGACAAAGAGTTAATACAGCAGAGGGGGAAATGAAAGGAATTCATATGGAGAGAAAGGATAATTCACATGTGTAAATCAAGGGCCATCATGCTTTCCTAAGAAATTTGAAAGGTATTCTGCGCAGAAACTGGAGCCAATCTACTCTCCTCCCTCCTTCCTAGAAATCTTTGCTGTGGCAGTGAGTATGAATACCAACAACCAGTTGAGTAAATCTTTGTCCAGTGAAGAGAATTGCAATTGTGGGCAACTGAATGTTGGACCAGAAATGTCGCATAAGGGTCAGGTTTGTAATCTCTAGGCCAAAGCCTGTGCCAATATCCCAGGGCCCCTGCCTTTTATAGTCTTGGCCCTGATGACAGCCTTTCCTATCCATTTTTAGGGACTAGTGGCCTCTGCTACAGCTGTAGTCTTTGGGGTCAGGGCAAGCCTCAGGCAGACTATGTCAAAAAAGTAGCAAGAAACTGAGTATGAAGATTCTTGTCATCCATGGACACTCTGTGATGTGAATCTCCTGGCTCTGGCATGACTGCTTCTGTGCCACCCCTAAAGGTCACTCCACTCACCCAGGAGGAATACCTCCCCCTGCCACCTGCTCCAGAGTCTACCCATATTGCTTGAATATTTTGGAAGACAAAAAAAAACCACACATGGAAACAAGAGGGAAGGAAGCCATGAGAAACCATGTCCACTTCCAAATCTCATCCAAAGTCTCGCTTACATGATTCAGTGGGAGCCATGCTAGACCACTGCATAATAAGGGAGGAGATGGGTTATTAGGCTTAAAACATCAGGAGGCCTCTTTTACTTGGCTAACTCATCAGTTCCCATGGATTCAATGATCATATCTATGCAGATGATTTCCAGTCCTATCCTTTCTCCTAACTTCCATGTCCTCTTGGACATCTCCAACTGCAATTCTCAAAAATATAAACTAACCACGTCCAAAATTGAACTCATCATTTTCCCCCTTCTTAACTTTCCTGTCACTATGGAGGGCACCACGATTCTCCCCATCTCTGGCTCCAAATCCAGATATTATACTCAACTTCTTTCACTATCTTCACTCCATCACATCAGAAAAGTGGTCATCCAGTCATTGCCTAATAACCTTTAGTGAGAAGGAAACCAGAACATTCCAAAGGACCTTATTCTACTTTTGGACAGCTCTCATTGTGAAGAAGTCTTCCTTTTCCAGAACAGCAAGGCTAAATTTTCCTCCTTATAGTTTCCAACCATAGCTCCTCATTCTGACACACATAACATGGCTAATTCCCCTTCTAACTGATGGTGCTTCAAATACTGGAAGACAGAAAATGTCACCCTTGAGTCCTCGCCAGGCTAAACATTCCTTGGACTGTCTCATTTCATTTCATAGTATCTAGTTTGTGGTTTCTCTCACCTTTCCTGTGATGCATAAAAAGATGACTTTTGTGCAACTACTCTGCCTCACTTAAATCCAATTCACCGGCAAGCAATGTCATCGGTCCTCTTCGAAATTGAAGGATGAACAACAACAAAGACATCTGTAAGGAGACACATTGTGGTGAAAAGGATAGAGCTGGTCTTGGAGCCAGAGAGACCTGATTTCTGATAAATACTGCCATGAGCCTAGTAGTCGTGATTATACAATGCTTCTAGTAACTTTCTTAAGGTGGTAAACTATGGAAAGAATCTCCATATATATTGGTAAAGGGAATTTCCTCAACAGAAGTACAGTATGCAAATGAATCCTAGGTTTTACATTCACATGTGTTTATGTGTGTGTATACATGTATACACACGTATAGATGTCCATGTATATGTAATTCTATCTGCTTTAAAGTGACTTATATACATCAATATCTATATATGATATTTATTATATTGACATACAATAGTCTGGAGAAGGAAATGACAATCCAAGAAAATTCCAATTGGGTCACAAAGAGTCAATCATAACTGAAACAACTGAACAATAACATACAATAACTATGGATGAATCAAAAGCCAGCAGAAGTATCAACAGTCTTAAATATTCAGATGATACTACTTTGATGGCAGAAAAAGAAGAGGAATTACGAAGCCTCTTGATGAGGGTGATGAGTGGCTTCAAGCCACCTGAAGAGTGTAAAAACTGGCTTGAAGCCTAACATTACAAAAACTTAGGGGCGGCTAGGTGGCAAAGTGGATAAAGCACCGGCCCTGGAGTCAGGAGTACCTGGGTTCAAATCCGGTCTCAGACACTTAATAATGACCTAGCTGTGTGGCCTTGGGCAAGCCACTTAACCCCATTTGCCTTGAAAAAAAAAACCTAAAAAGAAAAACTTAGATCTCGGCAACTGTCCCATCACTTCCTGGAAAATAGAGGGAAAAGAAATGGAAACAGCTTCAGATTTTATATTTGAGTGCTCAAAGAACACTGCAGATAGGGACAGTAGTCACAAAAGATGCTTGATCCTTAGAAGGAAAGCTATGGCAAATCTAGACAGCAGACTAAAAAGTAAAGATGTTCCCTAGCTGATGAAGGTCTGTATAGTCAAAGCTATGATTTTTGCAGTAGCAGCTTATGGCCATGAGAGATAAGAAAAACTGAGAGCGGTAGAATTGATACTTTTGACTATGGTGTTGGAGAAGACTTTTGAGAGGCCCTTGGACAGCATGGAGATCAAATCAGTCAATACTTAAATGAATTCAGGTTATTCACTGGCAGATCAAATGCTGACACTGAAACTTAAATATCTGGCCACCTGATGAGAAGATGGGACTCATTGGAAAAGACCCCCATGTTGGGAAAGATTGAAAGTAAAAGGAAAAGGGGATGATAGAGGGTGAGCTGGAAAGATAGTGTCATGGAAACAATGATTATGAGCATGGACAGAGATAGTGGAAGATAGAAAGGCCTGGCAAACTGTGGTCCGTGGGGTCATGAATGAATGACTAAAGAATAATAAATTATCATTAAGCAATTACAATGTCCAAATCCCTGTACTAAGATGGTGATACAGACAAGTCAGACAGCCTTGCCTTCACAGAGCTCACACTCTAATAGGGAAGGTTTCAGCTTCTTAGGGTGCGAATGATAAGACGTCTTCCTTTATGGCATTTTCACTGTTAACAACCCCATCAATTTCTACTACTGAGTCATTTGATATAGCCAAGGACTTTGGTGGCAAGAGCTTTCTTTTCTGTGCCTTTAGTAGCTGTAGCTGTCTGTAGTACCTGTAGGGTTCATGGGCAGGCTGCATTTCCCTTCCATGACAGTGACAAGGCACTGGGTTGGAAGCATTGCTATTCCCAAAGTTTTTGCATTCAGGGTCCCAGGATGACTCTACTGGGGCATGAGGGGGATACTGTGGCCAGGGTGGTGGTACTATCACCTGGGTGGTACCTATTGCCTCCTGTCTTTCCCTCAGGGTGCTCGGCTGCTTCAGTGCTTTCGCTTCAAGTTAAATGGTGTGGTGGACAGTATTGGACTTGGACTCAGAAAGACCCAATTCAAATTCTGCCTCAGATACATGCTACTTGTGCACCCCTGGGCAAATCACTTAGCCTCTCCTAACCTCAATTTCCTCATGTGTCAAATGGAGATAATAATTCACATCTAGCTCATAGGACTGTGAGGTTCAAATCAGATAATCTATACTCTGATAGGCTAAGACTGTTAGCCTGTTTCTGAACATACTTTGCTCATTATATAGTCCCTTTGAATGTCCAGATTTCTAGTTTTAATGTATTTAAGGTACAGAGCAAATAAAAAATGAGTGATCCTCATAGACATAAAGTGGATAGGGAGCTGGGAAAACTCAACAAACCTAAAGGTAAGTGGCTATCAAAGAAAGTGAACTATACAACAGAAACGTATATATATATGAAACAAAATTGCCCCAGACAAGCCCAGGAGGATGAGGGCAGAAAACCACCACCACCACCACCACCACCACCCAACAATACTAAATGTTCTCTTGTCCTGAAAAATGTACTCATTAATTAACGTACTCATTAATTAAATGTACTCATTAAACTCCTTCCCCTTGGACAACCTACCTCTGCTTGAATACTTCTTGTTTACTTTTCCATTGTTAGCCTATCTCTTGATAATGTCCCCTATGGTTGCAGGGCATCACTTTTTTTCTTAATAGTATTTTTTTTCCAATTATGTGAAAAGATAGCTTTCAACATTCATTTTTGTAGGATTTTGAATTTCAAATTTTTCTCCCTTCCACCAATTGCCCCTCCCCAAGACAACAAGCAGTCTTATATAAGTTATACATGTGTAATCATTTTTAACATATTCCCACATTAGTCATATTATCAAAGAAGAATCAGAACAAAAGGGGAAAGTCATGAGAAAAAGAAAACAAAACAAGTGAAAATAATATGCATAGATCTGCTTTCAGACTCCATAGTTCTTTCTCTATATATGAATGGGATGTTTCATCATGAGTCTTTTGGACTTGTCTTTGTATTGATCATTTGATGCATATTTGTATATGTGATCATTGTATTGCTGAGAAGAGCTAAGTCTACTGGAGTGGATCAATGCACAATGCTGCAGCTTCTGTGAACAACACTCTCCTAGTTCTGCTCACTTCATTCAGCATCAGTTTTTCTGAAATCCACCTGCTCTTCACTTCTTCTCACACATTAGTATTCCGTTACATTCACACAGCACAACTTGTTCAGGTATTCCCCAATAGATAAACAGCATTTTAATTGGTGATGGATACAGTGGTCAAAAAGGATTAGAAGGGCACCTAGGTGGTGCAGTGGACAGAGAACCAGTCCTAGAGTCAGGAGGACCTGAGTTCAAATCCGACCTCAGACAATAATTTCCTAGCTGTGTAACCTTGAACAAGTCACTTAACCCCATTGCCTTAAATAAATAAGAAAAAAATCTTTTACATGATTAGAAGCAGTGCTTTTGAGTGTACGTAGTTTTGTTTGGCAATCTCTTTTTTTTGTAAGGCATTAGGTCATTATTAAGTGTCTGAGGGCAGATATGAGTTCAGGTCCTCCTGACTCCAGGGTCCCTATCTACTGCGCCACCTAGCTGCCCCTTGGCAATCTCACTGGAGGTTAGGTGTGTTACTAAATGGCCTTGGGCAAGGGGGGGGGGGGAGAGAGAGAGAGAGAGAGAGAGAGAGAGAGAGAGAGAGAGAGAGAGAGAGAGAGAGAGAAAGTCTTTTTTAAGGCTCAATTATGTTTCTCTCACTGAAAGTTTATCAGCTGAAGTCTCTTTAATACAGCACCATGGCCCATGTACTACAACCCCAAAGTAATCCAGACGCGGCTAATAAGAAGCATGCCGTACTTCTAATGAAAACAGACCCAGGGATTCCATTCTATTCACTTTCAGTTTAAGTTCCTAGGGATATAACAGTGGGAGAAGTGTCATTTCTATTTCCCCAAGGCAGACTTGACAGCTCCAAAATTCCAGAAATATCGCCATTCTAGTGTAGCACCCCCTTTGGGCCACTGTCTCACTTTGCAGGCTGGGCATCCACAGGGCTGATGCCTTGGGTTCTAGGGGTAATGGTGCGTAGCCCATGAGTCCCTATTGATATGTGTCCTTTAATAATCAGCTAGAATATACAATTAACTCTTAGCAAAGCTATTTACTCAAATTGTATAGCAAAAACACTGCTGATAAAATATTCCCTCCATAAATCTGGGTTTCACTCCCCCATAAATACATACATGCACCCATAGGAAGGCTGAGCTCCAAATTTAAGTACACTCAGTTCTCTTCATAGAGTTCTCCAGCAGCTCTTCCTGGGTATAATTTCTCTCAAGGGTCTCAGGGTCTGTTCCTTTATATAGTTCAATCCTTAATTGCCAAATGCAATAGGAGCAATATCTCCTCTAATAGCCTTTTTCCCCATGCAGACTAGGATAAGCTTTCCCCTTAAAAGGCAATTAAAAACATCCTCAAAAACTGACTGGTTCAGGGGCCTGAAGTCTCAAGCTACATACACAATCACTGGGATTGTCCCTGAGACTTCTACCAGATTGACCATGTTAGGCCAGAAGAACACAGAAAAGTGTCATTTAGCTAAATCAATACTATGATTTTAGTGAATATCTTTCCCTTCCTAGAGCTAACAAAATATACTCTTATTAACTGGCAAACATTTTCCATATATGTCATTTCATTTCAATCTCAAACATGGGGTACCAGACTGGTCTTGATTGGATCTAGCATATTATACTACAGTCAGCTCCTTGAACCTGCTTCCTCCCTCAGATAACTGTCTCTCTGTACCAACATCTGAGAAGTATTTGTCTTGGCACCCCACTTGATGAAGTATCTCCTACTGGTTTAGGAGTTCTTGAGAAAATACATATCTAGTACCTAGGTAGTAAGAGGAAAAAATCCCTCCCCCCGTCACAGAGGCCACTTCCACAAACAGCACCCTGCCCTGGCCTATAATGTTGAATCTGGCTCATAATCTCCCTGTAATCTTAACTGAAACCACTGCATTTGGGATCTCCTGCTCTGGTGCTAGGTGCTACACCATGCCCAATGGTATAGGGAGAGAGAATCCTCTTTTTGCCTCCATGCAGTTTTGACTAACTCAGGACTTAGCTATTTCAAACTGCCTAAGGCACACTACTTCCTCTTCTAAGTCAATTCCATCATTCCTTTCTTGACTCAATGTTTGATAGAGAAATCAGGGTTAGAAGCACCTTTACAGGCAATTTAACATTTCAATACCATCTGGTGATTACATCCAGCTTTCAGTGACCTCATAACTGAAGTGGTTAGAACTGAAAAGGAGCCTAAGAGACCATCATTTTTCAGAGAAGAGAAAGGACTTACCTAAGGTAATACAGGTATTATGCCATGACGTTGTGCTGCCTGTTACAAACTCTATAACTACAAATGATGCTGGCGCTGCTTCTGGGAAGTGACCACACTTCCATTTACAATGGAAATCTACATGCAGATTTAGACATAAGTATGGATGAAACAAATGGGACCATTAGAGTCAGCTTCCTATATCTATATCATGGCAGCCTGTTAATCTTGAGAAAGGTGACAGGGAGGAAGGAAAGGCCAAGAGCTGGCAGGCAGAGGCACACTTGGCAAGTACACATGAAAGAAAGTGGAGGATTCTTAGAAGAGCAATGTGATGGGAGCAATATTTCAAGACCCTTTCTGATGGGAGTTAGGTGAGTTTTTCCTTGAAAGGTATTGAGGGGCGGCTAGGTGGCGCAGTGGATGGAGCGCCAGCCCTGGAGTCAGGAGTACCTGAGTTCAAATCTGGACCTCAGATACTTAATAATTACCTAGTTGTGTGGCCTTGGGCAAGCCACTTAACCCCATTTGCCTTCCAAAACCCTTAAAAAGGAAGGTATTGAGAATATCCTCAAGATTTGATTGGTTCAGAGAACTAAAGACTCGGGCTACTGACATCACTTCCAGGCACTCTCTAATGCTTGCTGGATTAAGACAAAGGAGCTTGGTCCAGCTGAGTCAGCTCAGGATATTTTTGTTTTTGCAAGGCAATAGGGTTAAGTGACTTACCCAGGGCCACACAACTAGGTAATTATTGTCTAAAGTCGAATTTGAATTCAGGTTCTGCTGACTTCAGGGCCAGTCCCTCCACTGAGCCACCTAGCTGCCCCAGCTCGGGGTATTTTCAATGGATATTCTTTTTCGAACATCTAAGTAAATCTTTTAATAAATGTTTAAAATGATGAGTATTTCACTCTGTTTCAGAATTCAACTGAAGCTCCCAGGGTATTGGTTTGAGTCAGTTTCAGCCTAGAACAAGTAGGCATGAAGGATGCTGGACTGACTGGCTTCTGTGACTTTTGATACAGATATCTCAGAAAAGGTCTTTTTGGTCAATCAAATCTATCTATAGTCATAAGAAAAAAATACCCTAAAGCACTATGAATTAGAGAAAAGCAAATAAAAGCAACTCTGAGGTATGCACCTCACACCTATCAGGTTGACTAGTAGGACAGAAAAGGAAAATGACAAATGGTGGAGGGGGATGTGGAAAAATTGAGACACTAATGCATTGTTGGTGGAGTTGTGAATTGACCCAAGCATTCTTGAGAGCAATTTGGAACTACATCCAAAGGGGGATAAAACTGCATATCTTTTGATCCAGCAATACCACTACGAAGTCTGTATTCCAAAATAGAACAAAGAAAAAGAAAAGGGGTAGCTAGGTAACACAGTAGCTAGAGCACCAACCCTGGAGTCAGGAGGACCCAACTTCAAATCCAGCCTCAGATATCCATCTGAGATATCAGATAGATATTCATCATTTGGGGAATGGATGAACAAGATATGGTATATGACTGTGATGTGGTATTATTGTGCTATAAGAATTGATGAGGGGTGGCTAGGTGGCACAGTGGATAGAGCACCGGCCTTGGAGTCAGGAGCACCTGGGTTCAAATCCGCCCTCAGACACTTAATAATTACCTAGCTGTGTGGCCTTGGGCAAGCCACTTAACCCCATTGCCTTGCAAAATCTTAAAAAAAAAAAAAAGAAATGATGAGGTGGAGGCTGCTAGGTGGCACAGTAGATAGAGCAATGGCCCTGGAGTCAGGAGTACCGAATTCAAATGTGACCTCAGACACTTAATAATAATTACCTAGCTGTGTGGCCTTGGGCAAGTCACTTAACCCCATTGTCTTGAAAAAACAAAGAAATGAGGAGGAGGATTTCAGAAAAACATGGAAAGACTTACATGAATTGATGCAAACTGAAGTGAGCATAATCAGGAGAACATCACATTGAGTAACAGCAATACTGTATGATGCTCAACCTCAAATGACTTAGCTCTTCTCAACAATACAATGAATGATCTGGGACAATCACAATGGACTCATGAAGAAAACTGCTATCCACTTCCAGAGAAAGACCTGATTTTCTTTTACAACATATATATATATATAAAATATAGAAATTTTTTTCCAAATTGCATATATATATATATATATATATATATATACACACACACACACACACACACACACACACACACACACACATATATATATATATATATATATACACTTACTTCAAACTATTTGCCTTTTCCATGAGGGAGGGGGGAAGAATTTGGAACTCAAAATTCAAAAAGACATGTTAAAACTGTTTTATAAACAATTGGGAAAATAAAATATTAAAAATGGTTTTAAATTTTTTTTTAAAGATAAAAAATAATAGTTTGGTCAATGATGACACTGGTGCTAGCCTTGTGACTCAGATCTAACAATGTCCAGGTCTGCCCAAGACACCTGGCAGATAATGGCATTGGTAAACACACAGTTTTGCCAGGCTAATACAAAGGACCAAAGAACATAAAAATATATACCCAGGAAGATCAGAAACCCAGACCTTCTTTGCTCAGTCACAAAGAAGTCTAACCTGGTTCTCTAGTTTGCCCCTCTTTCCAACAATATCATTGTGACATAATGGACCAACCTAAATACCAGTAAAGAGCTTCTAGTTTTATCTGCTTTATCTACTTTATCTGTTAATTAAAGGAAGACTTGGAGGAAGAAAGGTTGGAGACTTTACTAGGGCTGTCTGCTATAACTACTGCCTCTGGGCCCTAACACCCCCAACCATCAGCTGTCTTCCCTCCCTGGGATTATGGTAAGATTGACAACTTCCAGAGCTGGCAAAGTAGCAATGCCAAGACCAGGTTATCTATATCGTAGGTACATAAATGCTCAAAACTTAGTAAGGAAAGATAGTGCCCATCCCATTTCTTCCTTTCTCTTGGCTCTATGCCCTTTGAAATTTTGATTGCCTGATATGGATTTCTGTTCCAGGGGTGGGGGTAGGGGCTGTGACTAGGATATTTCATTCTTTCTGGAAAGGGTGAGAAATGTGAAAGAGTCACTTCTATGTAATAAAAAAATCTCACTTCTAAATTACAGCAGAAAAAGAAGTCTGAATAGGTCAGAGGCAGTTCTGTCCTTCTCTCCCTACTCCCTGCTTCCTTGCTGCGACCAAATCAACAATGCGCCATTACCATGGGCCATCTGCCGGGCCATGGAAATAACTTGGGATCACAGGACTTGGAGCTGAATGGATCATTTATGTAGGACCATGCCTTTAGAGCTGGAAGGGACCTTAGAGGTCATTTAGTACAACACCCTCATTTCATAGAGGAGGAAACTGAGGCCTAGAGGGGGGAATCAGAGCCAAGGCAAACTCCAGGGCTTCTGATGCCCAATATGACTCCAAGACTCTCCATTTTCCCCTCTCTGCTTTTTCTCCCACACAGAGTTCTTATAAAGGGGGTTTTCATGGGATTTTACCTGAATACTTGAAAGGGAACTCTGTACTGACTGCCCCTAAAAGGAATGTGAATTTTCCTTTGAACAAAGACATTTAACAAGCTCTAACAAGAAACTGTACTTATTATCATTGATTTGAATAGAAATATGAAAATACTTGCAAACCTCCAGGGGTGAATGGGGAGGTGGTCACCTCTTTCTCTCCTTGCTTTCCTGCATGCTGCTTTGATGCTCATTTGCAATTAGTAAACAGCAAGTCTTTTAAAATCTTCCACTTTTATAAATTCTGAATGACTAGAATGTTTGCCTCCATCTCCTTTTCCTCCAATTTGGGTAGAGTATAAAGGATTTCCTGCATCTTAGAAACTTGATTCACCCAGCTTTCAATGAAGGATTGCAGACATTGATTAAGCTCTTAGTTTGGGCCAACAGTTGCCCGAAGTATTGGGGCTGCTGATGTAACAGGAAATGGGCACATGTGCAGAATGTGACTACCTGGTCCTTGATGCAAATTCCTCACATGGGAGAGATTGGCAAGCCTGATTCTTCTGGGAGAGTTATGATGACTTATAACAGAAGCTCCTTGGAGAGACTTGAGCATGGATAGACATTCTCTAACTGGTTTAGGTCTGCTTACCACATGGTTCTATTTCTACCTTTTCTGACCAAATGCATAGCCTAGTCTTTTGGGAAGATAGTTCTTCTGGCTACCCTGCTAATGAATTTACCAAAGGCAGGTGATGGCACAGGAAATGGAATGCTGGTTTGAAACCAGGAAGACCCAAGTTCAAATCCAACCTCAGATACTTACTTGTCACAGCTGTGACCTGTGACAAGTCACTTCACCTGCTTGCCTCAGTTACCTCATCTATTAAATGACTATAACAACAGCACCTATATCCTAGGAATGTTGTGAGGGTAAGATGAGGTAAACATTTGTAAATGAACTTAGCAGAGTGTCTGACATATAGGGGGTACTATGTAAAGTCTTAGTCCCTTCCTTTTCCCTAATGACTGGATTCCTTCAATCACAGCATCAGGCAAGAGACAACACTGTGAGGGGTGAGACCTTAGGACTTTTCCCCATTCAGGTCACATGAACTGAAAAACAGTTTTGGACCTTGGCCTCTGACTTTGGTTTTTTTTTTTTATATTCTAGAGAAGGGACTGGAGCCTTCCATCTAATGAATTTCAAAGGAAATCAAATGGGATGAGTTTATAGGTTTCCCAACATTTGGGTTGGAAGCCAGTTTGGCACTGATGCCCAGAGGAACAAGAACTGACCTTTAAGATCCAGGCCAGTTGAGTCAAGGGCTAGTAGCAAGCCACATTTGTACATGAACTTTGTAGAACTAGTGTTCTGAAGCAACTAAGATAAGTTTTGAGCCCCTTCTCCCCAAAGATTATTGTGGAATGAGAGATACTGTATACTCCCTATGTGTTAGGGATGAGGGGGTGCAAAGTTGGTCCTTTCTTAAAAAGTAAATATCCCTTTGTAAAAGTTAATTGCTATTAAGTATGTAAATAGAGCCAGGATACTAATTATGGGCACCTAGCAGTGGAAGGAACAGTTGTTGGGGAACAATTGCTGAGTATCAGATAAAAGAAATCTCCCAACCGTCCAGAACCCCTGGGATTCTGGGAGTAGAGAGAGAGGGAGAGATAGAGACAGACAGAGAGAGAAAGATAGATAGAGAAATATAGAGAGAGATGGAGGGAGTGGGGTGAAGAAAAGGTGGGAGGGAGAGAGAGAGCCTTGATCTGGGATAGCGAATTCTGCCTAGACTGGCCTCAAAAATAGAAAAGCACAGACAGCCCAGGATGACCTCTATCCCATGAGGTGGGACTAAAGGGCTTTCATGGAGATTTTATTTCATATATATTTATATGTATTTATTTATACTGTAGTAAACATACCAGGAGGCAGTGTTGTCCTGTGGATAGAACACAGGCCTTAGAAATAGGAAGACCCTTGCTCTCTCAGTCCCCTCAGGCGATTTTCTCTAAAGTGCAGAGTAGGGAGTGTTCTGCATGGACAAAGGAAGGTTCTGCAATGGGAGTTTTCTCTACAAGGAAATCATAGATTGGGTACAAAAATAATAATAATACTGAAATACATTTATGTGATGCTTTAGAATTTCCAGAATTTGCATAAGCGTCTTCTTAGGTGTTATTCCCATTTGATTCTAAAGAATATACTCAAATTCACAGAAGGGATTAGTCTGCAATATAGTCCAGCACTCCTTCCATAATACAAAGCCTCAGTCCTATCTTCCCTTTCATCTCTCAAGAAGGTATCAATAGACATTTCACCAGGCAGAACAAAGTCTCTCCCTGCTCAACCCCTCCATGCCTAGAATCCTCATCATCGATTCCCTCAATTCTTTCAAGCCTCAACTCCAGAGTCCCTTCCTTGAGGAGGCATTTTCCATTTCCCCAGCTGGTAGGGCCTTCCACCACAGAAATGACCTTGGGTATAGACGTGTGTATGTGTCTATATAGACAAATCCACATATACTTTGCATATATATTGACATATATATTTTGGTCTAGTGGATGGAGAGCTGACTGGAGTGATTTTGGAAGACCTTAGTTTAGTTCCTGTCTCTGCCACATCCGAGTGATGAGACCCTGGGCTGAATTACTTAACTTTCCCACAGCCCCTAGCAATGCTCCAAAGCCCTAAGGTACACAGCAGGTACTTCTCTGTGTTGAAAGAAGTTATTTCCTCATGCTTATGAAATAACAAGTCCAATCTCCAACCCACTTCCCAAGTCTTTGGACTTCTTGTGTTGATTTCTTTTTTTCTTTTTAAGGGTGTGTTGAATTCTTGAGACATACAAGATGGGTATACAGAGAGGCTTATTTGAATTGATGAAACCACAGATCCATTTGAGTATGTACATATAACAGATATAGTGTATAGAGTCATAGTATATGTATCTTGACACTTAATAGCTGTGTGATCTTGGGCAAGTCACTTAACCCTGACTGCCTTGCATTCAGCATCATTTCCAGTCATCCTGATTCCTATCTGGCCACTGGACCCAGAAGGCTCTGGCAGAGAAAATGGGTCTGGGGACTTAGCCCAGCCTCCTTCACTCAAATTAAACTCACTTGCTTGTCATGGCATCACCTCCCTGATATTGTGGTCTTCTTCAAAAATGAAAGACAAATAATATTATACATAGTATACATAGGATATATATACTTTATATGAGTGTGAATATAGAGGTACATATATATCTATAGAAATACACCCACACACCCATGTGTGTATACATATTATATATATATATATATATATATATATATATATATATATATATATATATGCACACATGTTTGTCTATTGCCTCCTCTGGTAAAATGTTAGCTCAGTGATGACAGGGATTGTTTCATTGCAGCTTTTGTACCACCAGTAGCCAGCATCATGTCTGGTACATAGTAGGCATTTCAGAAGATATGAATTCAGAGCTAGGGTTAACTGTACCCCTAAGTCTGGCTATCTTCTTCCTCTCTTGGAGAAACTTCTGTCCTGGGTCCCTTCTCCTGGTGATAAGATGAGATTGATGACTGCCATCCTCAGGCCTCTATTTCAGAAAAGTCCCAGCTACCATGCTTCTCATCATTGTCTACTCCTGCCATCTTCTCCCTGCCAACTGCCTTGTTGCTGTTGTATCCTTTCTTTCCCAACCACCCTTCATCATCCTTAATCCCGATTGAACCATGAACCTTGAACAGATCTACACAGTCATTTTCCTGGATTGGGGAGAGAAACTGTCTATCTACTCCCCTAGGGTCTAGTTCACCATTCCTGTAACTTCCCAGAACAAAAAGTCTTCCACCCCTCTGCGATGCTGGTTTATCTAAATTTTGCATCTTCCCCCAAGAACTGAATAGGAAAGTCACTAAGAGTGCAACAATATTATTTTTTACAACATCACAATAAAATTATTATTGGTATTTTCTAATCAAAAGATTAGAAATTTTATGTATTACATGATCTTTTCCCTTTACCTTTAAAGACCAGGAAAACCTCACCAAGTTGTAACAAAGCCTTTAGCCTGAAGACAGAGGAAATATATAGTTTTGGCAGAATTTAAAAAGTGACAATTACTTCCTCCTATGTGATATTCCGATTAAAAGTGTCCAGTGGCAAGTTAAGTTCAAACACCTTTGCACAGCAACCTTCTACAATCAGTGGCTGCCAAAATTTCTAGTTCTGCTTCATATGTCTTATTCCCAAAAGCATGCATTTATCCAAATTGGCCCTTGTAACATGAATGCCTTCCTTCCTCCTCTTCAATTCCTACCCATCCTTTGAAGCTCAATTAAATGCTATATCCTCCAGGCAGCCTGACCTCATGGGTAATACTTTTCTTCTCTTCCGTGCACTTCTCATGTAATATTATACATTAGAGTTCCCTGTGTTGGTGTTGTATATCCCTACAAGGCTGTGAGGCCCATGAAGTCAGGAGTTCTGACTTATCTGAACTTTGTATGTATCTTTCCCAGTTCAGAGTTCTATACACAAAAGAAGCTTCTAAGGTCCTTGTATAGGGTATTTACTATGGTGCTATAACTTGCAGCTACTCTGGGAGCCTCTAGATGGAAGTATTTCTCCACAACTAAATCTACATGGCAGGTGGTGGCTGAAATTAGAAAACAGGTGACCAAGGAAATCAGAACTGAAATGCAAGGAACCATAAAATGGATCCGACAAGATGGGAAACAGGAGAAAGGAGAGAAGGCTGACAATTACCATCCAGGTTGGCTTTCCCCCACCCTCGACTGGCTTCCTCCCCCCATCACTAGGTCCCATATTATGTTTGCTATTCATGGGCGCCTCTTTAATGGAGAGACAGGCTTCCAATGCCAAACAAAGACTCTACATGCACCGTAACAGACAGGCCTAGGATTGATCGGGTTCTCAAGGGCGAGTTGGTCAGGAACAAAGAGTTGCTGGGAAAGGTCAACTATTTTTTTTGTAAGAGAGGGGAAACCGTCTTGGGGTGCAGTGAAAAGATTGTTAAATTTGGAATCTGAGGACCTAAGGCTCCAAAGCTGACTCGGAGGCCTGTCCTTTTGGATCACAAGCCCTTCTTGTCTTAGTAAGGGATATTCTAGCAGTGCTACAGTGGTTAAATTAAGCAAACAAACAAACAAAACCTCACCTAGTAGCCAGTGAAGTTATGCCCCTCTTAGACAGACAATAGACACCCATAGCCTTTGTGTCATGGGTGGAGCGCCTTTAGAAGGCTCTGCAGTTACCCTTGTCAGCCACCAGATGGGAGCCATATCTCAAGGTTTACATGGCAGTCAGTCAGTTAACATTCACTAAGGGCTCACTATGTTCCTGCTCCTTTCCTCAGGGTCCTGGGACCTAAATAAAGCTGAAAACAGGGTCCCTGGTTTTCAACAGGGGAGACAGCATGTCAGCAACTACAGACATATACAATTTAGTAAATGGAAGGTAATTTCAGAGAGGAGCATGAGCACCAGAAAAGGCCTCGCCCAGAAGGTGCATTTTGAATTGGGTTTTGAAGGAGACCAGGAGGCAGAGGGCAGGAGAGAATGAATTCCAGTCATGGGGCAGCTGGTAAAAAGGTATGGGTCTGGGAGATAGAATGCAATGGATAAGAGACAGCAAGTAGACCAGTGTCACTGAAAAAAGAATATGAAGATGGAAGGGCCCAGGTCGTGGATGGTTTTGAAAGTCAGAGGAGTTAATACTTGATACTGGAGATAATAGACAGTCACTGGAGTTTGCTGAGTAAGTGAGTGACATGGTCAGACAAGTACTTTAGGGAGCCCACTTTGGCAGCTGAGTAGAATGGGGCAAGATTTAAGTCAAGGAGAGTAACCAGGTCATTGCAGTGGTCCAGACATGAGGCGATGAGGGCCTATGAGTAGAAAGAAGATTGGAGTAAGGGGGAAAACATTGAGCATGACACAGAGGGTGAGCACTTATGTGACTGGGAAAGGGATGGGGGTACCTTTGATAGAAATATAGGGAAGTTGGAGGGGTAGAAAAGTTTGATGGGAAAAAAATAATGAAAACTGCTCTGGGACATGAGTTTAAGATGACCAAAAGGTGATACAAGATTGGTGCTCCAAAGAGAAGTGAGAGCTAGATATAGAAACTTGGGAATCCAAAAAACTAATTTGAGCCATGGGAACAGATGAAATCACCAAATGAGATAATCCAAACTGAAAAGAGAAGAGCCATCAAGGCAGAATCTTGTGGGATAAGCACAGAGATAGGGCATGTCAGGAATGAGCAACTAGCAAAGGAGTTTGAGGAAGGAGAGAGAAGTCAAGAAAACCAGAAGAGAACAATGTTGTGGTAACCTATGGAGGAGAGAAGATCCAGAAGGCAATGATAAATGACAGTGTCAAGGGCTAAAGAAAGGTCAAGATGGTTGAGCACTGAGGACAGGGCATTAAAGTTGCCAAGTAAGGGATCAATGATTGGGTGCAGAGCCAGGATGTAGGGAGACAAGAGAAGAAAATAAGGGAAGTAGAGGCTCCAAGAATAGATGGATTTCTCATAAAACTGAGATAAGAAGAGGAGAGGAGATACAGGGTGAGAGCTAGTAGAGATGATTGAATTGAGAGTTTTTTAAAAGGCTAAGAGAGACTTGGGCATATTTATAAGAAGCAAGGAGCATCAAGTAGATAGGTTGACACTCAAGGCTAATAAGAAAGTAGGCATGATCAAGGAGGAATCTTCTAGAAAAGATGGGATGGCATGGGATCAAGAATGCATGTAGAGGGATTTCCTTTGGCAAGGAGAAGGATCATTTCTTCATGTGAACTAGGAGTGAATGAGCTAATAGTGAGAGCAGATGTCTGAGTCATGTGACATGAGAAAGAGAGGAGAAAAGAGGAGCACTCAGTAGATACCTTCTCTGGAGTGGGCTAGAGGAGTGAAGGGGATGGTAAGATTATATGGTTTGGGGATCAGAATGTGAACAGTGGGGTACAAGAAGTGGGGTTTGCATAATAATAGATCTCAGAATCCCCAATCAGAATCACTGAGATGGGAAGAATATGAAGGGGTAGGTATGTGCTAAAAACTGAGAAATGGGTACAAGCAGAATGAGTACAAGTAGAAGCAGGAGATTAGACTTTTCAAGGCTCTCCCTCTAGGTCTAACCTCATGGCAGGTGGTGATGTTGGATCCTGAGAATGGCCTGGGGAAGTCTGGCCAGAAAGCAGAAAGGACTGTGAGCAAAGCAAAAGCATGATCGGCATCCACAACCATGTCATCAAATAGCAGAGTTTCTGAATCAGCAAAAGCCCTTCATCACTAAATACAAACCAGCTTCCCAAGCCCCCTCAGCCATTTCTGGGGTTACAGAGTGACTCACATGCTCCATTAGATTCTGAAATGGTGACTGTTCTGATGTTAGTCCTTTGTTCTCCAAGAAGACCATGACATCAGGGAGGTGATATCATGACAAGCACATGAATTGGATCGGGGGGAGGGGGACTGTGTTAAGTCACCAGGTTCACTTTTCTCCTCCAGAGCCATCTGGGTCCAGTGGCCAGATAGGAATCAGGACAACTAGAGATGGCCCAGGGCGCAAGGCAGTCAGGTTGAAGTGACTTGCCCAAGGTCACACAGCTAATAAGTGGCAAGTGTCTGAGGATGGATTCAAACTCCAAGACCAGTACTCTATCCATTTGGTCTGGAAATGCTGGAGGGTTCAGGAGACCTTTTCAGGGGGTCCCTAAGGTCAAGTTTATTTTCATAACAATACTAAAATGTATTAAATTTGAAAATAGTAAATATCAATGGTAATTGATCATCAAATAGTAAAAATCAGTAGATACAACCCACACAAACAAAAGCTCTATGGGGATGTTTTCAATAATTCTGAAGAATGTAAAGGGGCACTGAGCCTGTATCGGCCTGGAATCCAGACGGCCCACTCTTTCTTTGCTGGTAGGGCTTTTTCCATACCTCTCTCAGTAGGACAGGAACTTTGTCACACCCTCTGGGGCCTTTATAAAACTATGAGCCAGATGCAATTAAAGAACTGAGTAAATCTCCAGTCAGGAGAGAGCAGTTCTGGACAAGTCCCTGGGAAATAGCTGTTTGGAGAGGAAGAAAGCCCCTCAGTCTCAGTCTTGATCTCCTCTCCTTCTCCTTAGCTCAAGAAGGAACTTGTGAGTTCACAGGATGCAGAGGACTTGGAATTCCCCATCTTTTAATTAATGTCTTAGCAGGGTAACTAGAACAGCTGATGGCAGTATTCCTCTGAAATCTTCTCTTTCCCAAGCTAAACGTTCCCACTTCCTTCAACTGTTCTCATACAGAATGATCTCAAGGCATTTCATCATCTTAGTTACATGCTATAGCCACACTGCAGAGTATTAATGGCTTTCTTAAAATGTGGCGTCCAGAGTTAAATACATTGTTCAGAATGCTGTCTGAATAGGGTAGGGTCAGCAGTACTGGCATCTCTCTGACCCCTGACTTGAACTGGCACTACCTTTCCTGGTTGCCATGTCACAGTACTTATAGTTAACTTGCAATCCACAAGGAGCCTTATGTCTTCTTCAGATAATCTACAGTCTAGCTATACCTCACCCATTACTTACTTATGAAGTAAATTTTTGGTCCCTTACATTTAGCTCTATTAAATTTAATTCTGTTGTATCACTTCAGTAAAATGGAAACTCCTAAGGCAGCTAGGTGGCACAGTGGATAGAACACTAGCCCTGGAATCAGGAAGACCTGAGTTCAAATCCGACCTCAGACACTTAATAATTACCTACCTGCGTAACTGTGGGCAAGCCATTTTAATTGCATTGCCTTGCAAAAACAAAACAAAAAAATGGAAGCTCCTTTATGGCAAGAATTATGTGATTTAGGGCAAGATACCTAATCTCTCAGTGTCCAATGTAACTCTAAGCCTTTTGAGATTAAGCACTGATGAAGGTGAGTAGAGTTTTTCCTTATTGTGAGTTCCCTTATCAGAGATAGCAAAATTCTTTCATGCTGCCCAAATTAGATTAAAATAATTGGAAAATGTTTAAGAAAATAAATAAAAATATAATACAACATAGTGTTGATTTGTGATTATCTGAGTTGATATGTTGTACATAGGAATTCATTTCCATTTGAGTTTAATACCATGACCCTACACCAAAAAAAAAAAAATTACAGGTCTAGACCAAAAAAAAATCCCCAACACCTACCACAGGGTAGGGATTTGATTCATATTTGTTGAATTGAATTTTTAAAAATAGATATATGACATTATTACCTAGATATTCTACTTCTGGTTATAGGTGGGTCCTACTCAGGGGCTACTTACCTTAAGGGTCAAAAGCTCATACCAAAAAGCATAGAAGAGCGAAGTTTAGACCAAGAAGTTGCAAGGACTGATATTATCAAATGATGTCCTCTATTATGCAAGCATCTCGATTTGGCCATGTGACCCCTGTGGCCCAACTGACTGGATACCTAAAGGTTATTTCTTCTATTTGAAAGTACCTAAGTTGGGGCAGCTAGGTGGTACAGTGGATAGAGCACCGACCCTGGAGTCAGGAGGACCTGAATTCAAAGCTGAATTCATACACTTAATAATTACCTAGCTGTGTGGCCTTGGGCAAGCCACTTAACCTCATTGCCTTGCAAAAACCTAAAAAAAAAGTACCTAAGTCTTTGGCAGTTGTGATATTCTGTAAAGCTCCAATATATTCATTAACGTTTGCTGAATTGGGCCCTAGATCTGAAGTCAGAAAAACCTGGGTTCAAACCCCTTTGCGGACACTTAACAGTGACATTTGGCAAGATGCCATTTGGCATAGGTACCATGATACTTTATTATGTGCCTATAAGGAAGTAGCATGTCAGAGTAAATAGGATACTGACTCCACAGTATCCTATGGAGTCAGGGAGGGTGTCAGACAATGACTATTTGTGTTTTCCTGGGTAAGTCACTTCATCTCCCTGGGTCTCAGTGTCTTCTTCTGTAAAATGAGGAAACAGTACAATGAAAAACTGAGTAATCAAAATTGTCAGTTTTATTCTCTGTGATCCTCTAACTCTTAATCATAAATTCTAATACCTATCTATAAATTTGAAAGGTTATTTCTTCCTTCTTCCGAATTTGTTGATGATGTGACCTTCTACATCAAGGTCAGTTATTCATCTGGGGATTATCTTAGTAAAGGATCTGAGGCATCAGTCTAAACCTAATTTCTCACAGTTTTGGTCAGACAGGGCATCCTTAGCCCAGTACCTGGGTCTCTGTGCTTGCTGAACACTCTAATACTAGGCTTGTCTTATTCTGTAGTTTGTATATCGAATCTGCTCCACTGATGGACCTTTCGGTTCTTTTAACCAACACCAGATGTTTCTGCACAGACAAAACCAATACAGCTAAGATTAGAAGGGAAACAGTTAACTGAAAAAAAAAAACTTCTGTAGGAAGTTTCTGTGATAAAGGTCTGATTTATAACTGATCACTGATTCAAATTTATAGAATGAGTCATTCTATAATCGATAAATGGTCAAAGAATATGAACAGGCAGTTCTCAATGGAAGGAATTCAAACTGTCAATAGCTATATTAAAAAACAAGTTCCAAATCACTAATAATTGAAGAAATGCAAATTAAAACAACTCTGAGGTTTCATCTCATACACATCCAAGATGAAAAAAAAGAAAATGACAAATGTTGAGGAGCGGGGGGGGGGGGGGAGAAGGAGCTTTAGGAAAACAGGCACATTGATGTTTTGTTAGTACAGCTCTCTTCTGGGCACATATTGGGAATCAAACACAAAGAGTTCCAGCAATGCCTCTACTAGGCCTAGATCCCAACAAGATCAAAGAATAAAAGAACCCATAAGTACACAAATTATTTTGTGCTATGAAAAGAACTGAAAAGGGGGGAGAGGGGAACCTATCAATTGTGGAATAAATGAATAAGTTATGGTATATGAAGGTAATGAAGTATTATTGTGCTATAAGAAATGATGATGCACAGTGGAATGAACAGAACCAGGAAAATGGCACACACTTTGGCAACACTGTAAAAACTTTGAAAACATGAAGAAATCTCATGAATTCAATGACTGACCAAGATTCTAGAGGACTAATGATGGAGCATGTTACCCACATCCTGACCAAGAGATAATGGGCTCAAAATATACAAGAAGGTATACATTTTTGGACTTAGCCAATGTGGGAATTTGTTTTGCTTAACAATACATATTCAATACAACATTTTTCCCCTGTGGGAAAATTAGGTTTAGGCTGATGCCTCAGATCCTTTACTAAGATAATCCCCAGATGAATAACTGACCTAGATGTAGGTTACATCATCAACAAATTAGGAAAAAGGAATAAATAGGGGGGCAGAGCCAAGATGGTGACATGAAGGGATCCAGTCTTAGGAGCTCTTTGATAAAAACTCATAAACTAAGGACTCTAACTAAACTTTCGAGAGACAGAACCCACAAAGGGACCCAGTGAGGCAATTCTCCTACGCAAGGTAACCTGGAAAAGAGCAGAAAGGCTCTGCTCATCAGGGCCGGAGGGGCGGCCCACCAGAGCCAAAGAACTTCAGCCTCCCGGAGGCAGCCCCAGAGCACTGGGAGCCTCAGCTCAGAGCAGTGGGGGAGTCTCCGGAGCTGCACCCCGGGGAGCAACGGCACAAAGTGGGGGAACAGCAGGGGACCTCTGCCAGAGCAAGCACGTGGAGCCCAGCCCTCAGGGCACACAGGGAGCAGCTTGGTCTTTCTGCAGCCCAGACCTGGAAACAGAAGCAGGCGGAGCCGGTAAGCAGGAGTGCCCAGGGCATGAGCCCATTGAGCTGAGGGTGGGGAGTGAAGAGAGACTGCTGAGCTCTGTCCTCTGCCCCTGGAACAGGACTCTGGAGCTCTGACCACATTCAGATCCTGATCGCAGTCTAGGCCCCCCCATAGAACTGCAGGCCCCCCCCCCTCAGCCCCGTGGCAGAGGGGGGCACTTATGGTCATTCACAGACCAGGAGGGAGGACAGAACCTCACACACTGAGACCCTTGTGGGAGTGTCCCAAAAGCTCAGGAAGCACCCCCAAAAAACAGGCCCAGGCTGGGAAAATGAGCAAGCAGAGAAACAAGAGGAAGACCATTGAGAAATATTTTGCATATGAGTCCAAGAAGGATCAAAATACTCAGTCTGAAGATGAGGAAGCACAAGCTCCTGCATCTAAAGACTCCAAGAAAAACAGAAATTGGGTTCAGGCTATGACAGAACTCAAAAAAGACTTTGAAAATCAAATGAGGGAGTTGGAAGAAAAACTGAGAAAAGAAAGGAGAGAGATGCAGGCAAAACATGAAAATGAAGTCAGCAGCTTAGTCAAGGAAATCCAAAAAAATGCTGAAGAAAATAGCATGCTAAAAACCAGCTTAGGTCAAATGGATAAAACAGTTCAAAAAGTTATTGAGGAGAAGAATGCTTTAAAAAGCAAAATTGGCCAGATGGAAAAAGAGATAAGAAAACTCTCTGAGGAGAATAAATCCTTCAGACAAAGAACAGAATTCAGGGAGATTGATGAATTTACCAGAAATCAGGAATCAATACTTCAAAACCAAAAAAATGAAAAATTAGAAAAAAATGTGAAATATCTCATTGAAAAAACAACTGATATGGAAAACAGACTTAGGAAAGATAATTTGAAAATTATTGGAATACCTGAAAGTCATGATCAGGAAAAGAGCCTTGACATCATTTTCAAAGAATTACTACAGGAAAATTGCCCTGATATTCTAGAAGCAGAGGGCAAAATAGAAATGGAGAGAATCCACCGATCCCCCCGAGAAAGAGATCCCCAAAAACCAACCCCTAGGAATATTATAGCCAAGTTCCAGAACTCCCAAGTCAAAGAGAAAATATTACAAGCAGCCAGAAGGACACAGTTCAAATATCGTGGAGCTGTAGTCAGGATCACACAGGACTTAACAGCAGCTACATTGGAAGCTCGTAGGGCTTGGAATACAATATACTGGAAGGCAAAAGAGCTTAGAATGCAGCCAAGAATGAACTTACCCAGCAAGGCTGAATGTCCTCTTCCAGGGAAAAAGATGGACTTTCAATGAACCAGGGGAATTTCAAAGGTTCCTTTTGGAATGGCCAGAGCTGAACAGAAGGTTTGATCTTCAGATACAGGACTCAGGTGAAGCATGGAGATTGGAGGAGAAGGGGGAAATAGGAGGGACTTAATGAGGATGAACTGCATGAATAGAAAAATGATACTGATAATATTCATATGAACCATCTCAATTAATAGAGCAGGTAGAGGGAGCTTTTATAGTGGAAGCATGGGAGAAAGCTGAATTTGAAGATAAAATATGGTGTAAAAATGGAGTCAATAAGAAAAAAAGGGAAATGGAATGGGAGAAAGAAAAAGGAGAGGGGGAATAGTCCAAGATATTTCACATAATAAGACTTTTTTTTATTACAATGAGCTATTGCAATGATATGGAAGGGGGGAGGCAAGGGGGAATGAAGGAACCTTTGCTCTCATGAGAGATGGCTAGGAGAGGAAACAGCAAATATACTCAATGGGGTATAGACAACTGGAGTAAGAAGGAGGGGGGAGCAGAGGGAAGGGGTGGGGATGTGAATAAAGGAGGAGAGGATGGACCATGGGGAGGACAGTGTTCAGATATAACACATTTTCTTTTTTTACTTCTTGCAAGGGGCTGGGATTGGATGGCCTGCCCAGGACCATAGGGCCAGGTGGATTCTGGGCCTAAGGGGTGGTATGGGGGCTCAGGGCTTCTTGGCCCCTGGACCAGGGATCTGTCTGCTGCACCACTCAGCAACCCTACAGCAGAGTCAGAGTGAAAGGAGAGAGAAAATATAGTACATGGTAGTGGAGAAATAAGAAAGGAGGGAGTTGCGATCAGCAATGGCAACGTTGGAAAAATATGGAAGTAACTTTTGTGATGGACTTATCATAAAGAATGTGATCCACTCACGAAATAGTTGATGGTGTTGGAACAAAGACTGAAACACATTTTTTGTTATTATTTGGGGGAGGGTGCAGGGCAAGTGGGGCTGGGTGGCCTGCCTGGGGCCACATAGCAGGGTGATCATTGGGTGTCTGGGGCCGGATTTGGACCCAGGTGCTCCTGGCTCAAAGGCCAATGCTCTGTCTGCCACCCAGCCACCCCTACTATTATTACTATTCTATTT